>NW_025319113.1:370776-741553 GCF_017639315.1 Drosophila ananassae | reverse complement strand
TTGAAAAGGTGCGGTCAGCGCTTTTCTTGCACTTTTTGGCCAATAACTGATATATTTTGCATCCGATTTAAAAGAGGAAGACCATTTTGAATCAGGGATTTAATCCCCGCGGATCTGCGTCAGAGGATCCTTAATAGTCCTATGATTTAATTTTGAACCTATTTTTGGCCAGATCATGAAAGTACCCTTTGAAAAGGTGCGGTCAACGCTTTTCTCGCACTTTTTGGCCAATAACTGAAATATTTTGCATCCTATTTAAAAAAGGAATACCATTTATGAATCAGGGAACTAGTCCCCGTGGATCTGCGTCAGAGGATCCTTAATAGTCCTAAGATTTAATTTTTGACCCATTTTTGGGCCAGATCATAAGTACCCTTTGAAAAGGTGCGGTCAGCGCTTTTCTTGCACTTTTTGGCCAATAACTGATATATTTTGCATCCGATTTAAAAGAGGAAGACCATTTTGAATCAGGGATTTAATCCCCGCGGATCTGCGTCAGAGGATCCTTAATAGTCCTATGATTTAATTTTGAACCTATTTTTGGCCAGATCATGAAAGTACCCTTTGAAAAGGTGCGGTCAACGCTTTTCTCTCATTTTTTGGCCAATAACTGAAATATTTTGCATCCGATTTAAAAGAGGAAGACCATTTATAAATCAGGGAACTTATCCTCGTGGATCTGCGTCAGAGGATCTTTAAAAGTCCTAAGATTTAATTTTGGCCCCATTTTTGGGCCAAATCATGAAAGTACCCCTTGGAAAGGTGTGGTCAACGCTTTTCTCGCACTTTTTGGCCAATAACTGAAATATTTTGCATCCGATTTAAAAAAGGAATACCATTTATGAATCAGGGAACGAATCCCCGTAGATCTGCGTCAGAGGATCCTTAATAGTCCTAAGATTTAATTTTGGACCCATTTTTGGGCCAGATCATAAGTACCCTTTGAAAAGGTGCGGTCAACGCTTTTCTTGAACTTTTTGGCCAATAACTGATATATTTTGCATCCGATTTAAAAAAGGAATACCATTTATGAATCAGGGAACTAGTCCCCGTGGATCTGCGTCAGAGGATCCTTAATAGTCCTAAGATTTAATTTTTGACCCATTTTTGGGCCAGATCATAAGTACCCTTTGAAAAGGTGCGGTCAGCGCTTTTCTTGCACTTTTTGGCCAATAACTGATATATTTTGCATCCGATTTAAAAGAGGAAGACCATTTTGAATCAGGGATTTAATCCCCGCGGATCTGTGTCAGAGGATCCTTAATAGTCCTATGATTTAATTTTGAACCTATTTTTGGCCAGATCATGAAAGTACCCTTTGAAAAGGTGCGGTCAACGCTTTTCTCTCATTTTTTGGCCAATAACTGAAATATTTTGCATCCGATTTAAAAAAGGAATACCATTTATGAATCAGGGAACTAGTCCCCGTGGATCTGCGTCAGAGGATCCTTAATAGTCCTAAGATTTAATTTTTGACCCATTTTTGGGCCAAATCATGAAAGTACCCCTTGGAAAGGTGTGGTCAACACTTTTCTCGCACTTTTTGGCCAATTACTGAAATATTTTGCATCCTATTTAAAAAAGGAATACCATTTTTGAATCAGGGAACTAGTTCCCGTGGATCTGCGTCAGAGGATCCTTAATAGTCCTAAGATTTAATTTTTGACCCATTTTTGGGCCAGATCATAAGTACCCTTTGAAAAGGTGCGGTCAGCGCTTTTCTTGCACTTTTTGGCCAATAACTGATATATTTTGCATCCGATTTAAAAGAGGAAGACCATTTTGAATCAGGGATTTAATCCCCGCGGATCTGCGTCAGAGGATCCTTAATAGTCCTATGATTTAATTTTGAACCTATTTTTGGCCAGATCATGAAAGTACCCTTTGAAAAGGTGCGGTCAACGCTTTTCTCGCACTTTTTGGCCAATAACTGAAATATTTTGCATCCGATTTAAAAAAGGAATACCATTTATGAATCAGGGAACGAATCCCCGTAGATCTGCGTCAGAGGATCCTTAATAGTCCTAAGATTTAATTTTGGACCCATTTTTGGGCCAGATCATAAGTACCCTTTGAAAAGGTGCGGTCAACGCTTTTCTTGAACTTTTTGGCCAATAACTGATATATTTTGCATCCGATTTAAAAGAGGAAGACCATTTTGAATCAGGGAACAAATCCCCGCGGATCTGCGTCAGAGGATCCTTAATAGTCCTAAGATTTAATTTTGAACCTATTTTTGGCCAAATCATGAAAGTACCCTTTGAAAAGGTGCGGTCAACGCTTTTCTCGCATTTTTTGGCCAATAACTGAAATATTTTGCATCCGATTTAAAAAAGGAATACCATTTATGAATCAGGGAACTAATCCCCGTAGATCTGCGTCAGAGGATCCTTAATAGTCCTAAGATTTAATTTTGGACCCATTTTTGGGCCAAATCATGAAAGTACCCCTTGGAAAGGTGTGGTCAACGCTTTTCTCGCACTTTTTGGCCAATAACTGAAATATTTTGCATCCGATTTAAGAAAGGAATACCATTTATGAATCAGGGAACGAATCCCCGTAGATCTGCGTCAGAGGATCCTTAATAGTCCTAAGATTTAATTTTGGACCCATTTTTGGGCCAGATCATAAGTACCCTTTGAAAAGGTGCGGTCAACGCTTTTCTTGAACTTTTTGGCCAATAACTGATATATTTTGCATCCGATTTAAAAGAGGAAGACCATTTTGAATCAGGGAACTAATCCCCGCGGATCTGCGTCAGAGGATCCTTAATAGTCTTAAGATTTAATTTTGAACCTATTTTTGGCCAAATCATGAAAGTACCCTTTGAAAAGGTGCGGTCAACGCTTTTCTCGCATTTTTTGGCCAATAACTGAAATATTTTGCATCCGATTTAAAAAAGGAATACCATTTATGAATCAGGGAACTAATCCCCGTGGATCTGCTTCAGAGGATCCTTAATAGTCCTAAGATTTAATTTTGGACCCATTTTTGGGCCAAATCATGAAAGTACCTTTGGAAAGGTGCGGTCAACACTTTTCTCGCACTTTTTGGCCAATTACTGAAATATTTTGCATCCGATTCAAAAAACGAATACCAATTATAAATCAGGGAACTAATCCTCGTGGATCTGCGTCAGAAGATCTTTAATAGTCCTAAGATTTAATTTTGGACCCATTTTCGGGCCAGATCATAAGTACCCTTTGAAAAGCTGCGGTCAACGCTTTTCTTGCACTTTTTGGTCAATAACTGAAATATTTTGCATCCGATTTAAAAAAGGAATACCATTTATGAATCAGGGAACGAATCCCCGTGGATCTGCGTCAGAGGATCCTTAATAGTCCTAAGATTTAATTTTGGACCCATTTTAGGGCCAGATCATAAGTACCCTTTGAAAAGGTGCGGTCAACGCTTTTCTTGCACTTTTTGGCCAATAACTGATATATTTTGCATCCGATTTAAAAGAGGAAGACCATTTTGAATCAGGGAACTAATCCCCGCGGATCTGCGTCAGAGGATCCTTAATAGTCCTAAGATTTAATTTTGAACCTATTTTTGGCCAAATCATGAAAGTACCCTTTGAAAAGGTGCGGTCAACAATTTTCTCGCATTTTTTGGCCAATAACTGAAATATTTTGCATCCGATTTAAAAAAGGAATACCATTTATGAATCAGGGAAGTAATCCCCGTGGATCTGCTTCAGAGGATCCTTAATAGTCCTAAGATTTAATTTTGGACCCATTTTCGGGCCAGATCATAAGTACCCTTTGAAAAGGTGCGGTCAACGCTTTTCTTGCACTTTTTGGCCAATAACTGAAATATTTTGCATCCGATTCAAAAAACGAATACCAATTATAAATCAGGGAACTAATCCTCGTGGATCTGCGTCAGAGGATCTTTAATAGTCCTAAGATTTAATTTTGGCCCCATTTTTGGGCCAAATCATGAAAGTACCCCTTGGAAAGGTGTGGTCAACGCTTTTCTCGCACTTTTTGGCCAATAACTGAAATATTTTGCATCCTATTTAAAAAAGGAATACCATTTATGAATCAGGGAACTAGTCCCCGTGGATCTGCGTCAGAGGATCCTTAATAGTCCTAAGATTTAATTTTTGACCCATTTTTGGGCCAGATCATAAGTACCCTTTGAAAAGGTGCGGTCAGCGCTTTTCTTGCACTTTTTGGCCAATAACTGATATATTTTGCATCCGATTTAAAAGAGGAAGACCATTTTGAATCAGGGATTTAATCCCCGCGAATCTGCGTCAGAGGATCCTTAATAGTCCTATGATTTAATTTTGAACCTATTTTTGGCCAGATCATGAAAGTACCCTTTGAAAAGGTGCGGTCAACGCTTTTCTCTCATTTTTTGGCCAATAACTGAAATATTTTGCATCCGATTTAAAAAAGGAATCCCATTTATGAATCAGGGAACTAATCCCCGTGGATCTGCTTCAGAGGATCCTTAATAGTCCTAAGATTTAATTTTGGACCCATTTTTGGGCCAAATCATGAAAGTACCCTTTGGAAAGGTGCGGTCAATGCTTTTCTCGCACTTTTTGGCCAATTACTGAAATATTTTGCATCCGATTCAAAAAACGAATACCAATTATAAATCAGGGAACTAATCCTCGTGGATCTGCGTCAGAAGATCTTTAATAGTCCTAAGATTTAATTTTGGCCCCATTTTTGGGCCAAATCATGAAAGTACCCCTTGGAAAGGTGTGGTCAACGCTTTTCTCGCACTTTTTGGGCAACAACTGAAATATTTTGCATCCGATTTAAAAAAGGAATTCCATTTATGAATCAGGGAACTAATCCCCGTGGATCTGCGTCAGAGGATCCTTAATAGTCCTAAGATTTAATTTTTGACCCATTTTTGGGCCAGATCATAAGTACCCTTTGAAAAGGTGCGGTCAGCGCTTTTCTTGCACTTTTTGGCCAATAACTGATATATTTTGCATCCGATTTAAAAGAGGAAGACCATTTTGAATCAGGGATTTAATCCCCGCGGATCTGCGTCAGAGGATCCTTAATAGTCCTAAGATTTAATTTTGAACCTATTTTTGGCCAGATCATGAAAGTACCCTTTGGAAAGGTGCGGTCAACGCTTTTCTCGCATTTTTTGGCCAATAACTGAAATATTTTGCATCCGATTTAAAAAAGGAATACCATTTATGAATCAGGGAACTAATCCCCGTGGATCTGCTTCAGAGGATCCTTAATAGTCCTAAGATTTAATTTTGGACCTATTTTTGGGCCAAATCATGAAAGTACCCTTTGGAAAGGTGCGGTCAACGCTTTTCTCGCACTTTTTGGCCATTTACTGAAATATTTTGCATCCGATTCAAAAAACGAATACCAATTATAAATCAGGGAACTAATCCTCGTGGATCTGCGTCAGAGGATCTTTAAAAGTCCTAAGATTTAATTTTGGCCCCATTTTTGGGTCAAATCATGAAAGTACCCCTTGGAAAGGTGTGGTCAACGCTTTTCGCACTTTTTGGCCAATATCTCAAATATTTTGCATCCGATTTAAAAAAGGAATACCATTTATGAATCAGGGAACTAATCCCCGCGGATCTGCGTCAGAGGATCCTTAATAGTCCTAAGATTTAATTTTGAAGGTGCGGTCAACGCTTTTCTCGCACTTTTTGGCCAATAATTGAAATATTTTGCGTCCGACTCAAAAAACGAATACCATTTATAAATCAGGGAACTAATCCCCATCGATCTGTGTCAAAAGATCCTTAAAAGTCTCAAAAATTTAATATTTGCGCCTTTTTTTTGGGTCATATCATGAGAGTACACCTTGGCAAAAAGTGCGGTCAACGCTTTTCGTGCACTTTTTGGCCTAGCTGAAATATTTTGCATCCGATTTAAAAGAGGAATACCATTTATGAATCAGGGAACTAATCCCCGCGGATCTGCTTCAGAGGATCCTTAAAAGTCATAAGATTTAATTTTGGCCCCATTTTTGGGTCAAATCATGAAAGTACTTCTTGGAAAAGTGCGGTCAATGCTTTTCTCGCACTTTTTGGCCAATAACTGATATATTTTGCATCCGATTTAAAAGAGGAAGACCATTTATGAATCAGGGATTTAATCCCCGTGGATCTGCGTAAGAGGATCTTTGAAAGTCCTAAGATTTAGTTTTGGCCCCATTTTTGGGTCAAATCATGAAAGTACCCCTTGGAAAGGTGTGGTCAATGCTTTTCTCGCACTTTTTGGCCAACAACTGAAATATTTTGCATCCGATTAAAAAAATTAATACCTTTAAAGATTCTGGGAACTATTCGCCGTGGATCTGCGTCAGAGGATCTTTAATAGTCCTAAGATTTAATTTTGTCCCCATTTTTGGGTCAAATCATAAGTACCCTTTGAAAAGGTGCGGTCAACGCTTTTCTTGCACTTTTTGGTCAATAACTGAAATATTTTGCATCCGATTTAAAAAAGGAATACCATTTATGAATCAGGGAACGAATCCCCGTGGATCTGCGTCAGAGGATCCTTAAAAGTCCTAAGATTTAATTTTGGACCCATTTTTGGGCCAGATCATAAGTACCCTTTGAAAAGGTGCGGTCAACGCTTTTCTCGCACTTTTTGGCCAATAACTGATATATTTTGCATCCGATTTAAAAGAGGAAGACCATTTTGAATCAGGGAACTAATCCCCGCGGATCTGCGTCAGAGGATCCTTAATAGTCCTAAGATTTAATTTTGAACCTATTTTTGGCCAAATCATGAAAGTACCCTTTGAAAAGGTGCGGTCAACGCTTTTCTCGCACTTTTTGGCCAATAACTGAAATATTTTGCATCCGATTTAAAAAAGGAATACCATTTATGAATCAGGGAACGAATCCCCGTGGATCTGCGTCAGAGGATCCTTAAAAGTCCTAAGATTTAATTTTGGACCCATTTTTGGGCCAGATCATAAGTACCCTTTGAAAAGGTGCGGTCAACGCTTTTCTTGCACTTTTTGGCCAATAACTGATATATTTTGCATCCCTTTGAAAAGGTGCGGTCAACGCTTTTCTTGCACTTTTTGGCCAATAACTGAAATATTTTGCATCCGATTCAAAAAACGAATACCAATTATAAATCAGGGAACTAATCCTCGTGGATCTGCGTCAGAGGATCTTTAATAGTCCTAAGATTTAATTTTGGCCCCATTTTTGGGCCAAATCATGAAAGTACCCCTTGGAAAGGTGTGGTCAACGCTTTTCTCGCACTTTTTGGCCAATAACTGAAATATTTTGCATCCTATTTAAAAAAGGAATACCATTTATGAATCAGGGAATCAGTCCCCGTGGATCTGCGTCAGAGGATCCTTAATAGTCCTAAGATTTAATTTTGGACCCATTTTTGGGCCAGATCATAAGTACCCTTTGAAAAGGTGCGGTCAGCGCTTTTCTTGCACTTTTTGGCCAATAACTGATATATTTTGCATCCGATTTAAAAGAGGAAGACCATTTTGAATCAGGGATTTAATCCCCGCGGATCTGCGTCAGAGGATCCTTAATAGTCCTATGATTTCATTTTGAACCTATTTTTGGCCAGATCATGAAAGTACCCTTTGAAAAGGTGCGGTCAACGCTTTTCTCTCATTTTTTGGCCAATAACTGAAATATTTTGCATCCGATTTAAAAGAGGAAGACCATTTATAAATCAGGGAACTTATCCTCGTGGATCTGCGTCAGAGGATCTTTAAAAGTCCTAAGATTTAATTTTGGCCCCATTTTTGGGCCAAATCATGAAAGTACCCCTTGGAAAGGTGTGGTCAACGCTTTTCTCGCACTTTTTGGCCAATTACTGAAATATTTTGCATCCGATTCAAAAAACGAATATCAATTATAATTCAGGGAACTAATCCTCGTGGATCTGCGTCAGAAGATCTTTAATAGTCCTAAGATTTAATTTTGGCCCCATTTTTGGGCCAAATCATGAAAGTACCCCTTGGAAAGGTGTGGCCAACGCTTTTCTCGCACTTTTTGGCCAACAACTGAAATATTTTGCATCCGATTTAAAAAAGGAATACCATTTATGAATCAGGGAACTAATCCCCGTGGATCTGCGTCAGAGGATCCTTAATAGTCCTAAGATTTAATTTTTGACCCATTTTTGGGCCAGATCATAAGTACCCTTTGAAAAGGTGCGGTCAGCGCTTTTCTTGCACTTTTTGGCCAATAACTGATATATTTTGCATCCGATTTAAAAGAGGAAGACCATTTTGAATCAGGGATTTAATCCCCGCGGATCTGCGTCAGAGGATCCTTAATAGTCCTAAGATTTAATTTTAAACCTATTTTTGGCCAGATCATGAAAGTACCCTTTGGAAAGGTGCGGTCAACGCTTTTCTCGCATTTTTTTGCCAATAACTAAAATATTTTGCATCCGATTTAAAAGAGGAAGACCATTTATGAATCAGGGAACTTATCCTCGTGGATCTGCGTCAGAGGATCTTTAAAAGTCCTAAGATTTAATTTTGGCCCCATTTTTGGGTCAAATCATGAAAGTACCCTTTGGAAAGGTGCGGTCAATTCTTTTCTCGCACTTTTTGGCCAATTACTGAAATATTTTGCATCCGATTCAAAAAACGAATACCAATTATAAATCAGGGAACTAATCCTCGTGGATCTGCGTCAGAAGATCTTTAATAGTCCTAAGATTTAATTTTGGCCCCATTTTTGGGCCAAATCATGAAAGTACCCCTTGGAAAGGTGTGGTCAACGCTTTTCTCGCACTTTTTGGCCAACAACTGAAATATTTTGCATCCGATTTAAAAAAGGAATACCATTTATGAATCAGGGAACTAATCCCCGTGGATCTGCGTCAGAGGATCCTTAATAGTCCTAAGATTTAATTTTTGACCCATTTTTGGGCCAGATCATAAGTACCCTTTGAAAAGGTGCGGTATGCGCTTTTCTTGCACTTTTTGGCCAATAACTGATATATTTTGCATCCGATTTAAAAGAGGAAGACCATTTTGAATCAGGGATTTAATCCCCGCGGATCTGCGTCAGAGGATCCTTAATAGTCCTAAGATTTAATTTTGAACCTATTTTTGGCCAGATCATGAAAGTACCCTTTGGAAAGGTGCGGTCAACGCTTTTCTCGCATTTTTTTGCCAATAACTAAAATATTTTGCATCCGATTTAAAAGAGGAAGACCATTTATGAATCAGGGAACTTATCCTCGTGGATCTGCGTCAGAGGATCTTTAAAAGTCCTAAGATTTAATTTTGGCCCCATTTTTGGGTCAAATCATGAAAGTACCCTTTGGAAAGGTGTGGTCAACGCTTTTCTCGCACTTTTTGGCCAATAACTGAAATATTTTGCATCCGATTAAAAAAAGGAATACCATTTATGAATCAGGGAACTAATCCTCGTGGATCTGCGTCAGAAGATCTTTAATAGTCCTAAGATTTAATTTTGGCCCCATTTTTGGGCCAAATCATGAAAGTACCCCTTGGAAAGGTGTGGTCAACGCTTTTCTCGCACTTTTTGGCCAATAACTGAAATATTTTGCATCCTATTTAAAAGAGGAAGACCATTTATGAATCAGGGAACTAGTCCCCGTGGATCTGCGTCAGAGGATCCTTAATAGTCCTAAGATTTAATTTTTGACCCATTTTTGGGCCAGATCATAAGTACCCTTTGAAAAGGTGCGGTCAGCGCTTTTCTTGCACTTTTTGGCCAATAACTGATATATTTTGCATCCGATTTAAAAGAGGAAGACCATTTTGAATCAGGGATTTAATCCCCGCGGATCTGCGTCAGAGGATCCTTAATAGTCCTATGATTTCATTTTGAACCTATTTTTGGCCAGATCATGAAAGTACCCTTTGAAAAGGTGCGGTCAACGCTTTTCTCTCATTTTTTGGCCAATAACTGAAATATTTTGCATCCGATTTAAAAGAGGAAGACCATTTATAAATCAGGGAACTTATCCTCGTGGATCTGCGTCAGAGGATCTTTAAAAGTCCTAAGATTTAATTTTGGCCCCATTTTTGGGCCAAATCATGAAAGTACCCCTTGGAAAGGTGTGGTCAACGCTTTTCTCGCACTTTTTGGCCAATTACTGAAATATTTTGCATCCGATTCAAAAAACGAATATCAATTATAATTCAGGGAACTAATCCTCGTGGATCTGCGTCAGAAGATCTTTAATAGTCCTAAGATTTAATTTTGGCCCCATTTTTGGGCCAAATCATGAAAGTACCCCTTGGAAAGGTGTGGCCAACGCTTTTCTCGCACTTTTTGGCCAACAACTGAAATATTTTGCATCCGATTTAAAAAAGGAATACCATTTATGAATCAGGGAACTAATCCCCGTGGATCTGCGTCAGAGGATCCTTAATAGTCCTAAGATTTAATTTTTGACCCATTTTTGGGCCAGATCATAAGTACCCTTTGAAAAGGTGCGGTCAGCGCTTTTCTTGCACTTTTTGGCCAATAACTGATATATTTTGCATCCGATTTAAAAGAGGAAGACCATTTTGAATCAGGGATTTAATCCCCGCGGATCTGCGTCAGAGGATCCTTAATAGTCCTAAGATTTAATTTTAAACCTATTTTTGGCCAGATCATGAAAGTACCCTTTGGAAAGGTGCGGTCAACGCTTTTCTCGCATTTTTTTGCCAATAACTAAAATATTTTGCATCCGATTTAAAAGAGGAAGACCATTTATGAATCAGGGAACTTATCCTCGTGGATCTGCGTCAGAGGATCTTTAAAAGTCCTAAGATTTAATTTTGGCCCCATTTTTGGGTCAAATCATGAAAGTACCCTTTGGAAAGGTGCGGTCAATGCTTTTCTCGCACTTTTTGGCCAATTACTGAAATATTTTGCATCCGATTCAAAAAACGAATACCAATTATAAATCAGGGAACTAATCCTCGTGGATCTGCGTCAGAAGATCTTTAATAGTCCTAAGATTTAATTTTGGCCCCATTTTTGGGCCAAATCATGAAAGTACCCCTTGGAAAGGTGTGGTCAACGCTTTTCTCGCACTTTTTGGCCAACAACTGAAATATTTTGCATCCGATTTAAAAAAGGAATACCATTTATGAATCAGGGAACTAATCCCCGTGGATCTGCGTCAGAGGATCCTTAATAGTCCTAAGATTTAATTTTTGACCCATTTTTGGGCCAGATCATAAGTACCCTTTGAAAAGGTGCGGTCAGCGCTTTTCTTGCACTTTTTGGCCAATAACTGATATATTTTGCATCCGATTTAAAAGAGGAAGACCATTTTGAATCAGGGATTTAATCCCCGCGGATCTGCGTCAGAGGATCCTTAATAGTCCTAAGATTTAATTTTGAACCTATTTTTGGCCAGATCATGAAAGTACCCTTTGGAAAGGTGCGGTCAACGCTTTTCTCGCATTTTTTGGCCAATAACTGAAATATTTTGCATCCGATTTAAAAAAGGAATACCATTTATGAATCAGGGAACTAATCCTCGTGGATCTGCGTCAGAAGATCGTTAATAGTCCTAAGATTTAATTTTGGCCCCATTTTTGGGCCAAATCATGAAAGTACCCCTTGGAAAGGTGTGGTCAACGCTTTTCTCGCACTTTTTGGCCAACAACTGAAATATTTTGCATCCGATTTAAAAAAGGAATACCATTTATGAATCAGGGAACTAATCCCCGTGGATCTGCGTCAGAGGATCCTTAATAGTCCTAAGATTTAATTTTTGACCCATTTTTGGGCCAGATCATAAGTACCCTTTGAAAAGGTGCGGTCAGCGCTTTTCTTGCACTTTTTAGCCAATAACTGATATATTTTGCATCCGATTTAAAAGAGGAAGACCATTTTGAATCAGGGATTTAATCCCCGCGGATCTGCGTCAGAGGATCCTTAATAGTCCTAAGATTTAATTTTGAACCTATTTTTGGCCAGATCATGAAAGTACCCTTTGGAAAGGTGCGGTCAACGCTTTTCTCTCATTTTTTGGCCAATAACTGAAATATTTTGCATCCGATTTAAAAGAGGAAGACCATTTATAAATCAGGGAACTTATCCCCGTGGATCTGCTTCAGAGGATCCTTAATAGTCCTAAGATTTAATTTTGGACCCATTTTTGGATCAAATCATGAAAGTACCCTTTGGAAAGGTGCGGTCAATGCTTTTCTCGCACTTTTTGGCCAATTACTGAAATATTTTGCATCCGATTCAAAAAACGAATACCAATTATAAATCAGGGAACTAATCCTCGTGGATCTGCGTCAGAAGATCTTTAATAGTCCTAAGATTTAATTTTGGCCCCATTTTTGGGCCAAATCATGAAAGTACCCCTTGGAAAGGTGTGGTCAACGCTTTTCTCGCACTTTTTGGCCAACAACTGAAATATTTTGCATCCGATTTAAAAAAGGAATACCATTTATGAATCAGGGAACTAATCCCCGTGGATCTGCGTCAGAGGATCCTTAATAGTCCTAAGATTTAATTTTTGACCTATTTTTGGGCCAAATCATGAAAGTACCCTTTGGAAAGGTGCGTTCAACGCTTTTCTCGCACTTTTTGGCCATTTACTGAAATATTTTGCATCCGATTCAAAAAACGAATACCAATTATAAATCAGGGAACTAATCCCCATCGATCTGTGTCAAAGGATCCTTAAAAGTCTCAAAAATTTAATATTTGCGCTTTTTTTTTGGGTCATATGATGATGTCAACGCTTTTCTTGCACTTTTTCTTGCACTTTCGATTTAAAAGAGGAAGACCATTTATGAATCAGGGAACTTATCCTCGTGGATCTGCGTCAGAGGATCTTTAAAAGTCCTAAGATTTAATGTTGAACCCATTTTTGGGTCAAATCATGAAAGTACCCCTTGGAAAGGTGTGGTCAACGCTTTTCTCGCACTTTTTGGCCAATATCTGAAATATTTTGCATCCGATTTAAAAAAGGAATACCATTTATGAATCAGGGAACTAATCCCCGCGGATCTGCGTCAGAGGATCCTTAATAGTCCTAAGATTTAATTTTGAAGGTGCGGTCAACGCTTTTCTCGCACTTTTTGGCCAATAATTGAAATATTTTCCGTCCGACTCAAAAAACGAATACCATTTATAAATCAGGGAACTAATCCCCATCGATCTGTGTCAAAAGATCCTTAAAAGTCTCAAAAATTTAATATTTGCGCCTTTTTTTTGGGTCATATCATGAGAGTACACCTTGGCAAAAAGTGCGGTCAACGCTTTTCGTGCACTTTTTGGCCTAGCTGAAATATTTTGCATCCGATTTAAAAGAGGAATACCATTTATGAATCAGGGAACTAATCCCCGCGGATCTGCTTCAGAGGATCCTTAAAAGTCATAAGATTTAATTTTGGCCCCATTTTTGGGTCAAATCATGAAAGTACTTCTTGGAAAAGTGCGGTCAATGCTTTTCTCGCACTTTTTGGCCAATAACTGATATATTTTGCATCCGATTTAAAAGAGGAAGACCATTTATGAATCAGGGATTTAATCCCCGTGGATCTGCGTAAGAGGATCTTTGAAAGTCCTAAGATTTAGTTTTGGCCCCATTTTTGGGTCAAATCATGAAAGTACCCCTTGGAAAGGTGTGGTCAATGCTTTTCTCGCACTTTTTGGCCAACAACTGAAATATTTTGCATCCGATTAAAAAATTAATACCATTAAAGATTCCGGGAACTATTCCCCGTGGATCTGCGTCAGAGGATCTTTAAAAGTCCTAAGATTTAATTTTGTCCCCATTTTTGGGTCAAATCATGAAAGTACCCCTTGGAAAGGTGTGGTCAATGCTTTTCTCGCACTTTTTGGCCAACAACTGAAATATTTTGCATCCGATTAAAAAAAGGAATACCATTTATGATTCCGGGAACTATTCCCCGTGGATCTGCGTCAAAGGATCTTTAAAAGTCCCAAGATTTAATTTTTTCCCCATTTTTGGGTCAAATCATGAAAGTACCCTTTGGAAAGGTGTGGTCAACGCTTTTCTCGCACTTTCTGGCCAATAATTGAAATATTTTGCGTCCGATTCAAAAAACTAGTACCATTTATAAATCAGGGAACTAATCCCCATCGATCTGCGTCAGAGAATCCTTAATAGTCTTAAGATTTAATTTTGAACCTATTTTTGGGCCAGATCATGAAAGTACCCTTTGGAAAGGTGCGGTCAACGCTTTTCTCGCACTTTTTGGCCAATAATTGAAATATTTTGCGTCTGACTCAAAAAACGAATACCATTTATAAATCAGGGAACTAATCCCCATCGATCTGCGTCAAAGGATCCTTAAAAGTCTCAAAAATTTAATATTTGCGCCTTTTTTTTGGGTCATATCATGAGAGTACACCTTGGCAAAAAGTGCGGTCAACGCTTTTTGTGCACTTTTTGGCCTAGCTGAAATATTTTGCATCCGATTTAAAAGAGGAATACCATTTATGAATCAGGGAACTAATCCCCGCGGATCTGCTTCAGAGGATCCTTAAAAGTCATAAGATTTAATTTTGGCCCCATTTTTGGGTCAAATCATGAAAGTACTTCTTGGAAAGTGCGGTCAATGCTTTTCTCGCACTTTTTGGCCAATAACTGATATATTTTGCATCCGATTTAAAAGAGGAAGACCATTTATGAATCAGGGAACTAATCCCCGTGGATCTGCGTAAGAGGATCTTTGAAAGTCCTAAGATTTAGTTTTGGCCCCATTTTTGGGTCAAATCATGAAAGTACCCCTTGGAAAGGTGTGGTCAATGCTTTTCTCGCACTTTTTGGCCAACAACTGAAATATTTTGCATCCGATTAAAAAAAGGAATACCATTAATGATTCCGGGAACTATTCCCCGTGGATCTGCGTCAGAAGATCTTTAAAAGTCCTAAGATTTAATTTTGTCCCCATTTTTGGGTCAAATCATGAAAGTACTTCTTGGAAAAGTGCGGTCAATGCTTTTCTCGCACTTTTTGGCCAATAACTGATATATTTTGCATCCGATTTAAAAGAGGAAGACCATTTATGAATCAGGGAACTAATCCCGGCGGATCTGCGTCAGAGGATCCTTAATAGTCTTAAGATTTAATTTTGAACCTATTTTTGAGCCAGATCATGAAAGTACCCTTTGAAAAGGTGCGGTCAACGCTTTTCTCGCACTTTTTGGCCAATAATTGAAATATTTTGCGTCCGATTCAAAAAACTAGTACCATTTATAAATCAGGGAACTAATCCCCATCGATCTGCGTCAGAGGATCCTTAATAGTCTTAAGATTTAATTTTGAACCTATTTTTGGGCCAGATCATGAAAGTACCCTTTGGAAAGGTGCGGTCAACGCTTTTCTCGCACTTTTTGGCCAATAATTGAAATATTTTGCGTCCGACTCAAAAAACGAATACCATTTATAAATCAGGGAACTAATCCCCATCGATCTGCGTCAAAGGATCCTTAAAAGTCTCAAAAATTTAATATTTGCGCCTTTTTTTTTTGGTCATATCATGAGAGTACACCTTGGCAAAAAGTGCGGTCAACGCTTTTCTTGCACTTTTTTGCCAATAGCTGAAATATTTTGCATCCGATTTAAAAGAGGAATACCATTTATAAATCAGGGAACTAATCCCCATCGATCTGCGTCAGAGGATCCTTAATAGTCTTAAGATTTAATTTTGAACCTATTTTTGGGCCAGATCATGAAAGTACCCTTTGGAAAGGTGCGGTCAACGCTTTTCTCGCACTTTTTGGCCAATAATTGAAATATTTTGCGTCCGACTCAAAAAACTAGTACCATTTATAAATCAGGGAACTAATCCCCATCGATCTGCGTCAAAGGATCCTTAAAAGTCTCAAAAATTTAATATTTGCGCCTTTTTTTTTTGGTCATATCATGAGAGTACACCTTGGCAAAAAGTGCGGTCAACGCTTTTCTCGCACTTTTTGGCCAATAATTGAAATATTTTGCGTCCGATTCAAAAAACTAGTACCATTTATAAATCAGGGAACTAATCCCCATCGATCTGCGTCAGAGGATCCTTAATAGTCTTAAGATTTAATTTTGAACCTATTTTTGGGCCAGATCATGAAAGTACCCTTTGGAAAGGTGCGGTCAACGCTTTTCTCGCACTTTTTGGCCAATAATTGAAATATTTTGCGTCCGACTCAAAAAACGAATACCATTTATAAATCAGGGAACTAATCCCCATCGATCTGCGTCAAAGGATCCTTAAAAGTCTCAAAAATTTAATATTTGCGCCTTTTTTTTTTGGTCATATCATGAGAGTACACCTTGGCAAAAAGTGCGGTCAACGCTTTTCTTGCACTTTTTGGCCAATAGCTGAAATATTTTGCATCCGATTTAAAAGAGGAATACCGTTTATGAATCAGGGAACTAATCCTTGCGGATCTGCTTCAGAGGATCCTTAAAAGTCATAAGATTTAATTTTGGCCCCATTTTTGGGTCAAATCATGAAAGTACTTTTTGGAAAAGTGCGGTCAATGCTTTTCTCGCACTTTTTGGCCAATAACTGATATATTTTGCATCCGATTTAAAAGAGGAAGACCATTTAGGAATCAGGGAACTAATCACCGTGGATCTGCGTAAGAGGATCTTTGAAAGTCCTAAGATTTAGTTTTGGCCCCATTTTTGGGTCAAATCATGAAAGTACCCCTTGGAAAGGTGTGGTCAATGCTTTTCTCGCACTTTTTGGCCAACAACTGAAATATTTTGCATCCGATTAAAAAAACTATTAAAAAAACTATTCCCCGTGGATCTGCGTCAAAGGATCTTTAAAAGTCCTAAGATTTAATTTTTTCCCCATTTTTGGGTCAAATCATGAAAGTACCCTTTGGAAAGGTGTGGTCAACGCTTTTCTCGCACTTTTTGGCCAATAACTGAAATATTTTGCATCCGATTTAAAAAAGGAATACCATTTATGAATCAGGGAACTTATCCCCATCGATCTGCTTCAGAGGATCCTTAATAGTCCTAAGATTTAATTTTGGACCCATTTTTGGGCCAAATCATGAAAGTACCCTTTGGAGAGGTGCGGTCAACGCTTTTCTCGCACTTTTTGGCCAATTACTGAAATATTTTGCATCCGATTCAAAAAACGAATACCAATTATAAATCAGGGAACTAATCCCCATCGATCTGTGTCAAAGGATCCTTAAAAGTCTCAAAAATTTAATATTTGCCCTTTTTTTTTGGGTCATATCATGAGAGTACACCTTGGAAAAGTGCGGTCAACGCTTTTCTTGAACTTTTTGGCCAATAACTGATATATTTTGCATCCGATTTAAAAGAGGAAGACCATTTATGAATCAGGGAACTAATCCCCACGGATCTGCGTCAGAGGATCCTTAATAGTCTTAAGATTTAATTTTGAACCTATTTTTGGGCCAGATCATGAAAGTACCCTTTGGAAAGGTGCGGTCAACGCTTTTCTCGCCTTTTTTGGCCAATAATTGAAATATTTTGCGTCCGATTCAAAAAACTAGTACCATTTGTAAATCAGGGAACTAATCCCCATCGATCTGCGTCAGAGAATCCTTAATAGTCCTAAGATTTAATTTTGAACCTATTTTTGGGCCAGATCATGAAAGTACCCTTTGGAAAGGTGCGGTCAACCCTTTTCTCGCACTTTTTGGCCAATAATTGAAATATTTTGCGTCCGACTCAAAAAACGAATACCATTTATAAATCAGGGAACTAATCCCCATCGATCTGCGTCAAAGGATGCTTAAAAGTCTCAAAAATTTAATATTTGCGCCTTTTTTTTGGATCATATCATGAGAGTACACCTTGGCAAAAAGTGCGGTCAACGCTTTTCGTGCACTTTTTGGCCTAGCTGAAATATTTTGCATCCGATTTAAAAGAGGAATACCATTTATGAATCAGGGAACTAATCCCCGCGGATCTGCTTCAGAGGATCCTTAAAAGTCATAAGATTTAATTTTGGCCCCATTTTTGGGTCAAATCATGAAAGTACTTCTTGGAAAAGTGCGGTCAATGCTTTTCTCGCACTTTTTGGCCAATAACTGATATATTTTGCATCCGATTTAAAAGAGGAAGACCATTTATGAATCAGGGAACTAATCCCCGTGGATCTGCGTAAGAGGATCTTTGAAAGTCCTAAGATTTAGTTTTGGCCCCATTTTTGGGTCAAATCATGAAAGTACCCCTTGGAAAGGTGTGGTCAATGCTTTTCTCGCACTTTTTGGCCAACAACTGAAATATTTTGCATCCGATTAAAAAAAGGAATACCATTAATGATTCCGGGAACTATTCCCCGTGGATCTGCGTCAGAGGATCTTTAAAAGTCCTAAGATTTAATTTTGTCCCCATTTTTGGGTCAAATCATGAAAGTACTTCTTGGAAAAGTGCGGTCAATGCTTTTCTCGCACTTTTTGGCCAATAACTGATATATTTTGCATCCGATTTAAAAGAGGAAGACCATTTATGAATCAGGGAACTAATCCCGGCGGATCTGCGTCAGAGGATCCTTAATAGTCTTAAGATTTAATTTTGAACCTATTTTTGAGCCAGATCATGAAAGTACCCTTTGAAAAGGTGTGGTCAACGCTTTTCTCGCACTTTTTGGCCAATAATTGAAATATTTTGCGTCCGATTCAAAAAACTAGTACCATTTATAAATCAGGGAACTAATCCCCATCGATCTGCGTCAGAGGATCCTTAATAGTCTTAAGATTTAATTTTGAACCTATTTTTGGGCCAGATCATGAAAGTACCCTTTGGAAAGGTGCGGTCAACGCTTTTCTCGCACTTTTTGGCCAATAATTGAAATATTTTGCGTCCGACTCAAAAAACGAATACCATTTATAAATCAGGGAACTAATCCCCATAGATCTGCGTCAAAGGATCCTTAAAAGTCTCAAAAATTTAATATTTGCGCCTTTTTTTTTTTGGTCATATCATGAGAGTACACCTTGGCAAAAAGTGCGGTCAACGCTTTTCTTGCACTTTTTTGCCAATAGCTGAAATATTTTGCATCCGATTTAAAAGAGGAATACCATTTATGAATCAGGGAACTAATCCCCGTGGATCTGCGTCAGAGGATCCTTAAAAGTCATAAGATTTAATTTTGTCCCCATTTTTGGGTCAAATCATGAAAGTACCCTTTGAAAAGGTGTGGTCAACGCTTTTCTCGCACTTTTTGGCCAATAATTGAAATATTTTGCGTCCGACTCAAAAAACGAATACCATTTATAAATCAGGGAACTAATCCCCATCGATCTGCGTCAAAGGATCCTTAAAAGTCTCAAAAATTTAATATTTGCGCCTTTTTTTTTTGGTCATATCATGAGAGTACACCTTGGCAAAAAGTGCGGTCAACGCTTTTCTTGCACTTTTTGGCCAATAGCTGAAATATTTTGCATCCGATTTAAAAGAGGAATACCGTTTATGAATCAGGGAACTAATCCTTGCGGATCTGCTTCAGAGGATCCTTAAAAGTCATAAGATTTAATTTTGGCCCCATTTTTGGGTCAAATCATGAAAGTACTTTTTGGAAAAGTGCGGTCAATGCTTTTCTCGCACTTTTTGGCCAATAACTGATATATTTTGCATCCGATTTAAAAGAGGAAGACCATTTAGGAATCAGGGAACTAATCACCGTGGATCTGCGTAAGAGGATCTTTGAAAGTCCTAAGATTTAGTTTTGGCCCCATTTTTGGGTCAAATCATGAAAGTACCCCTTGGAAAGGTGTGGTCAATGCTTTTCTCGCACTTTTTGGCCAACAACTGAAATATTTTGCATCCGATTAAAAAAAGGAATACCATTTATGATTCCGGGAACTATTCCCCGTGGATCTGCGTCAAAGGATCTTTAAAAGTCCTAAGATTTAATTTTTTCCCCATTTTTGGGTCAAATCATGAAAGTACCCTTTGGAAAGGTGTGGTCAACGCTTTTCTCGCACTTTTTGGCCAATAACTGAAATATTTTGCATCCGATTTAAAAGAGGAAGACCATTTATGAATCAGGGAACTAATCCCCGCGGATCTGCTTCAGAGGATCCTTAATAGTCCTAAGATTTAATTTTGGACCCATTTTTGGGCCAAATCATGAAAGTACCCTTTGGAAAGGTGCGGTCAACGCTTTTCTCGCACTTTTTGGCCAATTACTGAAATATTTTGCGTCCGATTCAAAAAACGAATAACAATTATAAATCAGGGAACTAATCCCCATCGATCTGTGTCAAAGGATCCTTAAAAGTCTCAAAAATTTAATATTTGCGCTTTTTTTTTGGTTCATATCATGAGAGTACACCTTGGAAAAGTGCGGTCAACGCTTTTCTTGCACTTTTTGGCCAATAACTGATATATTTTGCATCCGATTTAAAAGAGGAAGACCATTTATGAATCAGGGAACTAATCCCCGCGGGTCTGCGTCAGAGGATCCTTAATAGTCTTAAGATTTAATTTTGAACCTATTTTTGGGCCAGATCATGAAAGTACCCTTTGGAAAGGTGCGGTCAACGCTTTTCTCGCACTTTTTGGCCAATAATTGAAATATTTTGCGTCCGATTCAAAAAACTAGTACCATTTATAAATCAGGGAACTAATCCCCATCGATCTGCGTCAGAGAATCCTTAATAGTCTTAAGATTTAATTTTGAACCTATTTTTGGGCCAGATCATGAAAGTACCCTTTGGAAAGGTGCGGTCAACGCTTTTCTCGCACTTTTTGCCCAATAATTGAAATATTTTGCGTCCGACTCAAAAAACGAATACCATTTATAAATCAGGGAACTAATCCCCATCGATCTGCGTCAAAGGATGCTTAAAAGTCTCAAAAATTTAATATTTGCGCCTTTTTTTTGGGTCATATCATGAGAGTACACCTTGGCAAAAATGTGCGGTCAACGCTTTTCGTGCACTTTTTGGCCTAGCTGAAATATTTTGCATCCGATTTAACAGAGGAATACCATTTATGAATCAGGGAACTAATCCCCGCGGATCTGCTTCAGAGGATCCTTAAAAGTCATAAGATTTAATTTTGGCCCCATTTTTGGGTCAAATCATGAAAGTACTTCTTGGAAAAGTGCGGTCAATGCTTTTCTCGCACTTTTTGGCCAATAACTGATATATTTTGCATCCGATTTAAAAGAGGAAGACCATTTATGAATCAGGGAACTAATCCCCGTGGATCTGCGTAAGAGGATCTTTGAAAGTCCTAAGATTTAGTTTTGGCCCCATTTTTGGGTCAAATCATGAAAGTACCCCTTGGAAAGGTGTGGTCAATGCTTTTCTCGCACTTTTTGGCCAACCACTGAAATATTTTGCATCCGATTAAAAGAAGGAATACCATTAATGATTTTGGGAACTATTCCCCGTGGATCTGCGTCAGAGGATCTTTAAAAGTCCTAAGATTTAATTTTGTCCCCATTTTTGGGTCAAATCATGAAAGTACTTCTTGGAAAAGTGCGGTCAATGCTTTTCTCGCACTTTTTGGCCAATAACTGATATATTTTGCATCCGATTTAAAAGAGGAAGACCATTTATGAATCAGGGAACTAATCCCGGCGGATCTGCGTCAGAGGATCCTTAATAGTCTTAAGATTTAATTTTGAACCTATTTTTGAGCCAGATCATGAAAGTACCCTTTGGAAAGGTGCGGTCAACGCTTTTCTCGCACTTTTTGGCCAATAATTGAAATATTTTGCGTCCGATTCAAAAAACTAGTACCATTTATAAATCAGGGAACTAATCCCCATCGATCTGCGTCAAAGGATCCTTAATAGTCTTAAGATTTAATTTTGAACCTATTTTTGGGCCAGATCATGAAAGTACCCTTTGGAAAAGTGCGGTCAACGCTTTTCTCGCACTTTTTGGCCAATAATTGAAATATTTTGCGTCCGACTCAAAAAACGAATACCATTTATAAATCAGGGAACTAATCCCCATCGATCTGCGTCAAAGGATCCTTAAAAGTCTCAAAAATTTAATATTTGCGCCTTTTTTTTTTGGTCATATCATGAGAGTACACCTTGGCAAAAAGTGCGGTCAACGCTTTTCTTGCACTTTTTGGCCAATAGCTGAAATATTTTGCATCCGATTTAAAAGAGGAATACCATTTATGAATCAGGGAACTAATCCCCGCGGATCTGGTTCAGAGGATCCTTAAAAGTCATAAGATTTAATTTTGGCCCCATTTTTGGGTCAAATCATGAAAGTACTTTTTGGAAAAGTGCGGTCAATGCTTTTCTCGCACTTTTTGGCCAATAACTGATATATTTTGCATCCGATTTAAAAGAGGAAGACCATTTATAAATCAGGGAACTAATCCCCATCGATCTGCGTCAGAGGATCCTTAATAGTCTTAAGATTTAATTTTGAACCTATTTTTGGGCCAGATCATGAAAGTACCCTTTGGAAAGGTGCGGTCAACGCTTTTCTCGCACTTTTTGGCCAATAATTGAAATATTTTGCGTCCGACTCAAAAAACGAATACCATTTATAAATCAGGGAACTAATCCCCATCGATCTGCGTCAAAGCATCCTTAAAAGTCTCAAAAATTTAATACTTGCGGCTTTTTTTTGGGTCATATCATGAGAGTACACCTTGGCAAAAAGTGCGGTCAACGCTTTTCTTGCACTTTTTGGCTAATAGCTGAAATATATTGCATCCGATTTAAAAGAGGAATACCATTTATGAATCAGGGAACTAATCCCCGCGGATCTGCTTCAGAGGATCCTTAAAAGTCATAAGATTTAATTTTGGCCCCATATTTGGGTCAAATCATGAAAGTACCCCTTGGAAAGGTGTGGTCAATGCTTTTCTCGCACTTTTTGGCCAACAACTGAAATATTTTGCATCCGATTAAAAAAAGGAATACCATTTATAATTCCGGGAACTATTCCCCGTGGATCTGCGTCAGAGGATCTTTAAAAGTCCTAAGATTTAATTTTGTCCCCATTTTTGGGTCAAATCATGAAAGTACTTCTTGGAAAAGTGCGGTCAATGCTTTTCTCGCACTTTTTGGCCAATAACTGATATATTTTGCATCCGATTTAAAAGAGGAAGACCATTTATGAATCAGGGAACTAATCCCCGTGGATCTGCGTCAGAGGATCTTTAAAAGTCCTAAAATTTAATTTTGGCCCCATTTTTGGGTCAAATCATGAAAGTACTCCTTGGAAAAGTGCGGTCAATGCTTTTCTCGCACTTTTTGGCCAATAACTGAAATATTTTGCATCCGATTTAAAAAAGGAATACCATTTATGAATCAGGAATTTATTCCCCGTGGATCTGCGTCAGAGGATCTTTAAAAGTTCTAAGATTTAGTTTTGGCCCCATTTTTGGGCCAAATCATGAAAGTACCCCTTGGAAATGTGCCGTCAACGCTTTTCTCGCACTTTTTGGCCAATAATTGAAATGTTTTGCGTCCGACTCAAAAAACTAGTACCATTTATAAATCAGGGAACTAATCCTCATCGATCTGCGTCAAAGGATCCTTAAAAGTTTTAAAAAATTTAATATTTGCGCCTTTTTTTTTGGGTCATATCATGAGAGTACACCTTGGCAAAAAGTGCGGTCAACGCTTTTCTTGCACTTTTTGGCCAATAGCTGAAATATTTTGCATCCGATTTAAAAGAGGAATACCATTTATGAATCAGGGAACTAATCCCCGCGGATCTGCTTCAGAGGATCCTTAAAAGTCATAAGATTTAATTTTGGCCCCATTTTTGGGTCAAATCATGAAAGTACTTCTTGGAAAAGTGCGGTCAATGCTGTTCTCGCACTTTTTGGCCAATAACTGATATATTTTGCATCCGATTTAAAAGAGGAAGACCATTTATGAATCAGGGAACTAATCCCCGCGGATCTGCTTCAGAGGATCCTTAAAAGTCATAAGATTTAATTTTGGCCCCATTTTTGGGTCAAATCATGAAAGTACTTCTTGGAAAAGTGCGGTCAATGCTTTTCTCGCACTTTTTGGCCAATAACTGATATATTTTGCATCCGATTTAAAAGAGGAAGACCATTTATGAATCAGGGAACTAATCCCCGTGGATCTGCGTAAGAGGATCTTTGAAAGTCCTAAGATTTAGTTTTGGCCCCATTTTTGGGCCAAATCATGAAAGTACCCTTTGGAAAAGTGCGGTCAACGCTTTTCTCGCACTTTTTGGCCAATAATTGAAATATTTTGCGTCCGACTCAAAAAACGAATACCATTTATAAATCAGGGAACTAATCCCCATCGATCTGCGTCAAAGGATGCTTAAAAGTCTCAAAAATTTAATATTTGCGCCTTTTTTTTGGGTCATATCATGAGAGTACACCTTGGCAAAAATGTGCGGTCAACGCTTTTCGTGCACTTTTTGGCCTAGCTGAAATATTTTGCATCCGATTTAAAAGAGGAATACCATTTATGAATCAGGGAACTAATCCCCGCGGATCTGCTTCAGAGGATCCTTAAAAGTCATAAGATTTAATTTTGGCCCCATTTTTGGGTCAAATCATGAAAGTACCCCTTGGAAAGGTGTGGTCAATGCTTTTCTCGCACTTTTTGGCCAACAACTGAAATATTTTGCATCCGATTAAAAAAAGGAATACCATTTATAATTCCGGGAACTATTCCCCGTGGATCTGCGTCAGAGGATCTTTAAAAGTCCTAAGATTTAATTTTGTCCCCATTTTTGGGTCAAATCATGAAAGTACTTCTTGGAAAAGTGCGGTCAATGCTTTTCTCGCACTTTTTGGCCAATAACTGATATATTTTGCATCCGATTTAAAAGAGGAAGACCATTTATGAATCAGGGAACTAATCCCCGTGGATCTGCGTCAGAGGATCTTTAAAAGTCCTAAAATTTAATTTTGGCCCCATTTTTGGGTCAAATCATGAAAGTACTCCTTGGAAAAGTGCGGTCAATGCTTTTCTCGCACTTTTTGGCCAATAACTGAAATATTTTGCATCCGATTTAAAAAAGGAATACCATTTATGAATCAGGAATTTATTCCCCGTGGATCTGCGTCAGAGGATCTTTAAAAGTTCTAAGATTTAGTTTTGGCCCCATTTTTGGGCCAAATCATGAAAGTACCCTTTGGAAAAGTGCGGTCAACGCTTTTCTCGCACTTTTTGGCCAATAATTGAAATATTTTGCGTCCGACTCAAAAAACGAATACCATTTATAAATCAGGGAACTAATCCCCATCGATCTGCGTCAAAGGATGCTTAAAAGTCTCAAAAATTTAATATTTGCGCCTTTTTTTTGGGTCATATCATGAGAGTACACCTTGGCAAAAATGTGCGGTCAACGCTTTTCGTGCACTTTTTGGCCTAGCTGAAATATTTTGCATCCGATTTAAAAGAGGAATACCATTTATGAATCAGGGAACTAATCCCCGCGGATCTGCTTCAGAGGATCCTTAAAAGTCATAAGATTTAATTTTGGCCCCATTTTTGGGTCAAATCATGAAAGTACTTCTTGGAAAAGTGCGGTCAATGCTTTTCTCGCACTTTTTGGCCAATAACTGATATATTTTGCATCCGATTTAAAAGAGGAAGACCATTTATGAATCAGGGAACTAATCCCCGTGGATCTGCGTAAGAGGATCTTTGAAAGTCCTAAGATTTAGTTTTGGCCCCATTTTTGGGTCAAATCATGAAAGTACCCCTTGGAAAGGTGTGGTCAATGCTTTTCTCGCACTTTTTGGCCAACCACTGAAATATTTTGCATCCGATTAAAAGAAGGAATACCATTAATGATTCCGGGAACTATTCCCCGTGGATCTGCGTCAGAGGATCTTTAAAAGTCCTAAGATTTAATTTTGTCCCCATTTTTGGGTCAAATCATGAAAGTACTTCTTGGAAAAGTGCGGTCAATGCTTTTCTCGCACTTTTTGGCCAATAACTGATATATTTTGCATCCGATTTAAAAGAGGAAGACCATTTATGAATCAGGGAACTAATCCCGGCGGATCTGCGTCAGAGGATCCTTAATAGTCTTAAGATTTAATTTTGAACCTATTTTTGAGCCAGATCATGAAAGTACCCTTTGGAAAGGTGCGGTCAACGCTTTTCTCGCACTTTTTGGCCAATAATTGAAATATTTTGCGTCCGATTCAAAAAACTAGTACCATTTATAAATCAGGGAACTAATCCCCATCGATCTGCGTCAAAGGATCCTTAATAGTCTTAAGATTTAATTTTGAACCTATTTTTGGGCCAGATCATGAAAGTACCCTTTGGAAAAGTGCGGTCAACGCTTTTCTCGCACTTTTTGGCCAATAATTGAAATATTTTGCGTCCGACTCAAAAAACGAATACCATTTATAGATCAGGGAACTAATCCCCATCGATCTGCGTCAAAGGATCCTTAAAAGTCTCAAAAATTTAATATTTGCGCCTTTTTTTTTGGTCATATCATGAGAGTACACCTTGGCAAAAAGTGCGGTCAACGCTTTTCTTGCACTTTTTGGCCAATAGCTGAAATATTTTGCATCCGATTTAAAAGAGGAATACCATTTATGAATCAGGGAACTAATCCCCGCGGATCTGCTTCAGAGGATCCTTAAAAGTCATAAGATTTAATTTTGGCCCCATTTTTGGGTCAAATCATGAAAGTACTTTTTGGAAAAGTGCGGTCAATGCTTTTCTAGCACTTTTTGGCCAATAACTGATATATTTTGCATCCGATTTAAAAGAGGAAGACCATTTATAAATCAGGGAACTAATCCCCATCGATCTGCGTCAGAGGATCCTTAATAGTCTTAAGATTTAATTTTGAACCTATTTTTGGGCCAGATCATGAAAGTACCCTTTGGAAAGGTGCGGTCAACGCTTTTCTCGCACTTTTTGGCCAATAATTGAAATATTTTGCGTCCGACTCAAAAAACGAATACCATTTATAAATCAGGGAACTAATCCCCATCGATCTGCGTCAAAGCATCCTTAAAAGTCTCAAAAATTTAATACTTGCGGCTTTTTTTTGGGTCATATCATGAGAGTACACCTTGGCAAAAAGTGCGGTCAACGCTTTTCTTGCACTTTTTGGCTAATAGCTGAAATATATTGCATCCGATTTAAAAGAGGAATACCATTTATGAATCAGGGAACTAATCCCCGCGGATCTGCTTCAGAGGATCCTTAAAAGTCATAAGATTTAATTTTGGCCCCATATTTGGGTCAAATCATGAAAGTACCCCTTGGAAAGGTGTGGTCAATGCTTTTCTCGCACTTTTTGGCCAACAACTGAAATATTTTGCATCCGATTAAAAAAAGGAATACCATTTATAATTCCGGGAACTATTCCCCGTGGATCTGCGTCAGAGGATCTTTAAAAGTCCTAAGATTTAATTTTGTCCCCATTTTTGGGTCAAATCATGAAAGTACTTCTTGGAAAAGTGCGGTCAATGCTTTTCTCGCACTTTTTGGCCAATAACTGATATATTTTGCATCCGATTTAAAAGAGGAAGACCATTTATGAATCAGGGAACTAATCCCCGTGGATCTGCGTCAGAGGATCTTTAAAAGTCCTAAAATTTAATTTTGGCCCCATTTTTGGGTCAAATCATGAAAGTACTCCTTGGAAAAGTGCGGTCAATGCTTTTCTCGCACTTTTTGGCCAATAACTGAAATATTTTGCATCCGATTTAAAAAAGGAATACCATTTATGAATCAGGAATTTATTCCCCGTGGATCTGCGTCAGAGGATCTTTAAAAGTTCTAAGATTTAGTTTTGGCCCCATTTTTGGGCCAAATCATGAAAGTACCCCTTGGAAATGTGCCGTCAACGCTTTTCTCGCACTTTTTGGCCAATAATTGAAATGTTTTGCGTCCGACTCAAAAAACTAGTACCATTTATAAATCAGGGAACTAATCCTCATCGATCTGCGTCAAAGGATCCTTAAAAGTTTTAAAAAATTTAATATTTGCGCCTTTTTTTTTGGGTCATATCATGAGAGTACACCTTGGCAAAAAGTGCGGTCAACGCTTTTCTTGCACTTTTTGGCCAATAGCTGAAATATTTTGCATCCGATTTAAAAGAGGAATACCATTTATGAATCAGGGAACTAATCCCCGCGGATCTGCTTCAGAGGATCCTTAATAGTCCTAAGATTTAATTTTGGCCCCATTTTGGGTCAAATCATGAAAGTACCCCTTGGAAATGTGCCGTCAATGCTTATCTCGCACTTTTTGGCCAATAACTGAAATATTTTGCATCCGATTTAAAAGAGGAATACCATTTATGAATCAGGGAACTAATCCCCGTGGATCTGCGTCAGAGGATCCTTAATAGTCCTAAGATTTAATTTTGGACCTATTTTTGGGCCAGATCATGAAAGTAACCTTTGGAAAGGTGCGGTCAACGCTTTTCTCGCACTTTTTGGCCAATAATTGAAATATTTTGCGTCCGACTCAAAAAACAAGTACCATTTATAAATCAGGGAACTAATCCCCATCGATCTGCGTCAAAGGATCCTTAAAAGTTTTAAAAAATTTAATATTTGCGCCTTTTTTTTTGGGTCATATCATGAGAGTACACCTTGGCAAAAAGTGCGGTCAACGCTTTTCTTGCACTTTTTGGGCAATAGCTGAAATATTTTGCATCCGATTTAAAAGAGGAATACCATTTATGAATCAGGGAACTAATCCCCGCGGATCTGCTTCAGAGGATCCTTAAAAGTCCTAAGATTTAATTTTGGCCCCATTTTTGGGTCAAATCATGAAAGTACTTCTTGGAAAAGTGCGGTCAATGCTTTTCTCGCACTTTTTGGCCAATAACTGATATATTTTGCATCCGATTTAAAAGAGGAAGACCATTTATGAATCAGGGAACTAATCCCCGTGGATCTGCGTAAGAGGATCTTTGAAAGTCCTAAGATTTAGTTTTGGCCCCATTTTTGGGCCAAATCATGAAAGTACCCCTTGGAAAGGTGCGGTCAATGCTTACCTCGCACTTTTTGGCCAATAACTGAAATATTTTGCATCCGATTTAGAAGAGGAATACCATTTATGAATCAGGGAACTTATTCCCATCGATCTGCGTCAGAGGATCCTTAATAGTCCTAAGATTTAATTTTGGACCTATTTTTGGGCCAGATCATGAAAGTAACCTTTGGAAAGGTGCGGTCAACGCTTTTCTCGCACTTTTTGGCCAATAATTGAAATATTTTGCGTCCGACTCAAAAAACGAATACCATTTATAATTCAGGGAACTAATCCCCATCGATCTGCGTCAAAGGATCCTTAAAAGTCTCAAAAATTTAATATTTGCGCCTTTATTTTTGGGTCATATCATGAGAGTACACCTTGGCAAAAAGTGCGGTCAACGCTTTTCTTTCACTTTTTGGCCAATAACTGAAATATTTTGCATCCGATTTAAAAGAGGAATACCATTTATGAATCAGGGAACTAATCCCCGCGGATCTGCTTCAGAGGATCCTTAAAAGTCCTAAGATTTAATTTTGGTCCCATTTTTGGGTCAAATCATGAAAGTACTTCTTGGAAAAGTGCGGTCAATGCTTTTCTCGCACTTTTCGGCCAATAACTGATATATTTTGCATCCGATTTAAAAGAGGAATACCATTTATGAATCAGGGAACTAATCCTTGAGGATCTGCGTCAGAGGATCCATAATAGTCCTAAATTTTATTTTGGCCCCATTTTTGGGCCAAATCATGAAAGTACCCCTTGGAAAGGTGTGGTCAATGCTTATCTCGCACTTTTTGGCCAATAACTGAAATATTTTGCATCCGATTTAAAAGAGGAATACCATTTATGAATCAGGGAACTAATCCCCGCGGATCTGCGTCAGAGGATCCTTAACAGTCCTAAGATTTAATTTTGGACCTATTTTTGGGCCAGATCATGAAAGTAACCTTTGGAAAGGTGCGGTCAACGCTTTTCTCGCACTTTGTGCCCAATAATTGAAATATTTTGCGTCCGACTCAAAAAACGAATACCATTTATAAATCAGGGAACTAATCCCCATCGATCTGCGTCAAAGGATCCTTAAAAGTCTCAAAAATTTAATATTTGCGCCTTTTTTTTTGGGTCATATCATGAGAGTACACCTTGGCAAAAAGTGCGATCAATGCTTTTCTCGCACTTTTTGCGATCAATGCTTTTCTCGCACTTTTTGGTCAATAACTGAAATATTTTGCATCCGATTTAAAAAAGGAATACCATTTATGAATCAGGGATTTATTCCCCGTGGATCTGCGTCAGAGGATCTTTAAAAGTTCTAAGATTTAATTTTGGCCCCAGTTTTGGGCCCAATCATGAAAGTACCCCTTGGAAATGTGCCGTCAATGCTTATCTCGCACTTTTTGGCCAATAACTGAAATATTTTGCATCCGATTTAAAAGAGGAATACCATTTATGAATCAGGGATTTATTCCCCGTGGATCTGCGTCAGAGGATCTTTAAAAGTTCTAAGATTTAATTTTGGCCCCATTTTTGGGCCAAATCATGAAAGTACCCCTTGGAAATGTGCCGTCAATGCTTATCTCGCACTTTTTGGCCAATAACTGAAATATTTTGCATCCGATTTAAAAGAGGAATACCATTTATGAATCAGGGAACTAATCCCCGTGGATCTGCGTCAGAGGATCCTTAATAGTCCTAAGATTTAATTTTGGACCTATTTTTGGGCCAGATCATGAAAGTAACCTTTGGAAAGGTGCGGTCAACGCTTTTCTCGCACTTTTTGGCCAATAATTGAAATATTTTGCGTCCGACTCAAAAAACTAGTACCATTTATAAATCAGGAAACTAATCCCCATCGATCTGCGTCAAAGGATCCTTAAAAGTTTTAAAAAATTTAATATTTGCGCTTTTTTTTTTGGGTCATATCATGAGAGTACACCTTGGCAAAAAGTGCGGTCAACGCTTTTCTTGCACTTTTTGGGCAATAGCTGAAATATTTTGCATCCGATTTAAAAGAGGAATACCATTTATGAATCAGGGAACTAATCCCCGCGGATCTGCTTCAGAGGATCCTTAAAAGTCCTAAAATTTAATTTTGGCCCCATTTTTGGGTCAAATCATGAAAGTACTTCTTGGAAAAGTGCGGTCAATGCTTTTCTCGCACTTTTTGGCCAATAACTGATATATTTTGCATCCGATTTAAAAGAGGAAGACCATTTATGAATCAGGGAACTAATCCCCGTGGATCTGCTTCAGAGGATCCTTAAAAGTCCTAAGATTTAATTTTGGCCCCATTTTTGGGTCAAATCATGAAAGTACTTCTTGGAAAAGTGCGGTCAATGCTTTTCTCGCACTTTTCGGCCAATAACTGATATATTTTGCATCCGATTTAAAAGAGGAATACCATTTATGAATCAGGGAACTAATCCTTGAGGATCTGCGTCAGAGGATCCATAATAGTCCTAAATTTTATTTTGGCCCCATTTTTGGGCCAAATCATGAAAGTACCCCTTGGAAAGGTGTGGTCAATGCTTATCTCGCACTTTTTGGCCAATAACTGAAATATTTTGCATCCGATTTAAAAGAGGAATACCATTTATGAATCAGGGAACTAATCCCCGCGGATCTGCGTCAGAGGATCCTTAATAGTAAAATAAACTAAAGGATCCTTAAAAGTCTCAAAAATTTAATATTTGCGCCTTTTTTTTTGGGTCATATCATGAGAGTACACCTTGGCAAAAAGTGCGGTCAACGCCTTTCTTTCACTTTTTGGCCAATAACTGAAATATTTTGCATCCGATTTAAAAGAGGAATACCATTTATGAATCAGGGAACTAATCCCCGCGGATCTGCGTGAGAGGATCCTTAAAAGTCCTAAGATTTAATTTTGGCCCCATTTTTGGGTCAAATCATGAAAGTACTTCTTGGAAAAGTGCGGTCAATGCTTTTCTCGCACTTTTCGGCCAATAACTGATATATTTTGCATCCGATTTAAAAGAGGAATACCATTTATGAATCAGGGAACTAATCCCCGAGGATCTGCGTCAGAGGATCCATAATAGTCGTAAATTTAATTTTGGCCCCATTTTTGGGCCAAATCATGAAAGTACCCTTTGGAAAGGTGTGGTCAATGCTTATCTCGCACTTTTTGGCCAATAACTGAAATATTTTGCATCCGATTTAAAAGAGGAATACCATTTATGAATCAGGGAACTAATCCCCGCGGATCTGCGTCAGAGGATCCTTAATAGTCCTAAGATTTAATTTTGGACCTATTTTTGGGCCAGATCATGAAAGTAACTTTTGGAAAGGTGCGGTCAACGCTTTTCTCGCACTTTTTGGCCAATAATTGAAATATTTTGCGTCCGACTCAAAAAACGAATACCATTTATAAATCAGGGAACTAATCCCCATCGATCTGCGTCAAAGGATCCTTAAAAGTCTCAAAAATTTAATATTTGCGAAAGTCCTAAGATTTCATTTTGGCCATATTTTTGGGTCAAATTATTAAAGTACTTCTTGGAAAATTGCGGTCAATGCTTTTCTCGCACTTTTTGGCCAATAACTGATATATTTTGCATCCGATTTAAAAGAGCAATACCATTTATGAATCAGGGAACTAATCCCCGCGGATCTGCTTCAGAGGATCCTTAATAGTCCTAAGATTTAATTTTGGACCTATTTTTGGGCCAGATCATGAAAGTAACCTTTGGAAAGGTGCGGTCAACGCTTTTCTCGCACTTTTTGGCCAATAATTGAAATATTTTGCGTCCGACTCAAAAAACGAATACCATTTATGAATCAGGGAACTAATCCCCGTGGATCTGCGTCAGAGGATCTTTAAAAGTCCTAAGATTTAATTTTGGCCCCATTTTTCGGTCAAATCATGAAAGTACTTCTTGGAAAAGTGCGGTCAATGCTTTTCTTGCACTTTTCGGCCAATAACTGATATATTTTGCATCCGATTTAAAAGAGGAATACCATTTATGAATCAGGGAACTAATCCCCGAGGATCTGCGTCAGAGGATCCATAATAGTCCTAAACTTTAATTTTGGCCCCATTTTTGGGCCAAATCATGAAAGTACCCCTTGGAAAGGTGTGGTCAATGCTTATCTCGCACTTTTTGGCCAATAACTGATATATTTTGCATCCGATTTAAAAGAGGAAGACCATTTATGAATCAGGGAACTAATCCCCGTGGATCTGCGTCAGAGGATCTTTAAAAGTCCTAAGATTTAATTTTGGCCCCATTTTTGGGTCAAATCATGAAAGTACTTCTTGGAAAAGTGCGGTCAATGCTTTTCTTGCACTTTTCGGCCAATAACTGATATATTTTGCATCCGATTTAAAAGAGGAATACCATTTATGAATCAGGGAACTAATCCCCGAGGATCTGCGTCAGAGGATCCATAATAGTCCTAAATTTTAATTTTGGTCCCATTTTTGGGCCAAATCATGAAAGTACCCCTTGGAAATGTGCCGTCAATGCTTATCTCGCACTTTTTGGCCAATAACTGAAATATTTTGCATCCGATTTAAAAGAGGAATACCATTTATGAATCAGGGAACTAATCCCCGTGGATCTGCGTCAGAGGATCCTTAATAGTCCTAAGATTTAATTTTGGACCTATTTTTGGGCCAGATCATGAAAGTAACCTTTGGAAAGGTGCGGTCAACGCTTTTCTCGCACTTTTTGGCCAATAATTGAAATATTTTGCGTCCGACTCAAAAAACTAGTACCATTTATAAATCAGGGAACTAATCCCCATCGATCTGCGTCAAAGGATCCTTAAAAGTTTTAAAAAATTTAATATTTGCGCTTTTTTTTTTGGGTCATATCATGAGAGTACACCTTGGCAAAAAGTGCGGTCAACGCTTTTCTTGCACTTTTTGGGCAATAGCTGAAATATTTTGCATCCGATTTAAAAGAGGAATACCATTTATGAATCAGGGAACTAATCCCCGCGGATCTGCTTCAGAGGATCCTTAAAAGTCCTAAAATTTAATTTTGGCCCCATTTTTGGGTCAAATCATGAAAGTACTTCTTGGAAAAGTGCGGTCAATGCTTTTCTCGCACTTTTTGGCCAATAACTGATATATTTTGCATCCGATTTAAAAGAGGAAGACCATTTATGAATCAGGGAACTAATCCCCGTGGATCTGCTTCAGAGGATCCTTAAAAGTCCTAAGATTTAATTTTGGCCCCATTTTTGGGTCAAATCATGAAAGTACTTCTTGGAAAAGTGCGGTCAATGCTTTTCTCGCACTTTTCGGCCAATAACTGATATATTTTGCATCCGATTTAAAAGAGGAATACCATTTATGAATCAGGGAACTAATCCTTGAGGATCTGCGTCAGAGGATCCATAATAGTCCTAAATTTTATTTTGGCCCCATTTTTGGGCCAAATCATGAAAGTACCCCTTGGAAAGGTGTGGTCAATGCTTATCTCGCACTTTTTGGCCAATAACTGAAATATTTTGCATCCGATTTAAAAGAGGAATACCATTTATGAATCAGGGAACTAATCCCCGCGGATCTGCGTCAGAGGATCCTTAATAGTAAAATAAACTAAAGGATCCTTAAAAGTCTCAAAAATTTAATATTTGCGCCTTTTTTTTTGGGTCATATCATGAGAGTACACCTTGGCAAAAAGTGCGGTCAACGCCTTTCTTTCACTTTTTGGCCAATAACTGAAATATTTTGCATCCGATTTAAAAGAGGAATACCATTTATGAATCAGGGAACTAATCCCCGCGGATCTGCGTGAGAGGATCCTTAAAAGTCCTAAGATTTAATTTTGGCCCCATTTTTGGGTCAAATCATGAAAGTACTTCTTGGAAAAGTGCGGTCAATGCTTTTCTCGCACTTTTCGGCCAATAACTGATATATTTTGCATCCGATTTAAAAGAGGAATACCATTTATGAATCAGGGAACTAATCCCCGAGGATCTGCGTTAGAGGATCCATAATAGTCGTAAATTTAATTTTGGCCCCATTTTTGGGCCAAATCATGAAAGTACCCTTTGGAAAGGTGTGGTCAATGCTTATCTCGCACTTTTTGGCCAATAACTGAAATATTTTGCATCCGATTTAAAAGAGGAATACCATTTATGAATCAGGGAACTAATCCCCGCGGATCTGCGTCAGAGGATCCTTAATAGTCCTAAGATTTAATTTTGGACCTATTTTTGGGCCAGATCATGAAAGTAACTTTTGGAAAGGTGCGGTCAACGCTTTTCTCGCACTTTTTGGCCAATAATTGAAATATTTTGCGTCCGACTCAAAAAACGAATACCATTTATAAATCAGGGAACTAATCCCCATCGATCTGCGTCAAAGGATCCTTAAAAGAGTCAAAAATTTAATATTTGCGAAAGTCCTAAGATTTCATTTTGGCCATATTTTTGGGTCAAATTATTAAAGTACTTCTTGGAAAAGTGCGGTCAATGCTTTTCTCGCACTTTTTGGCCAATAACTGATATATTTTGCATCCGATTTAAAAGAGCAATACCATTTATGAATCAGGGAACTAATCCCCGCGGATCTGCTTCAGAGGATCCTTAATAGTCCTAAGATTTAATTTTGGACCTATTTTTGGGCCAGATCATGAAAGTAACCTTTGGAAAGGTGCGGTCAACGCTTTTCTCGCACTTTTTGGCCAATAATTGAAATATTTTGCGTCCGACTCAAAAAACGAATACCATTTATGAATCAGGGAACTAATCCCCGTGGATCTGCGTCAGAGGATCTTTAAAAGTCCTAAGATTTAATTTTGGCCCCATTTTTCGGTCAAATCATGAAAGTACTTCTTGGAAAAGTGCGGTCAATGCTTTTCTTGCACTTTTCGGCCAATAACTGATATATTTTGCATCCGATTTAAAAGAGGAATACCATTTATGAATCAGGGAACTAATCCCCGAGGATCTGCGTCAGAGGATCCATAATAGTCCTAAACTTTAATTTTGGCCCCATTTTTGGGCCAAATCATGAAAGTACCCCTTGGAAAGGTGTGGTCAATGCTTATCTCGCACTTTTTGGCCAATAACTGATATATTTTGCATCCGATTTAAAAGAGGAAGACCATTTATGAATCAGGGAACTAATCCCCGTGGATCTGCGTCAGAGGATCTTTAAAAGTCCTAAGATTTAATTTTGGCCCCATTTTTGGGTCAAATCATGAAAGTACTTCTTGGAAAAGTGCGGTCAATGCTTTTCTTGCACTTTTCGGCCAATAACTGATATATTTTGCATCCGATTTAAAAGAGGAATACCATTTATGAATCAGGGAACTAATCCCCGAGGATCTGCGTCAGAGGATCCATAATAGTCCTAAATTTTAATTTTGGTCCCATTTTTGGGCCAAATCATGAAAGTACCCCTTGGAAAGGTGTGGTCAATGCTTATCTCGGACTTTTTGGCCAATAACTGAAATATTTTGCATCCGATTTAAAAGAGGAATACCATTTATGAATCAGGGAACTAATCCCCGCGGATCTGCGTCAGAGGATCCTTAATAGTCCTAAGATTCAATTTTGGACCTATTTTTGGGCCAGATCATAAAAGTAACCTTTGGAAAGGTGCGGTCAACCCTTTTCTCGCACTTTTTGGCCAATAATTGAAATATTTTGCGTCCGACTCAAAAAACGAATACCATTTATAAATCAGGGAACTAATCCCCATCGATCTGCGTCAAAGGATCCTTAAAAGTCTCAAAAATTTAATATTTGCGCCTTTTTTTTGGGTCATATCATGAGAGTACACCTTGGCAAAAAGTGCGGTCAACGCTTTTCTTGCACTTTTTGGCCAATAACTGAAATATTTTGCATCCGATTTAAAAGAGGAATACCATTTATGAATCAGGGAACTAATCCCCGTGCGGTCAATGCTTTTCTCGCACTTTTTGGCCAAGAACTGAAATATTTTGCATCCGATTAAAAAGAGGAATACCATTTATGAATCAGGGAACTAATCCCCGTGCGGTCAATGCTTTTCTCGCACTTTTTGGCCAATAACTGAAATATTTTGCATCCGATTTAAAAGAGGAATACTATTTATGAATCAGGGAACTAATCCCCGAGGATCTGCGTCAGAGGATCCATAATAGTCCTAAATTTTAATTTTGGTCCCATTTTTGGGCCAAATCATGAAAGTACCCCTTGGAAAGGTGTGGTCAATGCTTATCTCGCACTTTGTTGCCAATAACTGAAATATTTTGCATCCGACTTAAAAGAGGAATACCATTTATGAATCAGGGAACTAATCCCCGAGGATCTGCGTCAGAGGATCCATAATAGTCCTAAATTTTAATTTTGGTCCCATTTTTGGGCCAAATCATGAAAGTACCCCTTGGAAAGGTGTGGTCAATGCTTATCTCGCACTTTTTGGCCAATAACTGAAATATTTTGCATCCGATTTAAAAGAGGAATACCATTTATGAATCAGGGAACTAATCCCCGCGGATCTGCGTCAGAGGATCCTTAATAGTCCTAAGATTCAATTTTGGACCTATTTTTGGGCCAGATCATGAAAGTAACCTTTGGAAAGGTGCGGTCAACCCTTTTCTCGCACTTTTTGCCCAATAATTGAAATATTTTGCGTCCGACTCAAAAAACGAATACCATTTATAAATCAGGGAACTAATCCCCATCGATCTGCGTCAAAGGATCCTTAAAAGTCTCAAAAATTTAATATTTGCGAAAGTCCTAAGATTTAATTTTGGCCCCATTTTTGGGTCAAATCATGAAAGTACTCCTTGGAAAAGTGCGGTCAATGCTTTTCTCGCACTTTTTGGCCAACAACTGAAATATTTTGCATCCGATTTAAAAGAGGAATACCATTTATGAATCAGGGAACTAATCCCCGCGGATCTGCTTCAGAGGATCCTTAAAAGTCCTAATATTTAATTTTGGCCCCATTTTTGGGTCAAATCATGAAAGTACTTCTTGGAAAATTGCGGTCAATGCTTATCTCGCACTTTGTTGCCAATAACTGAAATATTTTGCATCCGACTTAAAAGAGGAATACCATTTATGAATCAGGGAACTAATCCCCGAGGATCTGCGTCAGAGGATCCATAATAGTCCTAAATTTTAATTTTGGTCCCATTTTTGGGCCAAATCATGAAAGTACCCCTTGGAAAGGTGTGGTCAATGCTTATCTCGCACTTTTTGGCCAATAACTGAAATATTTTGCATCCGATTTAAAAGAGGAATACCATTTATGAATCAGGGAACTAATCCCCGCGGATCTGCGTCAGAGGATCCTTAATAGTCCTAAGATTCAATTTTGGACCTATTTTTGGGCCAGATCATGAAAGTAACCTTTGGAAAGGTGCGGTCAACCCTTTTCTCGCACTTTTTGCCCAATAATTGAAATATTTTGCGTCCGACTCAAAAAACGAATACCATTTATAAATCAGGGAACTAATCCCCATCGATCTGCGTCAAAGGATCCTTAAAAGTCTCAAAAATTTAATATTTGCGAAAGTCCTAAGATTTAATTTTGGCCCCATTTTTGGGTCAAATCATGAAAGTACTCCTTGGAAAAGTGCGGTCAATGCTTTTCTCGCACTTTTTGGCCAACAACTGAAATATTTTGCATCCGATTTAAAAGAGGAATACCATTTATGAATCAGGGAACTAATCCCCGCGGATCTGCTTCAGAGGATCCTTAAAAGTCCTAATATTTAATTTTGGCCCCATTTTTGGGTCAAATCATGAAAGTACTTCTTGGAAAATTGCGGTCAATGCTTTTCTCGCACTTTTCGGCCAATAACTGATATATTTTGCATCCGATTTAAAAGAGGAATACCATTTATGAATCAGGGAACTAATCCCAGAGGATCTGCGTCAGAGGATCCATAATAGTCCTAAATTTAATTTTGGCCCCATTTTTGGGCCAAATCATGAAAGTACCCCTTGGAAATGTGCCGTCAACGCTTTTCTCGCACTTTTTTGCCAATAACTGAAATATTTTGCATCCGATTTAAAAGAGGAATACCATGTATGAATCAGGGAACTAATCCCCGAGGATCTGCGTCAGAGGATCCATAATAGTCCTAAATTTTAATTTTGGCCCCATTTTTGGGCCAAATCATGAAAGTACCCCTTGGAAAGGTGTGGTCAATGCTTATCTCGCACTTTTTGGCCAATAACTGAAATATTTTGCATCCGATTTAAAAGAGGAAGACCATTTATGAATCAGGGAACTAATCCCCGCGGATCTGCTTCAGAGGATCCTTAAAAGTCCTAATATTTAATTTTGGCCCCATTTTTGGGTCAAATCATGAAAGTACTTCTTGGAAAAGTGCGGTCAATGCTTTTCTCGCACTTTTCGGCCAATGACTGATATATTTTGCATCCGATTTAAAAGAGGAATACCATTTATGAATCAGGGAACTAATCCCAGAGGATCTGCGTCAGAGGATCCATAATAGTCCTAAGATTTAATTTTGGCCCCATTTTTGGGCCAAATCATGAAAGTACCCCTTGGAAAGGTGTGGTCAATGCTTATCTCGCACTTTTTTGCCAATAACTGAAATATTTTGCATCCGATTTAAAAGAGGAATACCATTTATGAATCAGGGAACTAATCCCCGCGGATCTGCGTCAGAGGATCCTTAATAGTCCTAAGATTTAATTTTGGACCTATTTTTGGGCCAGATCATGAAAGTAACCTTTGGAAAGGTGCGGTCAACGCTTTTCTCGCACTTTTTGGCCAATAATTGAAATATTTTGCGTCCGACTCAAAAAACGAATACCATTTATAAATCAGGGAACTAATCCCCATCGATCTGCGTCAAAGGATCCTTAAAAGTCTCAAAAATTTAATATTTGCGAAAGTCCTAAGATTTCATTTTGGCCCCATTTTTGGGTCAAATCATGAAAGTACTTCTTGGAAAAGTGCGGTCAATGCTTTTCTCGCACTTTTTGGCCAATAACTGATATATTTTGCATCCGATTTAAAAGAGGAAGACCATTTATGAATCAGGGAACTAATCCCCGCGGATCTGCTTCAGAGGATCCTTAATAGTCCTAAGATTTAATTTTGGACCTATTTTTGGGCCAGATCATGAAAGTAACCTTTGGAAAGGTGCGGTCAACGCTTTTCTCGCACTTTTTGGCCAATAATTGAAATATTTTGCATCCGACTCAAAACACGAATACCATTTATGAATCAGGGAACTAATCCCCGTGGATCTGCGTCAGAGGATCTTTAAAAGTCCTAAGATTTAATTTTGGCCCCATTTTTGGGTCAAATCATGAAAGTACTCCTTGGAAAAGTGCGGTCAATGCTTTTCTCGCACTTTTTGGCCAACAACTGAAATATTTTGCATCCGATTTAAAAGAGGAATACCATTTATGAATCAGGGAACTAATCCCCGCGGATCTGCTTCAGAGGATCCTTAAAAGTCCTAATATTTAATTTTGGCCCCATTTTTGGGTCAAATCATGAAAGTACTTCTTGGAAAATTGCGGTCAATGCTTTTCTCGCACTTTTCGGCCAATAACTGATATATTTTGCATCCGATTTAAAAGAGGAATACCATTTATGAATCAGGGAACTAATCCCAGAGGATCTGCGTCAGAGGATCCATAATAGTCCTAAATTTAATTTTGGCCCCATTTTTGGGCCAAATCATGAAAGTACCCCTTGGAAATGTGCCGTCAACGCTTTTCTCGCACTTTTTTGCCAATAACTGAAATATTTTGCATCCGATTTAAAAGAGGAATACCATTTATGAATCAGGGAACTAATCCCCGAGGATCTGCGTCAGAGGATCCATAATAGTCCTAAATTTTAATTTTGGCCCTATTTTTGGGCCAAATCATGAAAGTACCCCTTGGAAAGGTGTGGTCAATGCTTATCTCGCACTTTTTGGCCAATAACTGAAATATTTTGCATCCGATTTAAAAGGGGAAGACCATTTATGAATCAGGGAACTAATCCCCGCGGATCTGCTTCAGAGGATCCTTAATAGTCCTAAGATTTAATTTTGGACCTATTTTTGGGCCAGATCATGAAAGTAACCTTTGAAAAGGTGCGGTCAACGCTTTTCTCGCACTTTTTGGCCAATAATTGAAATATTTTGCGTCCGACTCAAAACACGAATACCATTTATGAATCAGGGAACTAATCCCCGTGGATCTGCGTCAGAGGATCTTTAAAAGTCCTAAGATTTAATTTTGGCCCCATTTTTGGGTCAAATCATGAAAGTACTCCTTGGAAAAGTGCGGTCAATGCTTTTCTCGCACTTTTTGGCCAACAACTGAAATATTTTGCATCCGATTTAAAAAAGGAATACCATTTATGATTCAGGGAACTAATCCCCGCGGATCTGCTTCAGAGGATCCTTGAAAGTCCTAAGATTTAGTTTTGGCCCCATTTTTGGGTCAAATCATGAAAGTACTTCTTGGAAAAGTGCGGTCAATGCTTTTCTTGCACTTTTCGGCCAATAACTGATATATTTTGCATCCGATTTAAAAGAGGAATACCGTTTATGAATCAGGGAACTAATCCCCGAGGATCTGCGTCAGAGGATCCATAATAGTCCTAAATATTAATTTTGGCCCTATTTTTGGGCCAAATCATGAAAGTACCCCTTGGAAAGGTGTGGACAATGCTTATCTCGCACTTTTTGGCCAATAACTGAAATATTTTGCATCCGATTTATAAGAGGAATACCATTTATGAATCAGGGAACTAATCCCCGCGGATCTGCGTCAAAGGATCCTTAATAGTCCTAAGATTTAATTTTGGACCTATTTTTGGGCCAGATCATGAAAGTAACCTTTGGAAAGGTGCGGTCAACGCTTTTCTCGCACTTTTTGGCCAATAATTGAAATATTTTGCATCCGACTTAAAACACGAATACCATTTATGAATCAGGGAACTAATCCCCGTGGATCTGCGTCAGAGGATCTTTAAAAGTCCTAAGATTTAATTTTGGCCCCATTTTTGGGTCAAATCATGAAAGTACTCCTTGGAAAAGTGCGGTCAATGCTTTTCTCGCACTTTTTGGCCAACAACTGAAATATTTTGCATCCGATTTAAAAGAGGAATACCATTTATGAATCAGGGAACTAATCCCCGCGGATCTGCTTCAGAGGATCCTTAAAAGTCCTAATATTTAATTTTGGCCCCATTTTTGGGTCAAATCATGAAAGTACTTCTTGGAAAAGTGCGGTCAATGCTTTTCTCGCACTTTTCGGCCAATAACTGATATATTTTGCATCCGATTTAAAAGAGGAATACCATTTATGAATCAGGGAACTAATCCCAGAGGATCTGCGTCAGAGGATCCATAATAGTCCTAAATTTAATTTTGGCCCCATTTTTGGGCCAAATCATGAAAGTACCCCTTGGAAAGGTGTGGTCAATGCTTATCTCGCACTTTTTTGCCAATAACTGAAATATTTTGCATCCGATTTAAAAGAGGAATACCATTTATGAATCAGGGAACTAATCCCCGAGGATCTGCGTCAGAGGATCCATAATAGTCTTAAATTTTAATTTTGGCCCCATTTTTGGGCCAAATCATGAAAGTACTTCTTGGAAAAGTGCGGTCAATGCTTTTCTCGCACTTTTTGGCCAATAACTGATATATTTTGCATCCGATTTAAAAGAGGAAGACCATTTATGAATCAGGGAACTAATCCCCGCGGATCTGCTTCAGAGGATCCTTAATAGTCCTAAGATTTAATTTTGGACCTATTTTTGGGCCAGATCATGAAAGTAACCTTTGGAAAGGTGCGGTCAACGCTTTTCTCGCACTTTTTGGCCAATAATTGAAATATTTTGCATCCGACTCAAAACACGAATACCATTTATGAATCAGGGAACTAATCCCCGTGGATCTGCGTCAGAGGATCTTTAAAAGTCCTAAGATTTAATTTTGGCCCCATTTTTGGGTCAAATCATGAAAGTACTCCTTGGAAAAGTGCGGTCAATGCTTTTCTCGCACTTTTTGGCCAACAACTGAAATATTTTGCATCCGATTTAAAAGAGGAATACCATTTATGAATCAGGGAACTAATCCCCGCGGATCTGCTTCAGAGGATCCTTAAAAGTCCTAATATTTAATTTTGGCCCCATTTTTGGGTCAAATCATGAAAGTACTTCTTGGAAAATTGCGGTCAATGCTTTTCTCGCACTTTTCGGCCAATAACTGATATATTTTGCATCCGATTTAAAAGAGGAATACCATTTATGAATCAGGGAACTAATCCCAGAGGATCTGCGTCAGAGGATCCATAATAGTCCTAAATTTAATTTTGGCCCCATTTTTGGGCCAAATCATGAAAGTACCCCTTGGAAATGTGCCGTCAACGCTTTTCTCGCACTTTTTTGCCAATAACTGAAATATTTTGCATCCGATTTAAAAGAGGAATACCATTTATGAATCAGGGAACTAATCCCCGAGGATCTGCGTCAGAGGATCCATAATAGTCCTAAATTTTAATTTTGGCCCCATTTTTGGGCCAAATCATGAAAGTACCCCTTGGAAAGGTGTGGTCAATGCTTATCTCGCACTTTTTGGCCAATAACTGAAATATTTTGCATCCGATTTAAAAGGGGAAGACCATTTATGAATCAGGGAACTAATCCCCGCGGATCTGCTTCAGAGGATCCTTAATAGTCCTAAGATTTAATTTTGGACCTATTTTTGGGCCAGATCATGAAAGTAACCTTTGAAAAGGTGCGGTCAACGCTTTTCTCGCACTTTTTGGCCAATAATTGAAATATTTTGCGTCCGACTCAAAACACGAATACCATTTATGAATCAGGGAACTAATCCCCGTGGATCTGCGTCAGAGGATCTTTAAAAGTCCTAAGATTTAATTTTGGCCCCATTTTTGGGTCAAATCATGAAAGTACTCCTTGGAAAAGTGCGGTTTTTCTCGCACTTTTTGGCCAACAACTGAAATATTTTGCATCCGATTTAAAAAAGGAATACCATTTATGAATCAGGGAACTAATCCCCGAGGATCTGCGTCAGAGGATCCATAATAGTCCTAAATTTTAATTTTGGCCCTATTTTTGGGCCAAATCATGAAAGTACCCCTTGGAAAGGTGTGGACAATGCTTATCTCGCACTTTTTGGCCAATAACTGAAATATTTTGCATCCGATTTATAAGAGGAATACCATTTATGAATCAGGGAACTAATCCCCGCGGATCTGCGTCAAAGGATCCTTAATAGTCCTAAGATTTAATTTTGGACCTATTTTTGGGCCAAATCATGAAAGTACCCCTTGGAAAGGTGTGGTCAATGCTTATCTCGCACTTTTTGGCCAATAACTGAAATATTTTGCATCCGATTTAAAAGGGGAAGACCATTTATGAATCAGGGAACTAATCCCCGCGGATCTGCTTCAGAGGATCCTTAATAGTCCTAAGATTTAATTTTGGACCTATTTTTGGGCCAGATCATGAAAGTAACCTTTGAAAAGGTGCGGTCAACGCTTTTCTCGCACTTTTTGGCCAATAATTGAAATATTTTGCGTCCGACTCAAAACACGAATACCATTTATGAATCAGGGAACTAATCCCCGCGGATCTGCTTCAGAGGATCCTTGAAAGTCCTAAGATTTAGTTTTGGCCCCATTTTTGGGTCAAATCATGAAAGTACTTCTTGGAAAAGTGCGGTCAATTCTTTTCTTGCACTTTTCGGCCAATAACTGATATATTTTGCATCCGATTTAAAAGAGGAATACCGTTTATGAATCAGGGAACTAATCCCCGAGGATCTGCGTCAGAGGATCCATAATAGTCCTAAATTTTAATTTTGGCCCTATTTTTGGGCCAAATCATGAAAGTACCCCTTGGAAAGGTGTGGACAATGCTTATCTCGCACTTTTTGGCCAATAACTGAAATATTTTGCATCCGATTTATAAGAGGAATACCATTTATGAATCAGGGAACTAATCCCCGCGGATCTGCGTCAAAGGATCCTTAATAGTCCTAAGATTTAATTTTGGACCTATTTTTGGGCCAGATCATGAAAGTAACCTTTGGAAAGGTGCGGTCAACGCTTTTCTCGCACTTTTTGGCCAATAATTGAAATATTTTGCATCCGACTTAAAACACGAATACCATTTATGAATCAGGGAACTAATCCCCGTGGATCTGCGTCAGAGGATCTTTAAAAGTCCTAAGATTTAATTTTGGCCCCATTTTTGGGTCAAATCATGAAAGTACTCCTTGGAAAAGTGCGGTCAATGCTTTTCTCGCACTTTTTGGCCAACAACTGAAATATTTTGCATCCGATTTAAAAGAGGAATACCATTTATGAATCAGGGAACTAATCCCCGCGGATCTGCTTCAGAGGATCCTTAAAAGTCCTAATATTTAATTTTGGCCCCATTTTTGGGTCAAATCATGAAAGTACTTCTTGGAAAAGTGCGGTCAATGCTTTTCTCGCACTTTTCGGCCAATAACTGATATATTTTGCATCCGATTTAAAAGAGGAATACCATTTATGAATCAGGGAACTAATCCCAGAGGATCTGCGTCAGAGGATCCATAATAGTCCTAAATTTAATTTTGGCCCCATTTTTGGGCCAAATCATGAAAGTACCCCTTGGAAAGGTGTGGTCAATGCTTATCTCGCACTTTTTTGCCAATAACTGAAATATTTTGCATCCGATTTAAAAGAGGAATACCATTTATGAATCAGGGAACTAATCCCCGAGGATCTGCGTCAGAGGATCCATAATAGTCTTAAATTTTAATTTTGGCCCCATTTTTGGGCCAAATCATGAAAGTACCCCTTGGAAAGGTGTGGTCAATGCTTATCTCGCACTTTTTGGCCAATAACTGAAATATTTTGCATCCGATTTAAAAGAGGAAGACCATTTATGAATCAGGGAACTAATCCCCGCGGATCTGCTTCAGAGGATCCTTAATAGTCCTAAGATTTAATTTTGGACCTATTTTTGGGCCAGATCATGAAAGTAACCTTTGAAAAGGTGCGGTCAACGCTTTTCTCGCACTTTTTGGCCAATAATTGAAATATTTTGCGTCCGACTCAAAACACGAATACCATTTATGAATCAGGGAACTAATCCCCGTGGATCTGCGTCAGAGGATCTTTAAAAGTCCTAAGATTTAATTTTGGCCCCATTTTTGGGTCAAATCATGAAAGTACTCCTTGGAAAAGTGCGGTCAATGCTTTTCTCGCACTTTTTGGCCAACAACTGAAATATTTTGCATCCGATTTAAAAAAGGAATACCATTTATGATTCAGGGAACTAATCCCCGCGGATCTGCTTCAGAGGATCCTTGAAAGTCCTAAGATTTAGTTTTGGCCCCATTTTTGGGTCAAATCATGAAAGTAGTTCTTGGAAAAGTGCGGTCAATGCTTTTCTTGCACTTTTCGGCCAATAACTGATATATTTTGCATCCGATTTAAAAGAGGAATACCATTTATGAATTAGGGAACTAATCCCCGAGGATCTGCGTCAGAGGATCCATAATAGTCCTAAATTTTAATTTTGGCCCCATTTTTGGGCCAAATCATGAAAGTACCCCTTGGAAAGGTGTGGACAATGCTTATCTCGCACTTTTTGGCCAATAACTGAAATATTTTGCATCCGATTTATAAGAGGAATACCATTTATGAATCAGGGAACTAATCCCCGCGGATCTGCGTCAAAGGATCCTTAATAGTCCTAAGATTTAATTTTGGACCTATTTTTGGGCCAGATCATGAAAGTAACCTTTGGAAAGGTGCGGTCAACGCTTTTCTCGCACTTTTTGGCCAATAATTGAAATATTTTGCGTCCGACTCAAAAAACGAATACCATTTATAAATCAGGGAACTAATCCCCATCGATCTGCGTCAAGGGATCCTTAAAAGTCTCAAAAATTTAATATTTGCGCCTTTTTTTTTTGGTCATATCATAACAGTACACCTTGGCAAAAAGTGCGGTCAACGCCTTTCTTTCACTTTTTGGCCAAGAACTGAAATATTTTGCATCCGATTTAAAAGAGGAATACCATTTATGAATCAGGGAACTAATCCCCGCGGATCTGCTTCAGAGGATCCTTAAAAGTCCTAATATTTAATTTTGGCCCCATTTTTGGGTCAAATCATGAAAGTACTTCTTGGAAAATTGCGGTCAATGCTTTTCTCGCACTTTTCGGCCAATAACTGATATATTTTGCATCCGATTTAAAAGAGGAATACCATTTATGAATCAGGGAACTAATCCCAGAGGATCTGCGTCAGAGGATCCATAATAGTCCTAAATTTAATTTTGGCCCCATTTTTGGGCCAAATCATGAAAGTACCCCTTGGAAAGGTGTGGTCAATGCTTATCTCGCACTTTTTTGCCAATAACTGAAATATTTTGCATCCGATTTAAAAGAGGAATACCATTTATGAATCAGGGAACTAATCCCCGAGGATCTGCGTCAGAGGATCCATAATAGTCCTAAATTTTAATTTTGGCCCCATTTTTGGGCCAAATCATGAAAGTACCCCTTGGAAAGGTGTGGTCAATGCTTATCTCGCACTTTTTGGCCAATAACTGAAATATTTTGCATCCGATTTAAAAGAGGAATACCATTTATGAATCAGGGAACTAATCCCCGCGGATCTGCGTCAGACGATCCTTAATAGTCCTAAGATTTAATTTTGGACCTATTTTTGGGCCAGATCATGAAAGTAACCTTTGGAAAGGTGCGGTCAACGCTTTTCTCGCACTTTTTGGCCAATAATTGAAATATTTTGCGTCCGACTCAAAAAACGAATACCATTTATAAATCGGGGAACTAATCCCCATCGATCTGCGTCAAAGGATCCTTAAAAGTCTCAAAAATTTAATATTTGCGAAAGTCCTAAGATTTCATTTTGGCCCCATTTTTGGGTCAAATCATGAAAGTACTTCTTGGAAAAGTGCGGTCAATGCTTTTCTCGCACTTTTTGGCCAATAACTGATATATTTCAGTTGTACTCTATGCTTTGAGGAGTTAAGACGTGTAACCTAGTGCGATCTTCAGACCCAAGTCTTATCTGCAACTGCAACTACAACCAAACAACGCTTCAGACAAGGTAGATAATATGTCTCTGCAGGGCAACTGCCCTACGGCAACAACAATCCCTCCCGACATAAATAGACTGTTCAAAGCAAGCGAAAACGGACCCAAATTCATCATCATTAAAAGAACAGACAACGGATCATTCGAAACAACAAACCCCTTTCTAATAAAAAAAGTAATTGATTACACATGCAACGGAGTAGTTGAATCGTGTAAAAAAACAAGAATCGGCACACTACTAATCAAGACCAAAAACACACTCCAAGCAACTAAACTTTTAAGACTAAAGACCTTTATCGAGTACCCTGTATCAGTTTGTGAGCATAATACTCTTAACTTCTCTAAGGGAGTTATTTACTCAAACGAACTGCGAGGTATCGATGAAGAAACTATACTGGATGAACTCAAACCTCAAAAAGTAACCGAAATACGCAAAATAAAAAAAATGGAACGAAATGAACTCAAAGAAACAGGACTCATCATTATTACCTTTGCCTCATTGACTCTACCAGAAACAATGATGATCGGTTACGAAAAGGTAAACATACGGCCATACATACCTCTACCTCTCAGATGTCGCAACTGTCACAGACTTGGACACCCCACAACCGCTTGTAAAGTACCCGCGCTATGCAACAACTGTTCTGCCGAGAAACACACAACCACAGAAGAAACATGTAACAACGAAAAATTCTGCATAAATTGCAAATACGAAATCCCAAATAACAAACACAGCCCAATGGACAAAACATGCCCAGCATTTATAAAACACAAAGAGCTCACATCAATTAAAACTCTTGAAAAAGTTGATCACAAAACAGCTCTCAAGATATACCACACTCGTCACATCCACGGAACAACTCTATACTCTACAAAACTAGCAGAACAATCCAACCAAAATTTAACAATACACTCAATCCAATCTGGCCCCTCTTTAAGTCCTCCCCCTACCGGCGACAGACAAAAATCACAACAAAGGAAATCAATTACATACGACGACCTCGATACCCCCATGGACACCTCACCCGCCTCTCACGCAGCCACAAAATCAACATCAGCATCAACATCTCCATCAACATCAACACCTACACTCAACTCATCCCTTTCAGAAGATCTTAAACTTAGAATCTACTCAAATAAACAGCACACACTTGCCAAACCCCTCAAAACCAAAGAAAAAAACGAACAAAAACCCAAAAAAAACAACAAAAACAAAAACTCTCTTCTTAATAGCGACAGCGACAGCATTTAATTATATCTAATTTAATCCTAATCTTCTTAATACACAAGTAAGCCTTTCTAGCATCTCTTAGCTTAACAATGGTTAAAGTACTCCAATGGAATTTAAATGGATACATAAATAACTACAATGAATTGCAAACTCTCATTAAAATCCACAATCCAAAAATTATATCCCTACAAGAAACCCACCTATACTCCATACAAAATATCCCCATCCCAATTACCTACACCCTATACCACAAAAATACCGCCACTAACGGATACGGAGGGGTGGCACTCCTAATCCACAACTCCATACAACAACATAACGTCACGATCAATACTCCCGACTTCGACACAATAGCAGTAACAGTCCACTCAAAAATCAAATTCACAATAGTCTCCTCGTACATTCCACCGAATAAAACCTTTAAGATTCAAAACCTCAGAAACACATACGATAACATACAACCTCCCTTACTTATAACTGGAGATTTCAACAGCTGGCATAGAAGCTGGGGCTCACCAGCCAACAATACTAGAGGCAACATATTATTCAAATACATTAACCAGTCCTCACTTATAACTCTCAATGATGGCTCTCCAACTCACTTTTCCACACATCATACTCTCACCCACATAGACCTTTCCCTCGCATCACCCTCCCTCTCTATCAACTCTAAATGGCACACAGATAACTACCTAGCTGGTAGTGATCACTACCCCATACATATTATTATTCAATTATTATTTCAATAATTGAAATATTTTGCGTCCGACTCAAAACACGAATACCATTTATGAATCAGGGAACTAATCCCCGTGGATCTGCGTCAGAGGATCTTTAAAAGTCCTAAGATTTAATTTTGGCCCCATTTTTGGGTCAAATCATGAAAGTACTCCTTGGAAAAGTGCGGTCAATGCTTTTCTCGCACTTTTTGGCCAACAACTGAAATATTTTGCATCCGATTTAAAAAAGGAATACCATTTATGATTCAGGGAACTAATCCCCGCGGATCTGCTTCAGAGGATCCTTGAAAGTCCTAAGATTTAGTTTTGGCCCCATTTTTGGGTCAAATCATGAAAGTACTTCTTGGAAAAGTGCGGTCAATGCTTTTCTTGCACTTTTCGGCCAATAACTGATATATTTTGCATCCGATTTAAAAGAGGAATACCATTTATGAATCAGGGAACTAATCCCCGAGGATCTGCGTCAGAGGATCCATAATAGTCCTAAATTTTAATTTTGGCCCCATTTTTGGGCCAAATCATGAAAGTACCCCTTGGAAAGGTGTGGACAATGCTTATCTCGCACATTTTGGCCAATAACTGAAATATTTTGCATCCGATTTATAAGAGGAATACCATTTATGAATCAGGGAACTAATCCCCGCGGATCTGCGTCAGAGGATCTTTAAAAGTCGCTTTTCTGGCACTTTTTGGCCAATAATTGAAATATTTTGCATCCGACTCAAAAAACGAATACCATTTATAAATCAGGGAACTAATCCCCATCGATCTGCGTCAAGGGCTCCTTAAAAGTCTCAAAAATTTAATATTTGCGCCTTTTTTTTTGGGTCATATCATAACAGTACACCTTGGCAAAAAGTGCGGTCAACGCCTTTCTTTCACTTTTTGGCCAAGAACTGAAATATTTTGCATCCGATTTAAAAGAGGAATACCATTTATGAATCAGGGAACTAATCCCCGCGGATCTGCTTCAGAGGATCCTTAAAAGTCCTAATATTTAATTTTGGCCCCATTTTTGGGTCAAATCATGAAAGTACTTCTTGGAAAATTGCGGTCAATGCTTTTCTCGCACTTTTCGGCCAATAACTGATATATTTTGCATCCGATTTAAAAGAGGAATACCATTTATGAATCAGGGAACTAATCCCAGAGGATCTGCGTCAGAGGATCCATAATAGTCCTAAATTTAATTTTGGCCCCATTTTTGGGCCAAATCATGAAAGTACCCCTTGGAAAGGTGTGGTCAATGCTTATCTCGCACTTTTTTGCCAATAACTGAAATATTTTGCATCCGATTTAAAAGAGGAATACCATTTATGAATCAGGGAACTAATCCCCGAGGATCTGCGTCAGAGGATCCATAATAGTCCTAAATTTTAATTTTGGCCCCATTTTTGGGCCAAATCATGAAAGTACCCCTTGGAAAGGTGTGGTCAATGCTTATCTCGCACTTTTTGGCCAATAACTGAAATATTTTGCATCCGATTTAAAAGAGGAATACCATTTATGAATCAGGGAACTAATCCCCGCGGATCTGCGTCAGAGGATCCTTAATAGTCCTAAGATTTAATTTTGGACCTATTTTTGGGCCAGATCATGAAAGTAACCTTTGGAAAGGTGCGGTCAACGCTTTTCTCGCACTTTTTGGCCAATAATTGAAATATTTTGCGTCCGACTCAAAAAACGAATACCATTTATAAATCGGGGAACTAATCCCCATCGATCTGCGTCAAAGGATCCTTAAAAGTCTCAAAAATTTAATATTTGCGAAAGTCCTAAGATTTCATTTTGGCCCCATTTTTGGGTCAAATCATGAAAGTACTTCTTGGAAAAGTGCGGTCAATGCTTTTCTCGCACTTTTTGGCCAATAACTGATATATTTCAGTTGTACTCTATGCTTTGAGGAGTAAAGACGTGTAACCTAGTGCGATCTTCAGACCCAAGTCTTATCTGCAACTGCAACTACAACCAAACAACGCTTCAGACAAGGTAGATAATATGTCTCTGCAGGGCAACTGCCCTACGGCAACAACAATCCCTCCCGACATAAATAGACTGTTCAAAGCAAGCGAAAACGGACCCAAATTCATCATCATTAAAAGAACAGACAACGGATCATTCGAAACAACAAACCCCTTTCTAATAAAAAAAGTAATTGATTACACATGCAACGGAGTAGTTGAATCGTGTAAAAAAACAAGAATCGGCACACTACTAATCAAGACCAAAAACACACTCCAAGCAACTAAACTTTTAAGACTAAAGACCTTTATCGAGTACCCTGTATCAGTTTGTGAGCATAATACTCTTAACTTCTCTAAGGGAGTTATTTACTCAAACGAACTGCGAGGTATCGATGAAGAAACTATACTGGATGAACTCAAACCTCAAAAAGTAACCGAAATACGCAAAATAAAAAAAATGGAACGAAATGAACTCAAAGAAACAGGACTCATCATTATTACCTTTGCCTCATTGACTCTACCAGAAACAATGATGATCGGTTACGAAAAGGTAAACATACGGCCATACATACCTCTACCTCTCAGATGTCGCAACTGTCACAGACTTGGACACCCCACAACCGTTCTGCCGAGAAACACACAACCACAGAAGAAACATGTAACAACGAAAAATTCTGCATAAATTGCAAATACGAAATCCCAAATAACAAACACAGCCCAATGGACAAAACATGCCCAGCATTTATAAAACACAAAGAGCTCACATCAATTAAAACTCTTGAAAAAGTTGATCACAAAACAGCTCTCAAGATATACCACACTCGTCACATCCACGGAACAACTCTATACTCTACAAAACTAGCAGAACAATCCAACCAAAATTTAACAATACACTCAATCCAATCTGGCCCCTCTTTAAGTCCTCCCCCTACCGGCGACAGACAAAAATCACAACAAAGGAAATCAATTACATACGACGACCTCGATACCCCCATGGACACCTCACCCGCCTCTCACGCAGCCACAAAATCAACATCAGCATCAACATCTCCATCAACATCAACACCTACACTCAACTCATCCCTTTCAGAAGATCTTAAACTTAGAATCTACTCAAATAAACAGCACACACTTGCCAAACCCCTCAAAACCAAAGAAAAAAACGAACAAAAACCCAAAAAAAACAACAAAAACAAAAACTCTCTTCTTAATAGCGACAGCGACAGCATTTAATTATATCTAATTTAATCCTAATCTTCTTAATACACAAGTAAGCCTTTCTAGCATCTCTTAGCTTAACAATGGTTAAAGTACTCCAATGGAATTTAAATGGATACATAAATAACTACAATGAATTGCAAACTCTCATTAAAATCCACAGTCCAAAAATTATATCCCTACAAGAAACCCACCTATACTCCATACAAAATATCCCCATCCCAATTACCGACACCCTATACCACAAAAATACCGCCACTAACGGATACGGAGGGGTGGCACTCCTAATCCACAACTCCATACAACAACATAACGTCACGATCAATACTCCCGACTTCGACACAATAGCAGTAACAGTCCACTCAAAAATCAAATTCACAATAGTCTCCTCGTACATTCCACCGAATAAAACCTTTAAGATTCAAAACCTCAGAAACACATACGATAACATACAACCTCCCTTACTTATAACTGGAGATTTCAACAGCTGGCATAGAAGCTGGGGCTCACCAGCCAACAATACTAGAGGCAACATATTATTCAAATACATTAACCAGTCCTCACTTATAACTCTCAATGATGGCTCTCCAACTCACTTTTCCACACATCATACTCTCACCCACATAGACCTTTCCCTCGCATCACCCTCCCTCTCTATCAACTCTAAATGGCACACAGATAACTACCTAGCTGGTAGTGATCACTACCCCATACACATAGACATTTTTGAAGAACACAACACCGTCCCTACTATAAGACCCAGATTCAACCTTAAAAAAGCGAACTGGCCACTATTTCGGGAAATTTCTGAAAAATTTTCCATCAAAAGACCCCCCAGCCCAAATGTAAACAAAGAAACAGCCAACATAACTAAAATAATTATACAAGCCGCAAACGAAACCATCCCCCAAACACAGACATTTAAGACACAGAAATCTGTCCCATGGTGGGACCAAACCCTGCAGAAACTTAAAAATGAAAAAAACTTATGTTGGCAGATTCTTAAAAGAAACATTAACATGACAACTATACTCGCCTACAAAAAAGCTAACGCCAGACTTAAAAGGGAAATTAAGATTAGGAAACGAAAATCCATTCAAAACTTCACCGCTGAGATAAACCCAAAATCATCCATCTCCAAAATATGGTCAAACATAAACCGATTTTGCGGCTTGAAAATCCGACACGACATCCACTGCATCCATGACCCGAACAACTCATCCCAAAACATCCTCGACAAAAAGGAAATAGCCAACATTTTTACTGACTATTGGTCGAGCTCAGCTCTAGACAGTAATTTCCACCCTACCTTCATACAAAACAGAAATAATCTAAACCCCAACATATCTCACATCCCGTCCCAATTAGCACTGAGTATCGAAAAGGACATCACTATGACCGAAATGTTAGCCTCCATTAACCAATTAAAAGGAAAAACCCCTGGACGAGATCGGATTAGCTATCCCATGATAAAAAACCTACCCACAAGCCTTATGCTAAGACTCCTCAATCTCTTTAACAACATCATTAACTCAAAAATACCTCACCAGTTTAAACTCAGCACAGTTATACCCATACATAAACCAAATACGGACAAGACTGTCACCAACTCTTATCGCCCTATCTCCCTCAACCCATGCTTAGCAAAAGTTTTAGATAAAATCATTTCTAAACGGCTCTGGTGGCTAGCTACAAACGGCAAGCTGTTAGACAGCCGTCAATTTGGATTCAAAAAGGGAAAATCAGTATCTGATTCACTAGCTATGTTAGATTATCAGATAACTTCCTCCCTATCAAATAAAAACCACGTCTCCATTATCTCCTTAGACTTCGCTAAAGCCTTCGATAGAGTAGGCATCCACACTATCATCGACGAACTCAAAGTTTGGAAAATAGGACCAATTATGGCAAATTACATATTCAACTTCCTTACCAACAGAAAAATATCAGTCCTTACCAATAATATTTATTCCAATTCCCGACCATTAGACAACGGAATACCGCAAGGCTCACCTTTGTCGGTTATCCTTTTTGTCATAGCCTACAATAAACTTAACCAAATAATAAGCAGACAAAAAAACTGTCAATTCACGGCCTACGCAGACGATTACACCATCATTTATAAATTAAACAAAAAGACTAATAACCTTAATATAGATCCACTTTTTAGAGATATCCAAAGATGGTGTGAATACTCAGGAGCCTCTCTATCAGAAACCAAATGCAAACACTTACATGTATGCAGGAAAAAGAACTGCAACTTTTCATTTCAAATACACAATATGCCACTGCAAAACGTAGACGTACTAAAATTGCTAGGTATAACTATAAATAAGAAATACAAATGGAACAACCACATTGAAAACTTAACCCTACAACTAACAAAAAGGCTTAACATAATCAAGTGTCTCTCCAACAACAAGTACGAATCCAATATTACCACAATTCTTTACGTGGTAAAAACCATTCTAATGACTAAAATTGACTATGGAATACACCTATACGGAAAAGCCCCAAAATCCATCCTTAACAAAATAAAAACTTTCTACCACACAGCCATCCGACTTGCATTCTCTGCTCACCGCACAACACCAATAAATAACCTCCTAATAGAAGCAAATATAACCCCCCTGGAGTTTAGAGAGATACATGCCACCCAGAAAAACTTTAAAACTATCTTAAACTCAAAACACTCACCCATCGAACAAATATATAAGCATATTATCAATGCAAAAAAAGTGCCAAAGATACCCTCTTCCCTATACAACACTATTCATCTATGCAACAAATTAAATATTTCACTTTCCCCAATAACGAGCAAAAAAGAAAAAGCACCCCACTGGCTAAATAAGCAAACAATCACCAACACCACTTTAAGTTCACTTAACAAAACTAACACTCCCTCAGTTGCCTATCAACAAAAATTTAAAGAGATACTAAACTTAATGGAAAACCACACATTTTTGTACACCGATGGCTCCAAGTCATCAAGTGGCGTATCATATAGCGTCACAACTGATACCACAATAATCCTTTCCAGACTACTCCCGGAATTTTCTTCCATTTTTACTGCCGAAATCGCGGCAATACTCGCTGCATGCGCATATGCTAGCCAAAACAGAGGAAAATTTGTTATATGTACAGACTCCTTATCCTCTCTAAAAGCAATAAATAACACCAACAACCAAAACTACTACACAAACTCAATTCGCAACATAGTAGGAAAATACAAAACGGACAAACTGACACTGCTTTGGATCCCCCGACACAGCGGGATAAAAGGTAACGATCTTGCAGACATAACAGCCAAAACCGCCCACAACTTCCCCCTTACCACCGAACGAAACTTCAACCCATCAGATATAAATAAATGGATCAAACTGAATTCACAAATACTAAACGAAAACACATTAAGAAAAACATCAACGTACTACAAAACAATTAGCCACATAAGACCCTCCTGAAACAATCAATAACACCTCACGTACAGACTTCAAGAAATTTAGCAGAATCAGACTCGGACACACCAATTTAACCCACAACTATATCCTCAATAAATCCGCCCCTACGCTCTGTCCCAATTGTAACATAACCCTTTCCATTCCCCACATCCTAATAGATTGCCCCCTTTACCACAGTCAAAGAAACAAACACCTTGAAACAACTTTAGAGGAAATCACATCCTACAAAAACTTACACAAAACAATAGACTTTCTCAAAGCCACAAAGCTATACCATTCAATTTAATATATTAATATATATACTATGTTATACCAAAAAAAAAAAAAAATAATAATAATAATAATAATAATAATAATAAAAAAAATAATAATAAAAAAAAAAAAAAAATAATAATAATTCCCCCTGTAAAAAAGCAATACCTTGGTAACATTATATAAATTCAACCCCCTGTACATAAATACCCACACAAAAAACCTATAACTATCCATTTACATATATTAAGATACTAAATATAATACCTATCAAGCTTAAGGCCCTAGTCGCTATAGCTTAAATCTATAAGTTAAGCCCCAATTTATAATTTCTGCTTAACTGTAAATAATAATAATAATAAAACTGATATATTTTGCATCCGATTTAAAAGAGGAAGACCATTTATGAATCAGGGAACTAATCCCCGCGGATCTGCTTCAGAGGATCCTTAATAGTCCTAAGATTTAATTTTGGACCTATTTTTGGGCCAGATCATGAAAGTAACCTTTGGAAAGGTGCGGTCAACGCTTTTCTCGCACTTTTTGGCCAATAATTGAAATATTTTGCGTCCGACTCAAAACACGAATACCATTTATGAATCAGGGAACTAATCCCCGTGGATCTGCGTCAGAGGATCTTTAAAAGTCCTAAGATTTAATTTTGGCCCCATTTTTGGGTCAAATCATGAAAGTACTCCTTGGAAAAGTGCGGTCAATGCTTTTCTCGCACTTTTTGGCCAACAACTGAAATATTTTGCATCCGATTTAAAAGAGGAAGACTATTTATGAATCAGGGAACTAATCCCCGTGGATCTGCGTCAGAGGATCTTTAAAAGTCCAAAAATTTAATTTTGGCCCCATTTTTGGGCCAAATTATGAAAGCACCCCTTGGAAAGGTGTGGTCAACGCTTTTCTCCCACTTTTTGGCCAATAACTAAAATATATTTTGCATCCGATTCAGGGAACTATTCCCCGTGGATACGCGCCAGAGGATCTTTAAAAGTCCTAAGATTTAATTTTGGCCCCATTTTTGGGCCAAATCATGAAAGTACCCCTTGGAAAGGTGTGGTCAATGCTTATCTCGCACTTTTTGGCCAATAACTGAAATATTTTGCATCCGATTTAAAAGAGGAATACCATTTATGAATCAGGGAACTTATCCCCGCGGATCTGCGCCAGAGGATCCTTAATAGTCCTAAGATTTAATTTTGGACCTATTTTTGGGCCAGATTATGAAAGTAACCTTTGGAAAGGTGCGGTCAACGCTTTTCTCGCACTTTTTGGCCAATAATTGAAATATTTTGCGTCCGACTCAAAAAACGAATACCATTTATAAATCAGGGAACTAATCCCCATCGATCTGCGTCAAAGGATCCTTAAAAGTCTCAAAAATTTAATATTTGCGAAAGTCCTAAGATTTCATTTTGGCCCCATTTTTGGGTCAAATCATGAAAGTACTTCTTGGAAAAGTGCGGTCAATGCTTTTCTCGCACTTTTTGGCCAATAACTGATATATTTTGCATCCGATTTAAAAGAGGAAGACCATTTATGAATCAGGGAACTAATCCCCGCGGATCTGCTTCAGAGGATCCTTAATAGTCCTAAGATTTAATTTTGGACCTATTTTTGGGCCAGATCATGAAAGTAACCTTTGGAAAGGTGCGGTCAACGCTTTTCTCGCACTTTTTGGCCAATAATTGAAATATTTTGCGTCCGACTCAAAACACGAATACCATTTATGAATCAGGGAACTAATCCCCGTGGATCTGCGTCAGAGGATCTTTAAAAGTCCTAAGATTTAATTTTGGCCCCATTTTTGGGTCAAATCATGAAAGTACTCCTTGGAAAAGTGCGGTCAATGCTTTTCTCGCCCTTTTTGGCCAATAACTGAAATATTTTGCATCCGATTTAAAAAAGGAATACCATTTATGTTTCAGGGAACTAATCCCCGCGGATCTGCTTCAGAGGATCCTTGAAAGTCCTAAGATTTAGTTTTGGACCCATTTTTGGGTCAAATCATGAAAGTACTTCTTGGAAAAGTGCGGTCAATGCTTTTCTGGCACTTTTCGGCCAATAACTGATATATTTTGCATCCGATTTAAAAGAGGAATACCATTTATGAATCAGGGAACTAATCCCCGAGGATCTGCGTCAGAGGATCCATAATAGTCCTAAATTTTAATTTTGGCCCCATTTTTGGGCCAAATCATGAAAGTACCCCTTGGAAAGGTGTGGTCAATGCTTATCTCGCACTTTTTGGCCAATAACTGATATATTTTGCATCCGATTTAAAAGAGGAAGACCATTTATGAATCAGGGAACTAATCCCCGTGGATCTGCTTCAGAGGATCTTTAAAAGTCCTAAGATTTAATTTTGGCCCCATTTTGGGTCAAATCATGAAAGTACTTCTTGGAACAGTGCGGTCAATGCTTTTCGTCCACTTTTCGGTCAATAACTGATATATTTTGCATCCGATTTAACAGAGGAATACCATTTATGAATCAGGGAACTAATCCCCGAGGATCTGCGTCAGAGGATCCATAATAGTCCTAAATTTTAATTTTGGCCCCATTTTTGGGCCAAATCATGAAAGTACCCCTTGGAAAGGTGTGGACAATGCTTATCTCGCACTTTTTGGTCAATAACTGAAATATTTTGCATCCGATTTATAAGAGGAATACCATTTATGAATCAGGGAACTAATCCCCGCGGATCTGCGTCAAAGGATCCTTAATAGTCCTAAGATTTAATTTTGGACCTATTTTTGGGCCAGATCATGAAAGTAACCTTTGGAAAGGTGCGGTCAACGCTTTTCTCGCACTTTTTGGCCAATAATTGAAATATTTTGCGTCCGACTCAAAAAACGAATACCATTTATAAATCAGGGAACTAATCCCCGTGGATCTGCGTCAGAGGATCTTTAAAAGTCCTAAGATTTAATTTTGGCCCCATTTTTGGGTCAAATCATGAAAGTACTCCTTGGAAAAGTGCGGTCAATGCTTTTCTCGCACTTTTTGGCCAACAACTGAAATATTTTGCATCCGATTTAAAAAAGGAATACCATTTATGATTCAGGGAACTAATCCCCGCGGATCTGCTTCAGAGGATCCTTGAAAGTCCTAAGATTTAGTTTTGGCCCCATTTTTGGGTCAAATCATGAAAGTACTTCTTGGAAAAGTGCGGTCAATGCTTTTCTTGCACTTTTCGGCCAATAACTGATATATTTTGCATCCGATTTAAAAGAGGAATACCGTTTATGAATCAGGGAACTAATCCCCATCGATCTGCGTCAAAGGATCCTTAAAGGTCTCAAAAATTTAATATTTGCGCCTTTTTTTTTGGGTCATATCATGAGAGTACACCTTGGCAAAAAGTGCGGTCAACGCTTTTCTTGCACTTTTTGGCCAATAACTGAAATATTTTGCATAAGATTTAAAAGAGGAATACCATTTATGAATCAGGGAACTAATCCCCGTTCGGTCAATGCTTTTCTCGCACTTTTTGGCCAATAACTGAAATATTTTGCATCCGATTTAAAAGAGGAATACCATTTATGAATCAGGGAACTAATCCCCGCGGATCTGCGTCAGAGGATCCTTAGTAGTCCTAAGATTTAATTTTGGACCTATTTTTGGGCCAGATCATGAAAGTAACCTTTGGAAAGGTGCGGTCAACGCTTTTCTCGCACTTTTTGGCCAATAATTGAAATATTTTGCGTCCGACTCAAAAAACGAATACCATTTATGAATCAGGGAACTAATCCCCGTGGATCTGCGTCAGAGGATCTTTAAAAGTCCTAAGATTTAATTTTGGATCCATTTTTGGGTCAAATCATGAAAGTACTCCTTGGAAAAGTGCGGTCAATGCTTTTCTCGCACTTTTCGGCCAACAACTGAAATATTTTGCATCCGATTTAAAAGAGAAAGACTATTTATGAATCAGGGAACTAATCCCCGTGGATCTGCGTCAGAGGATCTTTAAAAGTCCTAAAATTTAATTTTGGCCCCATTTTTGGGCCAAATTATGAAAGCACCCCTTGGAAAGGTGTGGTCAACGCTTTTCTCCCACTTTTTGGCCAATAACTGAAATATATTTTGCATCCGATTCAGGGAACTATTCCCCGTGGATACGCGCCAGAGGATCTTTAAAAGTCCTAAGATTTAATATTGGCCCCAATTTTGGGTCAAATCATGAAAGTACTCCTTGGAAAAGTGCGGTCAATGCTTTACTCGCACTTTTTGGCCAATAACTGAAATATTTTGCATCCGATTTAAAAGAGAAAGACTATTTATGAATCAGGGAACTAATCCCCGTGGATCTGCGTCAGAGGATCTTTAAAAGTCCTTAAATTTAATTTTGGCCCCATTTTTGGGCCAAATTATGAAAGCACCCCTTGGAAAGGTGTGGTCAACGCTTTTCTCCCACTTTTTGGCCAATAACTGAAATATATTTTGCATCCGATTCAGGGAACTATTCCCCGTGGATACGCGCCAGAGGATCTTTAAAAGCCCTAAGATTTAATTTTGGCCCCAATTTTGGGTCAAATCATGAAAGTACTCCTTGGAAAAGTGAGGTCAATGCTTTTCTCGCACTTTTTGGCCAATAACTGAAATATTTTGCATCCGATTTAAAAGAGGAAGACCATTTATGAATCAGGGAACTAATCCCCGAGGATTTGCGTCAGAGGATCCATAATAGTCCTAAATTTTAATTTTGGCCCCATTTTTGGGCCAAATCATGAAAGTACCCTTTGGAAAGGTGCGGTCAACGCTTCTGTCGCTCTTTTTGGCCACTAATTGAAATACTTTGCATCCGATTTAATAAATGAATATCATTTATAAATCAGGGAATTAATCCCCATCGATCTGCGTCAAAGGATCCTTAAAAGTCTCAAAAATTTAATATTTGCGCCTTTTTTTGGGTCATATCATGAGAGTACATCTTGGAAAAGTGCGGTCAACGCTTTTCTTGCCTTTTTTGGCCAATAACGGAAATATTTTGCATCCGATTTAAAAGAGGAATACCATTTATGAATCAGGGAAATAATCCTCGTGGATCTGCGCCAGAGGATCTTTAAAAGTCCTAAGATTTAATTTTGGCCCCATTTTTGGGCCAAATCATGAAAGTACCCCTTAGAAAAATGCGGTCAATGCTTTTCTCGCACTTTTTGCCCAAAAACTGAAATATTTTTCATCCGATTTAAAAGAGGAAGACCATTTATGAATCAGGGAACTAATCCCCGAGGATATGCGTAAGAGGATCCTTAATAGTCCTAAGATTTAATTTTGGACCTATTTTTGGGCCAGATCATGAAAGTACCCTTTGGAAAGGTGCGGTCAACACTTTTCTTGCACTTTTTGGCCAATAACTGAAATATTTTGCATCCGATTTAAAAGAGGAATACCTTTTATTCCTCGAGCATTAGATACATCAGATCCTGTTATTTCCTCAACAAATCTTACGAAGCGAATTCGAAAGCATAAAAATATGGCCCTTCCAACAGATGTAATTACCCTTTGAGGAAACCGAGGATGAAATTGACGTTTTAGGTTTTATATCTGACGAAGGGCTTGAAAATGAAGATATTGTCTAATTTTTTCAGATAGCAATTATCTTTTTAGTTGTATTTGTTCGAATAATTTTGCCTATCACCTTTTCAACTTTTGTATATGAATTAAACTTTTTTTCTCGGAAAGGGAGGGCGGAACCACGCCCATTTTTTCAGCACCCACCGCCGATACAAGCACTTTGTTGGCAACCGAGTGGCGGAGATTTTGGAGTCCTCAAAGGTTTTCCAGGTGGGATGGGTGCCTACAACTGACAACGCAGCGGATGATGCGACGCGGTCGCAGAACAAGGCGGACCTTAGCCCGGAATTCCGGTGGCTAAGCGGTCCCGCATTTTTGAGGCAGCCAGCAAGCGGCTGGAGATCGCCTGAGGAGGGAACCGAGCATGTTCCGGATGCACCTGATGAGGAGTAGATGCCCAGTGAGTTCGCATTGGTGGCATCAAATGAATTTGTTATCCCGTTCCAGAGATTCTCGAGCTTCAGTCGCCTGGTGAGGACCACAGCCTGGGTCCTGAGGTTTGCGCGGCGGTGCCGCAAACAGGGAAGCGAGCTAGAGGAATATGGACTCACTGCAACGGAGTGTGAGGCCGCGGAGAACCTGTTAGTCAGGCAGGCCCAACTGGAATCGTTTCCCGACGAGATGAGGTCGGCGGAACGCGGAAAGGACGTCGCCAGCTCGAGCGAGATTCGAGGTCTGGCGCCTTACGTGGACGAAAATGGACTTCTGCGAGTCTATGGCAGAGTTGATGCCGCGCTGTTCATGCCGAGAAGCGTTGGGTCGCCCTGTTCACGTGCTTGACGACGAGGGCGACTCACGGAGCTGGCGCATGACCTGTCAACGGATTCCTGCATAATAGCGATGAGGAACTTCGTCTGCCTTAGAGAACCAATCCGAATACTCCACCCTCAGACGGGTTGGATGGGCAATTAAACACCCATTCAATACTCCTGCTGGATAACTCACTCTGTATTCTCTCCGTCTCGAACACATCTCCAAATCGTCTGGCTTCCCTGTCAGCTCCCACGAAATTCTTGCCGTTGTCACTCCGCAGTTTTCGTATTGGTTCTCTAAGGCAGACGAAGTTCCTGATCGCTATTATGTAGGAATCCGTTGCGGCGCCGCCGCCCAAACCTTAGGACCCAGGCTGTGGTCCTCACCAGGCGACTGAAGCTCGAGAATCTCTGGAACGGGATAACAAATTCATTTGATGCCACCAATGCGAACTCACTGGGCATCTACTCCTCATCAGGTGCATCCGGAACATGCTCGGTTCCCTCTTCAGGCGATGTCCAGCCGCTTGCTGGCTGCCTCAAAAATGCGGGACCGCTTAGCCACCGGGATTCCGGGCTAAGGTCCGCCTTGTTCTGCGACCGCGTCGCATCATCCGCTGCGTTGTCAGTTGTAGGCACCCATCTCACCTTTGAGGACTCCAAAATCTCCGCCACTCGGTTGCCAACAAACTGCTTGTATCGGCGGTGGGTGCTGCCGATCCATTTCAGCACCGTTCTCGAGTCCATCCATAACACCGTCTCACTGCACTATGGGGAATTTGGCCGATTTCATGGTATTAATTAATAATTTTTAAACTATGTAAGATTTTTCGAAACGGTTTTTTTATTATTGTTATAGACCCGCCCCTTCCCTGACGAAATATTAATTAATAACTTTTTAACTAAGCAAGACATTTTTAAATGGTTTTTTTATTATTGTTATGGAATACATAAGAAATATTTTTTGAAAAAATGGGCGTGGTTTCGCCCTCCCTTTCCGAGAAAAAAAGTTTAATTCATATACAAAAGTTGAAAAGGTGATAGGCAAAATTATTCGAACAAATACAATTAAAAAGATTATTGCTATCTGAAAAAATTAGACATTATCTTCATTTTCAAGCTCTTCGTCAGATATAAAACCTAAAACGTCAATTTCATCCTCGGTTTCCTCAAAAGATTGATCCAGGCCTTCAAATTCTCATGATAAGAGGGTAATTACTTCTGTTGGAAGGGCTATATTTTTATGCTTTCGAATTCGCTTCGTAAGATTTGTTGAGGAAATAACAGGATCTGATGTATCTAATGCTCTATTGAAAACATCGGTGAAATTCAGAACTCTACTATGCTTCCGAGCATGATGTTTTTTTTTCAAAATATTTTTTTATTTCTGTAGCATTTTTTCCAATTTGCACTTATATTTAAGCAAAAAAAAAATGCTTTTCCTTTTTAAATAATTGTTATGCTTTAAAACGTCAATTTTTTCATTTAATTTGCTCGACAAAAAGTCAAGAACTAATTCTTTTTGTCTGGAATCGTCCGTTTTCGTGCGCCATACTTCATAGAGCTCTGCGTTCGAAAACTCGAAGTTACCTGCCAAAAAACGAAAGTACGCAGTAAATAGTAAATAGCCTTAACAGTGCACTGTTAATTAACATTTTTGATATGGAGTCATATGGAGCCATATGTTTTTAATATGTTTACATGCTCAGCCTCACCCCATTCGACGCTCTGGACCTGTCCAGGTGGTTTTAACGCCGCTTCCACAATGGGTAAGCTGGATGAAAACTGGCATAATTCGAATCAAGCCTCCGCATGTATCTCCTTCACTAGGGTAGATACCGCAATAGCTTCGCTCTCCGTAGCGAAACTGTCCACGTAGTCATCGACGTAATGGTGGTCGATGATGACCTTGACCGCCCTCGGATCTGAATCCCGAAACTTCAGGGCATTCACCGTCTTCACGTAATGCGCATTGCTCCGCGAGCAGGCTGCACCAAACGTCATTACGTACATCTCGTACACATCCGGGTCTCGATCGTCGTTACCATCTCTCCAAAAGAATCGTTGGAAACATCGACCTTGGGTCGAATCAGACCCTGGTGGAACATCTCCTTGATGCCACCGCAGACTCCGACTGCTCCTTCCTTGAAGTGGAAGAGCACGGCTGAGGCCCCTTGTCCAGCGCCGAATTTAACGAGGTTCCTCCAACCTTGGCTGCAGCATCAAACACAAGCCGGACCTTACCGGGCTTGTTCGGGTTCTCGACACCAAAATGTGGCAAGTACCATAGTTTGTCGCTCTTCACCGCGACCTCATCCGGCTGCAGCTTCCTTGCATATCCTTTGGACACGTAATCCTTGATGATCCGATCGTATTCCAGCGCCAACTGCCCGTTGCGCTTCAACTTCTTCTCGACGTTGATCAGCCATCTGTGCGCCATCTCGTAGCTCTGTGGCAGCACAGCGCGGTCGTCCTTCCAGAGCAATCCTGTCTGGTAGCGACGCCCCACTTTCACCGTGGTGTCTTCGAGGATCCTGACACGTATAGAAGGCAGGACCTCGGTGACGGCGTAATTGATTGTCCACTTACCGGGCCAAACACAACCCATCCAAGCTCGGTTGCGGCCGTATACGACCCCTCTCTGCCAAACCGCCTCGTCCTATGTGGCACTTCCAAATGTCTATGGTCCAGTCCGATGAGCAACTTCGGCACCACGTTGCTGTAGGGCTTCAACGGCAGTCGCGAATCCTTATGCACGCCCTGGACATTTCGTCGACATAACGTCTGCATCGGCAGACTCAAGCTCCATATCGAGCTTCATATCGTACACGTTCCTCAACGGGTGGCGAGTGGGTTTCCCAGCTCCACTTATCTCCAGGCTCACTACGTTGGTGGGCTCCCTTGTGGCCCTTCCTCCAAACCATTGGATGTTCAGCTGTCGCTGTTCGCCTCGCACTCCCAGATCCCTCGGTAGCTCGTCGTCGATCATCGTGACGGAGGATCCTTCATCCAAGAGCGCGTATGTGTCCACCTGGCGACCAGCTCCGTACAGCGTTACTGGCAGTATACGGAACAAAAGTCGGCCTCCTTCGACGTCGATGCTTAGATTCCTCTGCACGGGCGTCTCCGCTGGCTGCGGGGCCCTTCTCTCCAGGCTGTTTCTACTGCTGACTCCTCTCGTGGTCCCTGTAACCACCTCGTGGCGGAGACCTCCTGTCGGGGCTGCATCTGGAAACTGCTGACTGCTGGTTTCCTCCGTTGTGGCGCCTGAAGCCACCTCGTTGCTCCGGCCATCTGCGCTCTTCGTCCGCTCCATGTAGCAGACGGTGATGCAATCTGCGGCATCCGTTGGTCTGGCACTCGCTATGCACATCGCAGGATCTGGACGAATGACCACTCCGTAAGCATGTGAAGCAGAGCCGATGCCTCTTCACCATGCTCCACCTGCCCGGTTGCGAAGCTCCGATGAACTCCCTGCGGCCAAACCTAAAGCGCAGCTGCTTCTTCACGGCGCTGACGTTCGCAGGGTGAATCAGCAGCGACTTCACTGTCTCGCGTGCTTCATCCTTCAGCGCCTTCAACAACCTCTGGTTCTTCTCCAGGTCCGTGCAGTTGTACGCTTGGGTCGTCTCCACAAATGCACAATTAAGGATGGGCCACTCCTCGGGCTGCCCTCCAAGTACAGGCAAGACCGGGAGCCTCCTTGGCCCATTCGCTCCTTGGGATCCATTTGGCGTCATTGATGCGTAGGACGCAGCATATGGCGATGCAGTTGCCGCGTTATGGATGCTCCCGCCCGGTAGCACGAATCCATTCGCTGTCTGCGCAGCACTTGTAGCGCACAGTGGATCCGCAGGATGATTGCTACTCATTAGCAATGGCGGTCCACTCCAGGATGGTGGCAGCGTGCAGGCCGCACCGACGCCGCTATGTGGGACCGGCCCGACCCCGTATGTTGGGGCCTCACCGCTCGATGTGGCTAATGGTGGTCCGCTCCAAGATAGCGACTGCCCCGACGCTCCACTGATGGCGCCATTTGCGCTTGGGCCAACTTCGATTGGCACGCGATCGTCGGTACTCACAATTCAAGGCTTTAACCTTCCTAAGCTCGTTCTCCAACGCCGTGATCCTTTCCAGCAGGTACAACGTTAGTGGCTGGCCCACCTCCGGCTCCGAACTCGCAGCTGTGACAGCAGTACTCCTTGGTTGGGACGCTACTGTAGTCACCGTTGTGGCTAGGCGAGAAATGGCCGCCGCCGTGGTTATATTCACCTGCGGCCGGTTTCCTGCTCCACCACTCGCTGGCTGCTGATCCGCACGCGTTGTTGTAGGGGTGGCTTCCCCTCCATTCAGCCGGGAACTCCTCCTGGGGGAATGCTGCATCTCCAAATGGTCCAAATATGGCGGACCTGTGCCTTCTGGCCGCTGGCTGCGGCCGCTGATGCTTGGCGCTCCTTGCGCCTCCTGACCGCTGGCTGCGTCTCCTCAAATGACGCTGGCTGCGTCTCCCTGTCGCTGGCTGCGACTCCGTCCTTACAGTGTTCGGCGCTGGCTGCGCCCTCTGGCTGCATCTCCTCTACTCGTACGGAAACTGCGCTCCGTGCGCTCCTGGCAACTCTCTAGCTGGTCGTCAAGCCGTCCTCCAGCGCAAGTAGCTCTTACAGTCTTCCTAGGACTGCGAATAAAAGATGTTGTTTTGTCTAATGTGGAGTTGCCTTTAAACGGCTCCCCACAACCGTAGGTCCAATGAAAGAAGATGCTTCAAGGGCCTATGACCGTGGCAGACGGGCGTTTTATTCTGAAATTTCTCAATTAGTTTCACAATACAGAATCTTAATCTAAATCTTATTCGTACCGCAGTGTGCCCTCCTACAGTAAACAAAACAATGAGAAGGCACTTTTTCGGCGGTACTTTTCCAAAATCAGTAGCCCCTACTTCAAAGGGCCAAGCTATCGGATACTTAAAAAAACTATATCCTACCAAATACTAACTCTACCTATCGATCACAATGTTTGACCGTCGACAGTAGACAATATAGCTTATTTTTCTTAATTATTTTTTAGTACGGTCACCGGGTTGAGTAGCGCTACTCTTAATGACTTCAATATATAATTGGTGCCACGGTGCCACTTTAAGTTGGCTGATTTTGTGCATACCGGCTTGCTTTTCAAGCCTTTAAAGAATTGACCTAAGTCAAGGGTTCCATTAGTATACAAGTCGCTAAAATTATATCTTGCTGTAATTTTCCTTCCGTGCTTAAATAAACACATATTGTTATTTACATGCAAGCTCACTACTTTACGTACTTCATCATTATTAATTACTTCATATACGTTGGGCTTTGAAGCTTTTTCTATGGATTGCTTATGCAATTCTGCGCAGGATTTTTGTCTACTTTGGTTTCTGGTAGTGACTTTCAGAATTTTAATGTTAAAATGTATGTTTTTCAAGTCGGTGATTGTTATTCTAGACAGCGCATCGGCTACATAATTATCTTTACCCTTTAGATACTCTACTGTAAAATTATATTCCTCTTATTCAAATCTCATTCGTGTTAGTTTGGAACTGGGATTTATCATTGAACCTTTCTGTGGTCTGTTTTGACAGTGAAGTGTCTACCATAAATATATGGTTTGAAGTATGTTATTGCCCAATGAATAGCTTCTAATTCTTATTCTGTAGTGCTCTTGTTGTTTTCACCATTCGTAAAGGATCTTGATGCATATGCAACTGGAAGCTGTAATCCATTTTTATTTTGAGTTACTACTGCTCCACAAGCGTATTTGTAATTATGCAAAATTCTTTGCTAAAATACTGTAAAATTATATTCCTCTTATTCAAATCTCATTCGTGTTAGTTTGGAACTGGGATTTATCATTGAACCTTTCTGTGGTCTGTTTTGACAGTGAAGTGTCTACCATAAATATATGGTTTGAAGTATGTTATTGCCCAATGAATAGCTTCTAATTCTTATTCTGTAGTGCTCTTGTTGTTTTCACCATTCGTAAAGGATCTTGATGCATATGCAACTGGAAGCTGTAATCCATTTTTATTTTGAGTTACTACTGCTCCACAAGCGTATTTGTAATTATGCAAAATTCTTTGCTAAAATCTGGGTATTGCAACAGAGTTGGGTTTATTAATGCCGATTTTAGATGTTCGAAAGCGTTTTGACATTCTGTTGTCCATTCGAATTTTACATTTTTCCTACATAATCTTGTTATGTGACGGGAGTATTCTGCAAAATTCTTTATGAAACGTCTGTAATAATTGCAAAATGCAACGAATATTCTAGCGCTGTCCAAAAATGAACATTTTTCGGGATTTAACTTTAGGTTGTGTTTCCTACATTTCTCGAAAACATCAGATAGGTTCTTAAGCATGTGGTTTTCGGAGCAACCTATGACTATTGAGTCATCCATGTAAAGAAATGCTTGCGAAGGTTCCAATCCAGAGAAAGCTATAATCATCATTCTCTGAAAGGAGTTTGGAGCTATTTTTAAACCGAATGGTAATCGCGTGAAACGATATGAACCATTGTTTGTTGAAAAGGATCTTATATCTCGTGAATTTTCTTCGAGTTCAATTTGGTGAAAACCGGACATTAAGTCGAGACATGAGAAATAAGTAAGTTGTAAGTGTAAGTTGATCATCGAATTGAGGTGTGAAGTTTTTGTAAGTTGGGATAATACAGTTTTTTCTGTCTGTTTTTATCGTAGTTTGAAAGTAGTTCATGTTGAATATTTTTAATATTAACTACCTGATCTATATTTGTGGTATTTAGTAGTCTTACATATGCATTCTGGACTGTTGCTATGGTATTTGCTATATAGATACCTTTATGAATCTCTTGATTCGGAATTAATACACTGTTTTCTACAGAATTTATCTTAATTTTTGGGATCTTGCTGGGACATGGGATCTTGCTGGCAGAATTAGGGAGTTGTTGCCAGAACTGTATGTTATCGAAACATAAATTGGATATTTGAGATTATTTGGTCTAATTACAAGCCAGTCTTCAAAAGGCTTGAAATGTAATTGACAATTGTACCTTTTTATCAAATCTTTGTACTTTGACTAAGATTTATAGTGTGAATTTTGTTGTTTTTTACTGGCGTGTATCTAAAGGTGTTTGGGAGTTTTCCGAATTCGTTTGGGCTATCCTAATATTGTTATTTTGGTTATTATTATTATTACCGTTATTATTGTTATTTCACCCACGGCTATTTCCGCCTCGGTTGTTTCCACCACGGTTATTTCCACCGCGGTTGTTGTTTGTATAATAACTGTTATTCTGGTTACCGTTATTTCTGTAGTAGCTAGTGTTTTGATTATAACCGTTATTTTGGTAATATCTGGTATTATTATAATTACCTCGATTATTACCTCTACCGCGATAATTGTTTCTGAAATTATTACCGCGATAATTATTTCCTCGTTGGGTGTATAATATTGAATTGGCATTACCTGTCATTTCAGTACTGCATTGTATGTACTTTGTGACGGCTTCATTCATAGTTACGAAAGTGCCTGCTTCCAATATTGTTTTGAGGCGGCCATGCTCACAGTTTTCAACCATTGTGGTGATGGCCTCGAGAAAGTGCCTGCTTCCAATATTGTTTTGAGGCGGCCATGCTCACAGTTTTCAACCATTGTGGTGATGGCCTCCTTGATACTGAATTTGTCAGCGCGTTCGGCCGATAGGCCTTCGTCAATGTATGAAGCTTCTAGGAGTTTCCTTAAGTTGTCTATTTCCGTCATAATTTTTTTCCGCGGTTTTGCCTTTCTGGGTTGTTTTCGCCATTTTGGCTTTAATTATGTCAGAGGTTTCTCCGACTATAGTGTCTTGTAGCTTTCTGATTATTGCTTCTATAGTTCTTTCATTTTGGACTCTGTATAAAGTTGATCCAATTATTTTGGATTTAATTACTTCTACAGCCAAATTCACGAATGTGCATTTCGTTAGGTTAACTAACCTCAAAGCTGTTATAAATCTTTGAAGGTGTAACCTTTGCCCGTTAAATTCAGGGATGGCATTCGATATTTCTCTAATGTATGCTCTTTGGGCAATTCGTCAGTCATTGTGGTTGGTTTTAATTCTACAATGCTATCGTTAAATTCAGAGTCGGTCAAGTCCTGGTCTGATAATTCAGATTGAATAAGGACTGCCGGAACCGTAAGGTTGTTAATATCGCTTTCTTCTATTTCTTGTTGGTCAATAACTTCTTTTGATTCTGGTTCGTCACCAGCTTCAATTGTTATTGAAGTATTGAGAATAGTAGGTATTGAAATATCAAGCTTGAACCTTTCTTTAACAGATGTTAGATTAGATCTTAGTCTGATCAAAAACTTTGATACTCGAGACCAGTGCTCTGGATTTAACTTTTCTCTGTGTTCATATATTAATATTCGAGCTTCATTAAATCAATTAAACTAATATTTCCACGTTTTTATTGACCGTTGTTTTTTGTATCGGTCTATTCTGTGTTAGAAAATTTTGCGATTTGTCGAATTCTGCTTTAATGCTTGTTAGTTCTTTCGATAATTCATTCCATTCCATTATATTATGGGTATGGATTATCTTTTAGAAACCATCATAACAATCGTTCTACCTAAAATTGGATGGTCGTCTATTCTTGATTTCACTAGCACACCCGGAATTGTTGTTAATACTATTCCTTTTTGGGTTGCGGTGCAGAGAAACAATGAAACATGGCAATTTGTATATAAAGAGTTTCTAACTCACACACACTAACTGGGGTTGTTGATACTAAATGCTGGATTTTTAAATATGGGTCCTTTTCAAATGTTTTGTTTATGGCTCTTTGTGTATTCATGCAGGGATTATTTCTTTTCAATTTTCTTTATTTTATTTATTTTTATTTCAGTTTATTTTCATTGTACATAAAGATAAGATTATTCAAGAATATATGAAATCATATTTAATATATCATAATTTATCATTAAGCGTTGTTTTTTTTTTTTGTGGTTATATAAGTTAACACTCGCAGGCAGAATTTAGGAAAAGTGCCAAATTTCACACCGGATCTGGTGGCCCGCACGCGTAACGAGAGAGGTGCTGACCACGCATTCCAAGGGCAACTGTCCGCGGACCGGCTCGGGCACTTGCGCAACAAGTGATCGTTGCTGGCCGGATACGGAATGCTGACTCTGCAACTGGGCAACTGCGCCGCAGTCCAACGAAGGCTTCGAAGTACAGCCCGGGTAGTATTCTAATTTAGTCTTTAGCAGAACTCCGCAGCCTTAGCTCGCGTTATATCTTATATTTGCCAGTAGCCCTAACCCTAACGGGCTTGTGCGAGACAAATTAATCAAAAAATTAAACATAAAAAACCACACCACAACAATTTATTACTAACTGGCGCCCAAGCGTGAAAAAAAACCCGCAACCAAATTCGGAAAATTACTACATAAATACAATGTTTAAAATTCGGCTACAAGAAAAAAGGAGTCGATAATAAAAGAAATAAACAAGTGAAAAAAAAAAGAAGCCGAAAAGAAAATCAAACCCCAAAAGCTTCTAAATCCGGACAAAAAATATATTTTCTCTACACGAAAAATTGTAGAAACAGTGAAAAATAACATTTAAAAAAAAAAAACGAAAAGTTCTGAAATAAAATTAATTGTATTGCAAGATTTTAGATCTTGCATAAAACTTTAAATAAAAAACGAAGCAGTGAGAAAGGGAGCTGCAGGGACAACCCTCGCCCCCCTCCGCGGGAATAATACAAGTAAAGGGAGCTGTAGGGTAACCCTCGCCCCCTTCCGTGGGAATCAACAAACTGAAGCGGAGGAAAACCGACGGCAACTTGCAGAAAACTTTGAAAAATAAATATAAGAAAATGTAAGTAGGCTGTTTGTGTCGTGCAAAATAAATAATATAGAAAAGAAAATTAACAAAAAAAAAAAAGAAAGAAAAAAAAACAAATAAAAAAGATTCGCTAGGTCTGTAGTGACTACATTATTAAAAAAAAAAAAGAAATTAAAACTTGTCAACTCATTTTTACTATTCATAAAAAGTACACTGGGAATTATTTTTCTTAGTAAAATACTACAAAATAGATAAATGCATTAAATTTTTTTTTATTAAACAAAATATTACAAATTATATAAAAACCCGCAGCAGTTTTTATTATTGATTTTGACCCATGTCCACGGGAAATTACGTCGTCGGACGAAGAAATTTTGGAAGAGTATAGGAAATCTCGGGGGTCAGGGGCTCCCCAAAAGGACTATTATCAATCGACCAGTAGGGCCAACACCCTTGTTCGAAAGAGTGCCTTTAAAACTGGAACCTCTGAATTTTCCAGTCAAAAAATAGAAATGTCTCAAGAACAGCTTCTAGCCATCGAGAACGCCATGAAAGGCGCACTCGAAAGGCAACAGCGAGAATTTGATGAGAAGGTAGCCGCATTGATGGCAGAAATAAACTCATTAAAAATCAAAACTCCAGATATCAAAACGTATCAGGAGATTAAAATTGTACCGGGGGTAGAATGTACCGTCTCCTGGAGGCAGGCTGCCACAGCAGCATACAGGGTATTCGAGCCTTACGAGGGCAGCAGTCGATTCTTTCAAGCAGTCGCAATCCTCAGAAACAAAATAAGAGGACCAGCGTCCGCTGCACTGTCTTCATATAATACAGTGTTACATTTCCAAGCCATATTGGCACGTTTAGATTTCACGTATGCGGACAAAACTCCGACACACGTAATTCAACAAGAATTAAGTTTGTTAAGGCAAGGTGATTTACCCTTACTTAAATACTATGATGAAGTAGAACGGAAGCTAACGCTTTTAACAAATAAAATTATTATGACCCACGACGCTAACGCAGCAGCCGTTTTGAACCAAAAATTCAGAAACGACGCCCTGCATGCGTTTATATTCCGCCTAAAAAAATCATTAAAAATGACCGTATTTCCCGCGCAACCACAAGATTTGCCATCGGCATTGGCTTTGGCCCGAAAAGCCGAATCGAGCAACGAAAGAAGTATTTTTGCTGCTATTTTTGCTCGACACAGCGAGGAAAAAGTGGGTAAACCAAACAAACAGCGACAAGCGGGCTGGAAGAATTGGCCCGCAGACCAGGAACAAAGTCGAAATTTTGGGGGCAATACAAAAAACCCTGGGGAGCTGGGGAACCGGTGTACTCAAAGTCGTACCCGCACCCCATGGGTGTAACTGAGTTCGTCAACGCAGAGGTTAGACAACTTCTAGCGGACGGCGTAATAAGGCAATCCAAGTCTCCTTATAATAATCCAACGTGGGTTGTTGACAAAAAAGGAACTGACCAGAACGGGGCCAAGAAGAAGCGACTCGTTATCGATTTCAGGAAACTAAATGAAAAAACCGTAGACGATAGATACCCTATCCCTGCGATTACGACAATATTGTCGAACCTGGGCGAGTCAAAGATTTTTACAACACTCGACCTTAAATCCGGCTTCCGCCAAATAGAGCTGGCAGAGAAAGACCGACAAAAAACGGCTTTCTCAATAAACAATGGTAAATTCGAATTCTGTAGATTGCCATTCGGACTAAAGAATGCTCCGAGTATCTTCCAAAGAGCTATCGATGATGTCCTACGAGATGGAATTTCAAAGATATGCTATGTTTATGTAGTCGATGTCATAATATACTCAAAGACGAAAGAGGACCATCTTAATGACATAAGATGGGTTCTAGGAAATCTTTCCGAAGCAGGTATGAGAGTATCTCAAGAAAAATCAAAGTTCTTCAAAAAGAGCGTTGAATACTTGGGATTCATAGTGACACAAGGGGGCTTGCGGACATCACCCGAAAAGGTCAAGGCCATCAAACAATTTCCCCAACCAAAGACCCTTTTCGAGCTGAGATCTTTTATTGGGTTAGCAAGCTACTATAGATGTTTTATTAAGAATTTTGCAGCAATTGCAAGACCTCTTACTAACATTCTTAAGGGCGAATACGGTAAGACTAGCAATTACCAATAAAGACAAATAAGCATTGAAATGAACAAGGAACAGATGGAAACATTCTGCAGACTAAGAGAAATCCTAGCATCAGAAGATGTTTTACTTTCCTACCCAAACTATAAGAAACCGTTCGATCTAACAACGGACGCGTCAGGTTTTGGTATAGGGGCGGTTCTATCGCAGGCTGGTCGCCCAATTACAATGATATCACGCACTCTGATATCACGCACGCAATGATATGCAACCAACGAGCGAGAACTCCTCGCCATAGTCTGGGCACTACAAAAACTCCGCAATTATTTGTATGGAGTAAAAAATGAACAGATCTTTACCGACCACCAGCCACTCACTTACGCCGTCTCTGATAAGAATCCTAACGCTAAACTAAAGCGCTGGAAAGAAATTATTGACGACCACGGGGCAAAGGTGATTTATATACCCTGCAAAGAAAACTTTGTCGCTGACGCGTTGTCCCGTTGTCAAAACAATAACGCTTTAGAGGAAGAACAGGACTCCGATATGGCTACCATACATAGCGAGGAATCGCTAACGTACACCATAGCCACAACGGACACCCCGGTTAACTGTTTCAGGAATCAAATAATAATTGAAGAGAGTAAGAGCTCATCCGTAGACACGTTCATTCTGTTTAAAAGCAAAGTTAGACACATTGTTAAAATAAATGACCGCGGTAACCTACTAAATACCTTGCAAGAGGTGGTTAACGCCGAAGTGGTAAACGCAATATATTGCTCCCTACCAATCCTGGATTTATTCAACACGAACTCGTGGAGCTATTCCCGAACACTACGTTCAGACATTCAAAATGCTTTGTACAGGACATAACGGACGGAACCGAACAGAAAGAGATCATGGTAACCGAACACAATAGAGCGCATCGAGCAGCCCAGGAAAATGTGAAACAAGTCCTAAGGGACTATTTTTTTCCAAAAATGTTCCGGCTGGCAACAGATGTGGCATCAAACTGCAAAATCTGTTCTATGGCAAAGTACAAACGCCACCCATCCAAACAGGCAGTAGCACAAACACCTATACCTACTTCTATAGGGGAAATCCTCCACATTGACATTTTTTCCACAGACGGAATTCTTTTCCTTACGTGTGTGGACAAATTCTCGAAATTCGCCACAGTACAGGTGATCGCGTCAAGAGTTATTGTGGACGTAAAAACTCCAATAATGCAAATAGCGAATTTTTTTCCAAAAGCGAAAAATATCTACTGCGATAACGAGAAATCTTTAAATTCCGAGACCATAAATTCCATTCTCCTGAACAACTATCACATTACCATTTCTAACGCCCCACCTCTACACAGCACCTCAAACGGCCATGTAGAGAGATTCCATAGCTGAAATAGCACGATGTTTGAAGCTAGAAAAAAATCTAATTGACACCACTGAGATAATTCTTCTTGCAACTAATAAAACGGTGACTAGCGAAAAGCCCATAGACGTTTTACACCCAAAACCCGCAGAATTCGAGGCAGAAATTAGCAAAAAAATTCAACAAGCTCAGGAGAAAACCCTCGAACACGTAAACAAAGATAGGACTCATAAAACTTACCAAGTGGGCGATAAGGTTTTCCTGAAAGCAAACAAACGCCTGGGGAATAAGTTTACACCACTGTGCTCAGAAGAGGTTATTGATGCAGACCAGGGAGGGTGGTCCACAAGGACAATCTACGTTAATCGTCCTCACAAAATTTTGACCTACCCCCTTGTTCTTTCTTTATTCTTTCTAGGTTACATAAATATTTCTTAATTTTCATACTAACGGCTGTTAAGACGGAGGCGACATTAAAACTAAACGATTACACGAACGCGGACTATATCCCGATAGAAGACAATGACATTGTTATCTGGGAAAATTACGGGTACCTTCAGCACGCAACGAACATGACGACCTACGCGGACCAGACAGAAGCAATGACGAAGACATTCACAGATGACCACAGAACACCAGTTATAGCAACGGACCTTAGACATATTCGCAAGTTGGTGACCACCCTTAAGTTCCACCATAGGGCTTCTAGAAGTATCAATCTAATTGGTTCAGCTCTCAAGGTTATTGCAGGTACGCCTGACTTTAATGATTGGGAGCAGGTAAGATTTAATCAGGACAGGTTAATGAGGGCAGATGAAGGTCAGACAGAATTAAATATAAAATTTCAAGAACGTCTAAATGAGCTCGCTAATGCAATGAATCATATTCAGAAATACGAAACAAATAAAGAAACACACTTGTTAGAAATCATTTTAGCCAAGAATAGAATCATCATTACAGACCTAGAAAACATCCTTATGGGACTAACCCTAGCAAAATTAAATATTGTAAGCCCAGCTATTCTAGATGGTGCCGATGTAAGCGAATTCAGAGACAAACAGCCTATTAATATTAATATTAGTTTGGTAGAAATATTAGAAGTATCTAGCATAAGTGTTTTTCAAAATTTTGACATTCGGCACTTTCTCATTAAATTTCCTAATCCTAAGCTCGTATGTAAGAGAATAACAATCTACCCGGTTCAACGCCATAATAGAATCATGAACTTCGAGAACAGGAATTTAGGTGCCGAATGCCCAACACGAAACCTCAATATCGGCGACTGCAAGACAACGATAGGTGCCGCCTTCTGCAAGGAACTAAAGAACGGCACATGTGCCCAAGAGATAGTCTCTGGGGCCACCGCGCACTACTCCACGCTCCCAGGTCATCTAGATCCAATCACCATTGTGGACCACGGAACCCTCATCATCAACGATGCTAACGTAACGGTGACCGATGACCAAGGCCAGGAACAAAAGGTGTCCGGAACCTACCTGTTAGCGTACTCCAACAAGGTGGCGCTCAACGGAACCTGTTTAATAAACCAGCTGGGCAGCTCACTTGGCATATCACCTGAAGGCCAATCGCCGCAGGAAATCAAGGGCCGACGACGATGTAGAACGAGTAGATCCTCGGGACGACGACCATTTAAAGGAGGGAGGAGTTAACACGCGCAGGCAGAATTTAGGAAAAGTGCCAAATTGCACACCGGATTCGGTGGCCCGCACGCGTAACGAGAGAGGTGCTGACCACGCATTCCAAGGGCAACTGTCCGCGGACCGGCTCGGGCACTTGCGCAACAAGTGATCGTTGCTGGCCGGATACGGAATGCTGACTCTGCAACTGGGCAACTGAGCCGCAGCCCAACGAAGGCTTCGAAGTACAGCCCGGGTAGTATTCTAATTTAGTCTTTAGCAGAACTCCGCAGCCTTAGCTCGCCTTATATCTTATATTTGTCAGTAGCCCTAACCCTAACGGGCTTGTGCGAAACAAATTAATCAATAAATTAAATATAAAAAACCACACCACAACAATTTATTACTAACTTATACATATACTGAAATATTTGAGTTAAATAAATGTCCCGTCGAAAGACTAAGGACAACGCTAAGATCCGTTTTTTAATAAATTAAAAACAAATGTTTAAAATGTTGTATTATTTATTATTTATTGAAATTGTACGCGACGAAAGAAAGGTTTCGTGTGTGTCAATTGGATTTCAGCTTAAGACTGATTTACAAACAGAATGAAAATCTTGGTTTTGGCTATTGGCTATTGTTTACTTTAAAATGAGTGTGCAGTTGGTCGCTTGATTCATTCGATGAGAGAGCTTATAGATTATTTGGTTTGTATAAGCGAAGACGCTTAAGGCGCGATCGCCGCTGAATATCGGTCATTTGTTTACATTAAATTCTCTGCACAGCAAAAATGATGCGCAGCTCTTGTTATTTGTTTACTTGACTTCAATGGATGGGTGTGAGAATGAATGTGTCACCAAAATATTGATGCGGCAGTAATTGGATATTAGTAGATGGGTGTGAGAGTGAATATGTCACTCCTCCCCCCTTAAAAAGGCAGCCTATACTTGGGCTGGCATTGATGGATACGGTGTGGGTAATGGGTTTTCTCCAAGTTCATTTTCTTAAAGTTGTGGCTGATTTCTTTCAGTTTTTTTTCTTAATTTTATATACAAAAATATAAATGGATTAAAGTTTATGTTCTTAAGAATAAAAATCATTGCGACCAAAGCCAGAATAGCCGGTATAATAATTGTATAAAGTGTGATATTTGCAATACATTCACTATTTACTTCCTTGTTGTCTTGATTGTAAATTTTATTATCATTTTCAAAGTAAGAATCACTGCCTGAGTTCTCCAATTGGTAACCATTTCTATCGGGATAAGGGATTATTTTAATGGTGTTAATTAGTTCATGATTAATAGGAATATGTGAGATTATTAGTATTTCATTATTCTTATAGTTAATCCAAGTGGATGTTTTGGTTAATAATATGTTTTCGCTGTTAACGTTTTGGAGCTTGTCGTAATTAAGTAGTTTTGGGTCGTGAGAGCTGCATTCCCATTTCAAGGTCCACAATGTACTCAATGAACTGCATTAGTTCATAAACCAAGGTGTCAATGCTATTTCTATTGTTTTCATACTTTTTGATTCTCTGCAATCCGTCATTAACAAACTGCATTACTTCGTTAAATTCGTGGATTTTTATTGAGTTTTTCGCCTCCGAATTCAGTTTCTCTTCGAATTGTATTCTGTCATTGTCGTCGAGTGTGCCGAAAAGGAATTTAAAAGCTGAGCCTACGAAATTGAAAAAACCGCGTTTTTGTCTACGTTCTTTGTGTAGAGTGATCCCGCTTAGTTCTTTAATCAGTTTGTTATACAAAAATTTGATCCGGGGTGTGTCTGTACTGTTTTGTATTTTGTTTCCAAAATATGTGGTTAAAGTGTTTATTTCTGTGAGGTTGACTGTTAGGCAATGATGTTCGAATGCTGACGGTCTTTGAATTGGTTTACTTGAGAAATGAAGATATCCATGGCTTGTATCGATGCCGCCTATCTGAATTTGTTGGGCATGGCTCATGGTAAGAAACAGGGACAGTATCATCACTGTGCGCCAGATACCAGTGGAATGGGGACCTCATTAATTTTCTTTCGTTTTTTAAACTGCGTTTTATAATAGTTAGTAGCTCTGTTCCGATTAGTGATTTTTTATAGTCCGGGTCGGTTTGTTCGACATTTTTGTTTTCTTTAAATGGGTTTTCTAATTTTCCCTTCTGAAGGGGACCCTTTCTGTATTTGGTGTCTATGTCGTATTCCTGACGATCATCATTTAATTTGTTTATTTTTTGTTTTTTAATTTTTTGTGCGTCCAGGGTTGGTTGTCCAGCGTAAAGAAATATTTGTGCGGGTGTCTGTCCAGTGGTGTCATGCCTGGTTTTGTGATTGTAAATATAAAGAATATTTTCCATTTTGTCCAGTTTGATTTCATCGTTTTTGGAGGAATTGAATATGCGAATTTTTTAATTTATTGTTTTATGTAATCTCTCAACATCCGCCACGCCCGTTTTAGCTGTGTTTAATTGTAATTCAACACCCTCACTCTCGAGCCATTGCTTAAGAGCTAGGCTGGAAAATGCACCGTCCCTGACTGCCTTTAACAGTGTAGGTTTTCCGAGTTGGTTAAAGATACGCATCATGGCGTTTTTGCATTCTATGCAATCTTTTGTTTTTATTTGTTCTAGAGTGCCGAACTTCGAGTAAATGTCAATGCAACTAAGGTAATGCTTACCCTCGGATGAATAGATGTCTATTACAAATTTATCGCGGCAATGCCCAGGGCTAGGTGTGACTTAAAAAGCCATTTTTGTGTTTCTGTGTTCTGTCTTGGCTAGGTTACACAGACGACACTCATTTATGATGTTTTGAATCAGTAATTGGCTATTTGGGAAATAATGATTTTCTTTGAATAATTTAGTCATTTTTTGGATACCTGGATGCAACAGTTTTTCATGGGCTTGATTTCTTTATTCTCAGCATATGAGCTCACGTTGTTCAATAGAATGAGGCTACGAGTCACTTTAGTATTAGAGGGGTTAATAATTTCCCTATAGGCTGTCTGGATGATCATGAAATCGGCATCGCTCACGATGTACATGGCAATGCTTTTGGAAATGAAGTGGTCAAGTAACAATTGTTGGGCGTTCTCAACAGTCATGTTGTTATAGTGAATTGTGGTTATTGAATTTCCAAAAACGGTTGTCTGCTTTACACTATTTTGATCTGAATTAATGAATATTATCTGTTTTTATCTGTTTCTGCAGTTTGGCATTTGGTTCCTTTAAATTATGTAACCATCTGAGAGGCTGATGATCACTAGCTATTTGGAAATGTCTTCCCAACAAGTAGTGACGGAATGTTTTTGTGGCCCAAACTATGGCAAGTAATTCTTTTTCGATGGTGCTGTAATTTAATTCATGGTCATTCAATGTTCTGCTTATCAAAGATATGGGGTGATTGTTTTGAGAAAGGACGGCTCCAAGAGCCAGGTTACTAACGTCTGTAGTCAATACAAATTTCTTTTCAAAATTGGGAAGTTGTAGAATTGGTTCGCTTGTTATTAGGGTTTTAAGTTTCTCAAATGCTTCCACATATTCGTGGATGTTAATTTCTATTTTTGCTCCTTTTTTAAGTAGGGGGTCATGGGTTTTGCTATGTCAGCGTAGCTTGGGATAAACTTTCGGTAATAACCGGTCATTCCGAGGAATGCTCTGATTTCTTTTACCTTTGTTGGGATTGGGTATGATGCTGTGGCTTCTACTTTAAGAGGGTTTGGTTTTATTCCATCGGGTGTTACGATGTGTCCTAGAAAGGTTGCTTCCTTTTTCAGGAATTAGCATTTATCTAGATGCAACTTTAAATTTGCTTCGGACAGTTTTTCAAAAACCAATTGCAATGAATTTAAGTGTTCGTCGAGAGATGTGGAAAAAATAATGATGTCATCCAAATAAACCAAACAGTGTTTGTTAATTAATGGTCGGAGTATGTTATTCATGCACCTCTGGAATGTGGCGGGTGCATTCTTTATGTCAAATGGCATGCGAACGAATTTCCGCGTTTGGTTCAAAATGCAGTTTTCTGTATGGATTCTGAATCCATTTCTATCTGATGAAAACCCCTAAAAACTCCCTGAAAACCCCCTCTGATCAATCCCTGCTCAAGCATCTCCTGCACCTGGTTCTCTACCTCATTTTCGTGTGTTTGAGCAAGTGGGTATTGTTTTGAATAAATGGGAGAATTGTGTGTTGTGTTTAATACATGTTTGATTGTGTTCGTGAATGTCAAACGTTCTCCTTCAGAATATTGCAAATCTTTAAATTTGTTTAATAAATGTTTTAATTTAGAGGTTTCCTCCGGATGAAGGTGATCCAGACGGAATGGTGCAAAGTCTATTTTTTTTATCTGATTTGGGGATTGGTTTCTCATATGAATCTTGTGTGTAGAAAAATTGACCTTTGTTTGAATCTGTGTCTATCAATGGGTAGGTTTTATCGAAAAGTGTAATAGTATGAGTTTTGTAATTTATTATACCTTGTTGTTTATTGAGCAGTTTTCTGCCAATTAGCATATCGTAGTCGCCAGAAAAGTAGTGTAAGTAAAATTGTTCAGGTGTCCTAATCATGTTGTTGCTTGGTAGAGTTATTGAATATTTTAATGTCATCCGGCCATTTGATGTAAAAACTTCACATTCAGTATTGTGTATTGGTAGAGAAAAAAAATTCTTTCGCATCATTTTGATTGTGGATCCTATGTCAATCAAACATTTGTGAGCGTGGCCCTTGTGGGTAATTATTAAGTATTGGTATCTTCCGGGGCTGGTGAACGAAAATTTTCGTCAAAATTGATTTCGGCTTGATCTTGATTGAGTGGTGCCTGACACTGTTCTTCATAAGTCTGGTCTTGGTACTGAGTGTAGTCGTAGTATTCTTGTTCGTATGGTTGTTGATAATTTTGTTCGTATTCTTGTGCTTCTTGTAATCTAAGTTCGTCAATGGACATTTTGGTTTGTTCGCTGTCCGATGGTCTTGGTCGTTTGGTTGTTTGTTGTAGTGGGAAGTTTGGGTTAGATGGCATGCGAAGTTGTTGTGTTTGAGGGGTTAGGTTAAAATTAGATGTGGGAAATGGAATTCTGTTTAAAATTGGTTGAGGATTCATGTACCTGTTGGGTCCGGGATAAGTTTTCCGGGATCAACTATGGATTGGTTGTTAGATAATTGTTGTGTATAAATGGGTCTGGGTGCATGCATGTATGGGTTGAAGCTGGGTTGTAATAGTTGAGGATATTGGGGGTATCTCGGTTGGTATTGGGATTGATTGATTGGGTAATTTTTAAATGCTTTCGGATTTTGGTAAAAATTTGGAGTTTTATTTTTTTGTTTCAATATTTTTATTTGTTTCAAAATTAATATGTTCTTCATAAATGCCCTCATTTTGTGCATTGTTAATTAGACTTCTCAAGTCTGGAATGTCGTGATGGGCCTAAATTGTAAACAATTGAATTGGTCATTTTCGAATTAGTGTTTTCATGGAATCTCTGACCGCTTACAAATAAATAATAAGGTTTGATTGATTACCTTCGAGACGTAATTTGGAGATGAGTATTTGGCGTCGTCGCTCGGGCTCCTCGCAGAATGCATGCAGATTTCCCCTGTAGGGCATTTCTCCAGCAGCTTGTAGTTCGGCGCCTGTAGTTTATACTCGCTGATCATTCTGGACCACAAGGTCGGCCAGTCTTCTATGGTTGGCAGACCCAATGTTCTAGTCACATGACCCTCTATGTTCCGCTCAATGGCTCCAAGCTGGATGCGTTGTTGTCGTACATCATTGGTATGGTAGAGGGACAGTATGTAGTCCACTCTGCTGATGAAGGTCACTTTTTACCTTCTGGCTCTCCCCTAAATGGAGGGACATCCTTAAGTTGTGCACGGGCCTCAGCAAGGTTGCTCTCGTTTAATATATTCTCTGGTTGTGCCATTTTTTTGGTTTTGTTGTTGTTGTTTTTTTTTTGTTTGATTGTCACTTAATTCAATGTTTTTACCTTGCCTTTGAACTTACAGGTTTTTGTGTTTTTTTGTTTTGCTTCCACTTGTTTGGGATGACCGAATTGGATTTATTTTCCTAGTTGAAGGGCGTACTTTTCCGAATTGCGGATTATAAAATTTAACTTATTTTCCACTCGCGGTTCTTTTTTTTCGGATACTTGTGGTATCCTACCGACTGCGCCACTGACATACTTGACGCTTAAGGCGCGATCGCCGCTGAATATCGGTCATTTGTTTACATTAAATTCTCTGCACAGCAAAAATGATGCGCAGCTCTTGTTATTTGTTTACTTGACTTTAATGGATGGGTGTGAGAATGAATGTGTGACCAAAATATTGATGCTGCAGTAATTGGATATTAGTAGATGGATGTGAGAGTGAATATATCACTATATAGTGACATATTCACCCTTTCGTTTTATTATAAAAATAATTATTCTAAGAAATTTGTTTACATTTAAGTCATGCCAAGATTCGTTCCCACGATCAATATGTTGGCAAGCTAGAATGTAAGAAACCAAATAATTTTGTTTCGACAAGTTTGTCGCGTAAGCATTTTTGTTTTTATAATTTTGTTGCGACGGATTTGCCGCGTAAGCATTTTTACTTTAAGAACGGTCATGGCTGAGTTTGTCAGTGAATGCTGTTTTAGTTCTAAGCTTATATCCGAACAATAAAGATTTAATAAAAATATCATTGGCGCAGTCGGTAGGATACCAAAAAAATTTTGCAAGTACGGTAAAAGTTAACCAGTATTACTCACTGGCCGATCGTTATTAATAAACAGACGGACTTTAAACCGAATTTCGAAACTTGTAATTGTATGGTATCCGCAAAACGAATCCGCGTAAAACTGCAAAACATTACGCAAAAACAATTCTCGCGTTCAAATAAAGTAACTAATCAGTTTTCCCTGAGTTACGTGAACAAATAGAAGGAAAAGTATAACATTTCTTTTTTTTCTTTCTTGTGAGAGTTAAAACAAAGCAACTAATCAGTTTTCCCTGAGTTACGCTAAAAAGGGGAAAACATAGCATAATCAAAGCATCAAAATTTGGGTCCAGGCCTTAAGAAATATGGCTCAACCAGTTCCACCTTTGAGTGAGATGCAATTATCTCAATTGTTATCTCAAATCCGAGATATAAACACCTTTAATGGCGAAACCAACATGTTGGAGCCCTTCATCAGGAGGATTGATTTTCTTGTTCAACTTTACCCCACCCAAGATGACCGTCAGAGGAACGTTGTCTTCAGTGCAATCGAAAATCAGCTGGGAATACAAGCAAGACAGACGTTGCGGCGTTACCTGGCAGGAGATTGGCTGACGTTGCGTGCAGCACTCATTTCGAAGTACAACAACCATACACCGATGGAGGAGCTGATACGACGACATTACAACACACAATACCGGGGATCTTTACGTAAGTTTTGTGAAGATTTGGAGGAGAAGAGTAATGTTATTTTAGATAAGTTGTCATTAGATGATACAGAAATGAATAAAATTATTTATAAAAATTCAATGGACCAAACAATTAAGTCCGTAATTTTAAGAAATTTACCAGACCGTCTTTACATGCAGTTAGCAAGATACGACATTTCTACAATAGATAATTTGATTAAAGTGGCTCAGCAGGAAAATGTTTACTGGAATCAAAACCAAGAACAAGGTCAAAGAAATCAGAATAAAAATTCAAAAAGCTATAACAATAATCAAGGAAATTATAAGCCAAATGGTTATCAACAGTACCAGGGTTTTCGACAAAGTCAAAATGTATCCCAACAACAGAATGATAATAACGCTCATTATTATGAATACCAGGGTAGACAATACCAACAGGGGCAACCGAACCCACAATTTGCAAGACAACTAAATGAAGAAAGACGTCAAGACGAACAAAGATTTATTCAAAATCAAAGAAATTATCAGAATAACCAACCCACTTGGCAACCAAGCCACAAAAGAACCAGAGAGGGAACAGATCAACAAAAAAGTGATAGAATGGAGATAGACGAAAATTTTCAGGTACAAGCCTCGCAACAACTTGTATCAGATTAACATTTAATGGTAAAAAATTCAAAACCATGATAGATACAGGATCAAGTATAAACATCATAAGTAGGAATCACTTTGATTTTCCTACATACATAGATCCTATTAAAATAAAAACAATCAATGGTATCATTGAGTTGCAAGAAAAGATTAAAATAGCACCAAATAAACTTTTTCCTAAAGAACAGGAGTTTTATATTCACCCATTTTCGGACAGTTATGAAATATTAGTGGGTCGAAAGTTTTTAAAAGCCACAAAGGCAAAAATTGATTTTGAAAAAGATAAGATTAATTTGAATGGTTTTGATTACTCAGTCATTGAGAGGGACAATATCGAAAATTGGGATAAGTCTCAATCTGGAGACAACTTGAGTGATCAAAATGTCCAAGAAGAAGATGAAGAATATAATTATGCATTAAATACAGAACTTACTAGTAATAAAGATTTTAGAATCGAACATCTAAACTATGAGGAGAAAAAGATTTTGATGAAAACACTTAATGAGTTTAGGGATTTGCAATATTGCGAAGGTGAAAATTTGACCTTTACTAACGAAATTAAACACAAAATAGAGACGAAGCATAACGACCCAATCTATAGAAAGCCTTATAAATATCCACAGGTTTATGATTTAGAAGTAGAATAACAAATGAGCGAAATGCTTAAACAAGGAATAATAAGAAAAAGTAATAGTCCATATTGCAGTCCAATTTGGATTGTTCCAAAGAAGCAAGACGCTTCTGGAAAGAAAAAATTTCGCATAGTTATTGACTATCGCAGTCTTAATGAAATCACTATCGGAGACAAATATCCAATACCAATAATTGATGAGATTCTCGATAAATTGGGCAAATGCCAATATTTCACCACGATAGATCTGGCAAAGGGATTTCATCAAATCCAGATGGATGAAGAATCTATTCGAAAGACGGCTTTTTCTACAAAGCATGGTCATTTTGAGTACACCCGAATGCCATTTGGTTTAAAAAATGCACCCGCTACTTTTCAGCGATGTATGAATAACGTCTTGGGGGAACTTGTGTATAGGAATTGCTTGGTTTATTTGGACGATATAATAGTGTACTCAACGAGTCTCGAGGAACATATTGATTCTATAAGGAAAGTTTTTTCACGGTTGAGAAAAGCGAATTTAAAGTTGCAATTAGATAAGTGTGAGTTCATGAAGAAGGAAACTGACTTTCTGGGACATATTATCAGTGATCGAGGTATTAGGCCAAATCCCATGAAGCTCGAGGCAATTCAAAAATTTCCAATACCAACCAATGAGAAGGGAATAAAGTCATTTTTTGGGGATGTGTGGATTTTATAGAAAATTCATACCAGATTTTGCCAAGATAGCAAAACCAATGACTAAACGACTTAAAAAGGGAAGTCAGATAAATAAAAATGACGAAGATTATAAAGAATCGTTTGAAAAGCTGAAATCATTAATATTTAATGATCCAATGATGATCCAATTAAATGATCCAATTTTGGCATATCCAGATTTTAACAGACTATTCTGTCTGACAGCTGACGCAAGCAATTTTGCGTTGGGTGCGGTGATGTCGCAAGGGAAAAATCCAATCTGCTTTGCCAGCAGAACTTTGAATGAACACGAGATAAATTACGCTACCAACGAGAAAGAATTGTTGGCTATAGTGTGGGCAACAAAGTATTTTAGAAGTTACTTATTCGGCAGAAAATTTGAGATTTTGAGTGATCATAGACCGCTCATATGGTTGAATAATTTAAAAGAACCTAATAGTAAGATGCACAGATGGAAAATTAAATTAAACGAATTTGATTATGATATAAAATATGTACGAGGAAAAGACAATCACGTAGCAGACGCTTTATCTAGGGTAAGATTGGAAGAAAATAACGTTATAGAGAACGAAACGCAAGCAACAGTACATAGTGCTGAGGAGGACAGTGCAAATTGTATCGGGATTACGGAAAGGCCAATCAATGTATATAAAAGACAGGTAGAATTTGAAAAATCGGAAAATGAGGAAATTACGGTAAAGAGTTATTTTAAAAATGAGAAGATTCTTGTGAAATACAGAAAAATGACAAGCGAGAAAGCAAGGGAGCTTGTGATGGAATTGTTTGTCACTAAAAATACTACAATTTATATTGCAGACGATGGGGATTTTTTGATTCTTCAAACGGCATATTCACAGATGGCTAATCCCAATACTGCAAGGGTATTCAGGTCAATGATTAGGTTGGAGGATGTGCAATCTTATTCGGAATTCAAGGAGATAATTCTTCAAAATCATCTGAGATTGTTGCACATAGGAATCGAGAAGTCCACAAAGTTATTTAGAGAAAAATTTTATTACCCAGATTATCAAAAATTAATCCAAAACATTATAAATGAATGTGAGACTTGCAGTCTCAGTAAAACAGAAAATAGAAATACCAAACTTCCAATGAAAATTACACCAGAAGTAGAAGAAACAAGAGATAAATACGTAGTGGACATATACTCAGTTGAAGGAAAAGATTATTTGACATGCATAGATTTGTACTCAAAGTTTGCAACTGCAGAAATTATCAAGTCTAAGGATTGGCTTGAGGCCAAGAAGGCTATGATCAAGATTATGAATTACATGGGAAAACCCAGACTGTTAAAAGTTGATAAAGATAGCGCATTCACGAGCACAGCATTTGGAGAATGGTTAAAAACAGAGGGAATATCTTTAGAAATAACAAAATCCAAAACAGGAGTCGCAGATATTGAAAGATTCCATGAGACATTAAATCAGAAAATTCGTATAATAAACACAGAAAATGAAATTGAAAAGAAACATTCCAAAATCGAAATTATTTTATACACATATAATCATAAAATCACTGTGGACGGAAGTCCACGAGGTGACGACCTGCATGCCTAGGCGTGCGCGAGGAAACTCTATATATAGCCGAAGAATTAAAAATTTTCTGTAGGCAACCGATCTAAATGAATGATATACCAATCGAAAGGTATTGTTTCAATTAGATAATTTTTGTCGAAACATATTCCAAAAGTTATTTGGTTTAGGAGAAATTAGGGTGAAAGTAAAAAATTTTTTTATCACTAAAGTGGGGCTGGTGGACACATTTTAGTGCCCAGATAGAATAATTTTATATATTCTCATTCTAGAGCTAAATACGCGTCGATTGGTACCCGAATTGACCCGATCCGACATTTCATTCAGAAGTTATTCGAAAAACTCGATTTTTTCTTCTTCTTCAAAATGAAGCCAGTTTGCGTCGGTTTGTCGGTTTGTCTGTTTGCACTATTTTTATCTTAAAAATCCTGAAAAAAATTGGAAAATGTTTGTTACTATCATATGAGCAACTATTGTTCTACAACTTTTTGAAATACCTTAAGCTTACGTCAAAAAATTTGAAAAACCTTGTTAATGAAAAAATTCATAACTTTATAATTAAGAAAGATATTAAAAAGAGCTTTACACCGTTGAAATGGTTTTTTAAATATCAATTTCACTTTCTTTGAGACCAAACGTCTATATAGTACACAAAAAAAAATACACTGAAAATAAACTTTTTTTTTAAGAAAAAAAATTATTTTTCAAAATTTGGTCGACTGATCCTTTTTATATTGCACGTGGAGATAGCTTTTGAGATGACGCAACTTTTGATATGTCGCTCATATCTGGCAAAATCCGTTAACTCAAGATATAGTCCTGTAAGTGCAGCTACCCATTGTGTACAGCCTCCTGTGAAGCTTCCATTTACATATACATGTGTGTGTATTTGAATGGCAACTTTGCTTTTTGGAGTCTGCATATATTTGGCCAATACCCTAAAAAAAATGGAGTATATCTTTTCAGATTTTAGTTTATATATTTAAAAATAAAATCCAAATAAAAAAAGGGCTTAAAAAGTAAAACGTAAACATTGACTCAAGTTGGACTCGAACCCAGGCCCTCCGTGTTAGGAACCACGACGCTCTCCACTCGACTTACCTCGAACTTTGTTGCTTGATGGCAACTTTTGATGTAATTCTACTTTGTGTTTCAGTGTCTCATGTCTTAATGAGAAGACTCAGAAGATTGGTACTTCAACCGACCCGGTCCGACATTTCTTTCAGAAGTTGTTCAAGAAATTCGATTTTACAGTTTTTTCAAAATGAAGCCAGTGGGTCTGTTTGTCTTTCTTTGCAATACTGAATAAAATTGGAGATTTTTGTTAGTGTCATATGACTCATATGATATGAGCAATTATTGTTCTACAACTTTTTGAAAAAGCTGTAAAAATGTAATTTCTTGAATAACTTCTGAAAGAAATGTCGGACGGGTCAGTTGAGGTACCAATCTTGAGGTCCCAAAGAAAAACAAGAAAAGAAAGCTAACTTCGGGCGAAGCAGAAGTTGATATACCCTTGCAGTTATGCTTGCAGTAAAAAACACCAAAGTAATGCCAATTCCGATCGTTCTATGACAGCTATAGGATATAGTCGGCCCATCCTTATGAAAGTTTGTACATAGGATATTTTCAAATATTTTAAAAATAAAATCCAAATAAAAAAGGGCTTAAAAAGTAAAAAGTAATCATTGACTCAACTAGGATTAGAACTCAGGCCCTCCCGTGTTAGAAACCACAACGCTCTCCACTTGGCCAATCTCGAACTTTGTTGCTTGATGGCAAATTTTTATGTAATTCTGCTTTATGTTTCAGTGTCTCATGTCTTAATGAGAAGAATGCAAAATTTTATGAGTAGAACGCTTTATATGCATATGCCCCCACTGAGCATATAATGCATATAAATAAATGCAGCCACCACCGTTTTGGGCCAAATCATGGATTAAAAGCTAAAAAAAAACCAGGCAAACCAACTCCGCCAATACTTTTCTAATATTTATTATTTTATATCGCAGACCCAAAATAAATTGTTACATTGAACAATTGGTTTAACTAGAAAAACTGGAAAAACGAAATTTCCAGTTTTTTTAAGTTAGAAGGATGGGACTTAGTACAGATTGCCTTTTTTTGAAATCTTATCCGATTTGCAAAATTTTTTTAGGATAATTGGCTTAACTTTGTTGTTTTTGAAGCTAGAATGATGGGACTATCTATGGTTTCCGTTTTGGAATCATAAGAATTCATAAGAATCGGCCAACTATATCCTATACTTGCCATATAACTGAACGATCGGAAACGGCACAACCTTTCCATTTTTAAAGATGCTTGGGGCTGTTTCCAATATTCTCATTAGAAATTTTGTTGATGGTGAAACTCTCATAAGGATCGGACAACTATATAGGATCCGATATATATAATAATAACATAAGCTTCTGCTTAACTGCAAGGGTATATCAACTTCGGCTCCTCTTGAAGTTAGCTTTCCTTTCTTGTTTTTTATACCCTTGCAGAGGGTATTTTAATTTTGGTCAAAAGTGTGCAACGCAGTGAAGGAGACATCTCCGACCCTATAAAGTATATATATTCTTGATCAGGATCACCTCCTGAGTCGATATGAGCATGTCCGTCTGTCCGTCTGTCTGTCGGTTTCTACACAAACTAGTCTCTCAGTTTTGGAGCTATCGAGTTGAAACTTTGGACACATCCTTTTTTTCCTTGCAGGTATATAAGTCGGAACGGCCGGGATCGGTCGACTATATCCTATAGCTGCCATATAACTGATTGATCGGAAATGCCATAACTTTGGTGTTTTTTAAGTTAGAGGGTTGGGACCAAAATATCTTATGTACAAAATTTCATAAGGATCGGCCGACTATATCCTATAGCTGTCATAGAACGATCGGAATTGGCATAACTTTGGTGTTTTTTAAGTTAGAAAGATGGGACTTAGTACAGATTACTTTTTGGGCAAAATAATTCGATATGCCAAATTTCATAAGGATCGGCCGACTATATACGATCCGCTATACATCTAATAATATAAGATGCGTGGCGCCACCTAGCGGACTGCGACTGAACTGCAAGGGTATATCAATTTCGGCTTCGCCCGAAGTTAGCTTTCCTTTCTTGTTTTTTAATAATTTATTATATAGTCAAACTCTCATAAGGATAGGCCTCTCATCTGTTAATTTGTAAAAATAATTTGGTTTCCCACAACTACGAAACAATTTTGGATTTTAAATACATTTTTGAGCAAATTTTTAATTAAAATTTTTAAACTAACCAAATTCCAAAACCTTTGTAAATTAAAAATACGTATAACTTCAGAGCCACTGAAGGTATTGAAAAACTCTTTACGTCTTTGGAAAGGTTTTTAATTATTCCACCTTCTTGAATGTCAAAATCTATAGAGTTAAAAAAAAATAGTTTTGATGTTTATCCTTACAATTAAAGTATTGCTAACTGTGTAAATCGCCTGTCCAGAGGTTACTTTCATATATGTATATATATTCTATATGTTATGCGTTCTATTTTAAATAATTGAAGATCAATATATACAAAAAAACAACTGATATCATATAAAAAAAACCTCTTGACGAGGTAAAGTACCGGGGACGAACCTGCATGCGAAACCCAAAATATCTGATATCAATTTTAGTGACGAAAATATGCTATATAGGTGTACAAAATTGCATATAAAAAATATTCTTGTTCGGCACGTGCAAGAAAAACAAAAAAAATCAGTCACGTGCCGAACAAGAATATTTTTTATATGCAATTTTGTACACCTATATAGCATATTTTCGTCACTAAAATTGATATCAGATATTTTGGGTTTCGCATGCAGGTTCGTCACCGGTACTTTACCTCGTCAAGAGGTTTTTTTATATGATTAAACATAACACAACTGGAGATACTCCAGCGAATTTGTTCATATATGCGGGAAGAGTTTCAGGGGATTGTCAAATGCATAAAGAACGTCAAATTAATAAGATAAATGAGGATAGAAAGGATTTTAAGATAGACACGAGATACAGTGTAGGACCCTTGCAAAAAAGTAAAGTTGATAATCCATTTAGGTTAACAGGTCAGGTAGAACAAGTTGACGAAGACCATTATGAAGAAAAACGTAGGCGAACAGGCCATAAAGATAAATATTATAAGTCTAAATATAAAAAAAAGAAAAAACATAACAATAGTAAATATTTACAGGAAAATCCAGACTAGGATGCTTGACTATGTTGAAATTGATTTGGGCATCAATGTCCAGAGGACAGGAATTGAGGATTTCACCAATAGATTCGAATGCGGGATATCTAATATTTATGGATCAGCCAATAGAGTTGGTTGAACAGTACGAACATCATTCAATGAAGGTGAATATGACTCGTGTAGAGGAAATACAGAGCTATTATAAGGGTAGAAAGCAGTTGCCGTCAGACCCACCACAGATAGAATATTTAATACAAAAATTATCAAGAGAGATAAACGGAATCAGATTAGTTCATAGACAAAAGAGGGGACTTTTTAACATTGTAGTTCCAGTTTCACTCCGAGCTTCAAAGAGTAAAGACGTGCAACTAACTTACGCTCCAAGCAACAGCTTATCAGCTTAATAGATCACCCGATCCACAGCAACTTCGTGCCTAATTACATTTAAAACAACAAAATACAAAGAACTAGTAAACTTCTTTACACATTGCAGGGCCCGAGCCCAAAAATCACCGCAATGTCCCGACCACCCGAAAGCCGGTCGACTATGATAAACTTATTAACAAGTGAACCGAAATATATTATTATCAATAGAACCGACAATGAAACCTTTGAAAAAATAAATCCATTTATTATTAAAAAAGTAGTAGATTTCACCTGCAATGGTGCAGTCGAAACTTGCAAGAAAACCAGAGCTGGTCTCCTTGTCAAAACAAAAAACCACATTCAAGCAGAGAAACTCCTAAAAATAAAGTTCTTTCACAATTTTCCTGTCCACGCTGAAGAACATAAAACTCTGAACTCCTCCAAAGGCATAATCTACTTATTAATCTATTTATTATTAAAAAAGTAGTAGATTTCACCTGCAATGGTGCAGTCGAAACTTGCAAGAAAACTAGAGCTGGTCTCCTTGTTAAAACAAAAAACCACATTCAAGCAGAGAAACTCCTAAAAATAAAGTTCTTTCACAATTTCCCTGTCCACGCTGAAGAACATAAAACTCTGAACTCCTCCAAAGGCATAATCTATTCCAACGACCTACGGAATATAGACGAAAAAGAAATCTTGGAAGAACTTAAATCCCAAAATGTTATTAACGTCCGTAAAATACTAAAAAAAGACAGCAATGACACAAATAAAACAACAGAAACAGGCCTAATTGTACTAACTTTTTCAACAATTACCCTACCCGACAAATTGTGGATAGGATATGAAGTAGTTAACATACGTTCATACATTCCGCCCCCAATGAGATGCTTCAACTGCCTTAAATTTGGACACCCCTCCGCCTACTGTAAAAGCCCTAAGACATGCGCCAACTGCTCCGAAAATATCCACACAACAAACAATGAACCATGCACCAAAACCCAAATCTGTATCAACTGCAAATATGAAGACGACAAAATCAAACACCACAACGCAATGGACAAATCATGCCCTGCCTTTATAAAACAAAAAGAACTTACCGCAATCAAAACAACCCAAAAAGTAGACCACAAGACAGCCCGCGCTATATACAACACACGCCATACACACCCACCCATACCATACGCCCAAATAGCAGCAACTTCAACACAAAAAACACCAGCTATAGAAACACATATTAACTCAATCACTACATCAAAAACAAACTCATCAACACCAAACACTATGACCAGACAAATTATCACCTACGATGACTCCTCTGAAGAACACATGGACACCAGTGCATCAACATCATTACACGCCGCACGGTCTGAAACTTCCGACGGACTAAAACTAAAAATATTCGCAAATAAATCAAATAAATTAAGTACCTCCTTAAAATCGAAAGATAAAAACAACCAAAAAACCAAAAATGATAAACAAACCAAAAGAAAGACATCTGGCGATAAGTATTTAATGAGTACAGATGAAGATTTAGAATTATAAAATTATAATCAAAATTATTTTAGTTCTAGTTAACCTTAACCAATATTCTTATACTTAACATGCTAAAAATAATACAATTAAATGTAAATGGTTACTTCAACAATTATAACCACCTACAGATACTCATAAAAAAACACAACCCTAAAATAATATCCATTCAAGATACTCACCTCCACTCTACAAATAATATTCCCATCCCAATAAACTTCACTATTTACCACATAAATAACTCGAACAACCCTTATGGCGGAGTAGCTCTCCTAATCCACAACTCCTTACAACAACAACAAACCCAAATCCGCAATATAAGCTTTGACTCAATCGCCGTAACATTCCATTCTAAAATCAAATTCACTATAATTTCTAGTTATATACCTCCTAACAAACCATTCACTCTACAAGAATTACAAGACACTTACAATTACATCAACACTCCTATCCTAATAACAGGCGATTTTAACAGCTGGCACAAAAGTTGGGGATCACAATATAATAACCCGCGAGGAAACGTATTATTCAAATTTATAAACCAATCCCTTCTAAGCACTCTTAATAATGGCTCCCCCACCCACTTCACCACACACCACACCTTTACACATATCGACCTCTCTCTAGCTTCCCTTGAAGTATACTTACACTCTAAATGGACAATTGAAAACCACCTCTCAGGTAGTGACCACTTCCCAATCACAATCCAACTCTTTGAAAATATATCAACGGACTCCTCCGTCATTAAACCTAAATTCAACATTGAAAAAGCCAACTGGCCCCTCTATCAAAAATTTAGTAAACAATTTTCCGACGACAGACCACTCAGCCAACAAATAAACCAAGAAACTGCCCATCTTTGTGCCATTATAAGACGCAGTGCTCATTTATCCATACCACAATATCACCCAAACTCACCCAAACAAGTCCCCTGGTGGGACACCGATCTACAAACACTAAAAACAAAAAAAAAATTAGCCTGGCGAAATATGTGTCGCAATATTAATACAGCCAATATAATAGCTTACAAAAAGGCCAACGCAATACTCAAACGAGAAATAAAACAAAAAAAACGCAAAGCCCAGCACGAATTTACCTCAGACATAAATCCACAAACTCCAATCCCAACAATATGGAAAAAAATCAATCGATTCTGTGGACTCAAAACTAACACTCAAATCCTTTGTCTAATTAACCCTAATAATACAACCGATACCCATACAAACAAATATGACATCTCAAAAGCCCTAAGTGAATTCTGGTCGAATGCATCACTTAATAATAACTTCCATCCCACATTTAGATCACACAAAGAAAACTTAAACTACAATTTCTCCCATAGTACATCCGCTCTAACCCAACCCTTAGAATGCGATATTTCTATTATTGAATTGAAAAGTGCCATAAACCAACTTAAAGGCAAAACACCAGGTAGGGACCGCATCAGTTACCCAATGATAAAGAATCTACCAGATTCGGTAATGCAAAGGCTACTTAAACTCTACAACAACATCCTCAACGCACACATTCCACAGCAATTTAAACTAAGCAACATTATACCAATACTAAAACCGGACTCAAACAAAACAGAAATATCTTCATACCGTCCCATATCCCTAAATAGCTGCCTATCCAAAGTAATGGATAAAATAATATCTAAAAGACTATGGTGGTTAGTTAACAACAGCCAACTACTCGATAGTCATCAAATGGGTTTCAGAAAGGGTAAATCAGTATCAGACTCTCTAGCAACGCTAGATTATCTGACTACCACCACCCTATCCAGAAAAAGTCACCTTTCAATAATTTCACTAGACTTTTCAAAAGCATTTGACAAAATAGGAATTCACACAATCATAGATGAACTCGTTGAATGGAAATTAGGACCAAAAATGATCAAATATATAATAAACTTCCTAACCAACCGAAAAATCTGCGTTCAAACTCAAAATATACAATCCCAACCCTTACCACTGGAAAATGGAATCCCACAAGGATCACCATTATCTGTAATCCTTTTTGCAATTGCCTATAACAAGATCAATAGAATCATAGGTCTCCACAAATCGTTCAAATTTACAGCATACGCTGATGACTATAAAATTATAAATATTCATAATAGAAGAGATTCCTCAATAAACATAAACCCACTGCTCACAGTCATTCAAGAATGGTGCAATTACTCTGGAGCCTGTCTTTCTATTCCGAAGTCTAAATACCTACACATTTGTCGCAAAAAAAAATGCAACTTCAAAGTAACTAGCACTATCAACTTAAAAAACGAAAAATCACTAAAAATACTAGGTTTAACTATAACCAATAATTATAAATGGGACGCACACATAGATCAGCTAGTAATGCAAATATCTAAAAGACTAAACATTATAAAATGTCTCTCTAGCACAAATTTCAACTGCCACATTAAAACCATTATCTATGTTATCAACTCTGTTATTATGTCAAAAATTGATTATGGGTTATTTCTATACGGAAAGGCACCCAAATCAAAACTTAACAAAATAAAAACCATATACCACTCAGCTATTAGAATAGCCCTTGGGGCATTTCGCTCCTCGCCAATAAACAACCTGCTTTACGAAGCTAACATAAGCACTATAGAACAAAGAACTAAACATGCCATATTAAAAAACTTTAAAATGATTTCCACCTCTAAGAAAACCCCTCTAGAACAGATAATTAAAAAAATCTCAAAAAAAAAACGAATCCCAAAATTATCATCGACACTAAAAGACACGATCGACCAATGCAACGAAATACAACTATACCCTATCCCCATAACAATTAGAAAAGAAACCACACCAGCGTGGACCTATAGCATTACTAAAATAAACAAATCGTTACATACTTCAACAAAACCAAACACACCACCATTAGTATACCAGCAAAAGTTTCAAGAAATGAAAGATACCCTCAAACAGCACACATTCTTATACACGGACGGCTCCAAGACCGTCAGTGGAGTTACCTACAGCGTAACCTCTACACATCACATCATAACACAGCAAATCCTGCCACCTTACTCATCAATTTTCACTGCTGAAATAGCAGACATTCTCCACGCATGTAAATATGCCGAAAAAAATCTCTCTCAGCTCTTACAGCACTAGAAAACCCAAATAACTCTACCTACTATATATTAGAAATTAGAAAAATTATCTATAGATACAAATATAAACTCGTCCTAATATGGGTCCCAGGCCACTCCGGCATTATGGGCAACGAGCTTGCAGACCAAGCTGCCAAAGAAGCACTCACAATGCCATTAATATCAGAAATTAACTACAACCTACCAGATATCCTTAAATACATCAGCAATCACATAAAAGCCCAACATGACCTTATATGGAACAACACATCTGCACACTACAAACACATCAATACAAAAAAACAAAAAAATATCACACTTTTAAAACCAACTATATCTCGAATAGATACCATTAAATTTATGAGACTTCGAATAGGACACACGAAACTGACACATAGCCACCTTTTTGATAAAACTCCTCCACCCATATGCCAAAAATGCAACATTAACCTTACCCTATCACACATATTCCTAGAATGCCCTACCTACATTGAACACAGACGTAAATTCCTCCAAAAAACTTTAGAAGAAATAGTAGATCCCACAAATATAACCACAACTATCCAATTCCTAAAATCCACAAACCTCTACAACAACATATAGGCGCAACTTTACTGTACATAACTATAATAAATTCACACATATATAATATATGCAAATTATATGTTTTAATTCCCGATTTAAAATAAAAAAATAAAAATTAGGATTTTTATTTTATAAATTTTATTATTAAATTCAAGAATGAGTTATAAAGATATCCTATTGGATTGATCGTAGATTATAAACTAATTTTACAAATTCAATTTTCTTATAACTATAGCTTTTATCGGTGACAGCGACGCTGGCAGCATAGATGGACTTTGGTTGAATAGTTTTGATTGGTCAGAGCTTTATGCTGACATGTAGGTTCCCAGGATGGGCACTTGTTTATGAATTTGGAGCAAAAGGGGTTTGATGTTTACGTCTACTGTCGTCGATAAAGGCGTGTGAATGGTTTATGTCTATGTTTATGTCTGGATGCCAATGATAATGCTATGGGAAAGGGTTTGTGTCTAGCCTATTTGAATTATTCCCACAGTAGGCTCTGGAATGTTGTTTATATACGATTTGATAGGTATGGCAGGGTATACTGGTTTTATGGGGGATTCGTTATCTAGGGTATTTGCAGATACATTAAGTGTATCTGTGGATACACTACTCGCCCCTCCTCTAGAAATTTCAACATCCTTGTTGAATTCGACAACAATTTCCTTGTGGTTGGCTAAACGCTTATAAGTGAATATTACATAAATTGTTATGCTTACAACTATAAGTATTAGGCTTATAAATGCAATCCATTTGTAGACAATATCTTGTTTTTGTTGATTGATTAATGATTCTTTAAGTTTTAAAATTGGTGTTGGTTCATGTAGAGTTACATTGGTACTTGACAATATTATTTTATATTCATTTATATTCTTTGAAGTAGTGAATTTGATATTTCTTATTTCAAGTGTACATTGGCTTAATTGTATAATATTATTTCCTTCAATTGTTTTATTAAATAATTCACAATTTTGGCTAATTTGCGTTTTACTTAAATTATATGTTATTATAATATTTGGTTCAATGTATTTTATAAATTCTTTTTCTGAAATAAAAGTGTGTTGACAAATTGCTAATTGATTTGTAAGGATCTTTGAAATACATTGGTCAGTTACTAAATATTTTTGATCCATTACATCCACTAAAGGATTTGCAGAATTTTCCAAATAATAAACACTTTTATTATTATTCATAAAATATTCAAATTTATCATTTATGTCAATTTGGCGGCCTAAATTATCTGGATATTTAATTATTCTGTATTTTTGAGTTTCATTAAAAGATGTTGGTATATGGGCTAAAATAAAAGTATTTTTGGTTTGACTGCATATCCAAGCTGAAGTCTTTATTGATAATAATTTTTCTTCATTAATGTCATCTAACTCTTCATGTTTTAATATTTTAGGATTAAATATTCCAATTCTTGTTAACTGAATCCCCATTTGTAAATCTTCAATGTATTCTAGAAAAATGTGTAAAGAATATCTAAAAAGATGCAAGGCCTCATTTTCCTCTTCTTCCCGTATTAATTTATTTATGTCTTCTGTATGTTTATTTATTATACCAATGATTTCATTAAATTCTGAATTTTCTATCATATTTTCTTTTATATTATTTAATTTTATTTCGAACTCTTTTTTATCTTCTTCTGTTAGTGTACCAAACAAATATTTGTGAGCTGATCCTACAATATTTACTAGTCCCCGTTTTTGTCTATTTGATGGGATAATCCCTTTTATTTAATGTTTTAATTGTTTAAGTGCTAAAGCTATATCTGGAATTGTTTTATATAAATTTTCATATTTTATAAATTCTTGGTATGTATTTAATATTTTTGTTTGATTTATTTCTATCATGTGGTGTTCGTAATTAAGAGGTATTTTTATAGTTCCTGTATTCAATAGTAAATAGCCATTTTTTGAAGTAATTGGGACAATACTAATTTGTTGAGCCGTTATTAATGGTAACGTTGTCCATGGTACTATTATTATCACTTTCAATATCAGAGTCAGAATTTTCAACATTTCTGGAATAACGAGAAAAATTGCGTTTTTTAAGTTTTTTAAATTTACTTTTGTGTTTTATTACTTTGTGACCCCTATTTATTTCCTGCCAGTGTTTTTCATCTTTTTGTAAAATTTTTCCTGTTTTCTTAAATGGATTAACAAGTTTCGGCTTACGTTTCATATCTTTTTCAACTTTTGCATAATTTAAATCTACCTCATACTCTTCCCGTTTTTCATTAATTTTATCAATTTTTGATTCTTTTATTTTTTGGAAATTTTTATTAGGTTTCATACCGAAAATAAATATTTCAGCAGGGGTTCTACCTGTAGTGTCATGTGTTATTTCATGATTATAAACATATGTAGCTTTTTCGATATTCATGAGCTTGTCTTCCGCATCATTAAGTGTATTTATGATTCGTAATTTTTCATTAATTGTTTTGTGAACTCTTTCTATATCAGCTATACCATTCTTGCTGCTAGTAATTTCGATCTCAATATTTTCTTTTTCTAACCAATTTTGTAATGATTTGCATACTAATCCGGGATCTTGATCCATTTTTATTATTTTTGGTTTACCTAACATATTAAATATTTTAAGTAATGCTTTTTTACTTTCGATCCAATCTGTGGTATGAGTTTCTATAATTGAAACAAATTTTGAATAGATATCAATACAAGTTAAAAATTTTCTTTGATCAATAAAATAATAGTCAATTACATATTTTTCACGGATATTTTTACTTTCAGGGGTTTTTTCAAATGTTAATGCTACTTTTCTATGTTCTGCCTTGCATAAATTACAAATATCGCATTTATTAATTATATTTTGGATTAATTTTTGTGCATCTGGAAAATAGTATTTAGCTTTAAAATCTTCATATGTTTTTTTAATACCTTGATGAATAGTTTTCTCATGAATATTAATTACTTTCTCGTGAAAATCTGCGTAGGTAGATATATTAGGAAGTTTTACTGATGTTTTCATTAATTTTGTTCCCAAATTTGGTTTAATTAATTCCATGAAAGCCCTTTGAAATATTGCGAAATCTTCGTCATTATTTATGTACATTACAAAATTGTGTCCACATACAAATTTAAGAATAATATCTTTTGCTGTACGTTCCGTCATGTTAATATATTTTATTGTATTAATTGTTTTATTAAAATACCGGACTAATTCATTACTATCTTCATTTCCCTTTTCAAATATTAATTGGTGACTGAAAACATTAATTGGACGCTCTGTAATCTGAATACAATTGCCATTATCTTCTTGGGCGCTATGTATAGTAGCTCCTGTGCTTTGTAAATCATCTTCGTTTTGAAATGTTTCTTCTAGTTGTTCATTATTTGATTCTTATTTAGGTAGCCTAGATAAGGCGTCTGCTACATAATTTTCCTTTCCTTTAATGTAATTCATACCACAATCATATTGACTAAGATATATTTTCCATTTTTGCAATTTCATATTAGGTTCTTTAATATTGTGTAACCAAACTAGTGGTTTATGATCGGATGTAATTTTAAATTTTCTTCCAAATAGATAGGGTCGGAAGTACTTAGTTGCCCAGACTACGGCTAATAACTCTTTTTCGATAGTTGAATAATTTATTTCATGATCATTTAATGTTCTACTTGCATAGCAAACTGGTCTACCTTCTTGAGCTAGGACAGCTCCTAAAGCATAATTACTAGCATCAGCAGTTAATTCAAATGTTTTTTCAAAATCTGGATATCTAAGGATTGGATCATTTGTAATTAGTGTTTTTAATTTTTCAAATGCTTCAACGTAATTATTATCTTTGACATTTATTTTTGAACCCTTTTTAAGGCACTGGGTCATTGGTTTAGCAATTTTTGCAAATTCTCTAACAAACTTTCGGTAAAATCCACAAAGACCAATAAATGATTTAATTTGTTTAGGAGTACTTGGAATTTTAAAATCGTGAATAGCTTGAATTTTATTTGGGTTTGTTTTAATTCCTTCAGTAGTAATTATATGGCCTAAAAATTCTGTTTCTCTTTTCATGAATTCGCATTTATCTAATTGAAGTTTAAGATTGGATTTTCTTAATCGGACGAAGACTTTTTGAAGGGACTGAATATGTTCTTGTAAGGAGGTCGAAAATATAATAATATCATCTAAATATACTAGGCAATGAGTTCCTATTATATCGTGAAGAATATTATTCATACATCGCTGGAATGTAGCAGGAGCATTTTTTAGACCGAAAGGCATTCTAGTATATTCATAGTGTCCTTTCTTGGTGGAAAAGGCTGTTTTTTGAATTGATCTTGGGTCCATTTCAATTTGATGGAATCCCTTTGCCAGATCTAACGTTGTAAAATATTGACATTTTCCTAACTTATCTAGTATTTCATCCATATTGGGAATGGGGAATTTATCGTCAATAGTTATCTCGTTAAGTCCTCTGTAATCTATAGCCATACGAAATTTTGGAATGCCCGATGCATCCATTTTCTTGGGTACTATTACTATAGGACTACAATAAGGAGATTTAGATTTGCGGACAATACCTTGTTTAATCATATCTGCTATTTGGTTTTCTACTTCATTGTCATAAATATAGGGATAAGTATATGGTCTTCTATAAATGGGATCTTCATGTTTAGTTTTTATTTTATGTTTGATTTCATTTGTGAAGGTCAAATTGTCACCCTCATGATACTGAATATCAAAGAATTTGGACATTAGAGAATGTAGTGCCGATTTTTCCTCACTGTTGAGATGATCATCTCGAATATAACTAGTTTTTAATTCTGTTTCCAATGCGTAAATGTGTTCTTCATCCTCTAACATGTTTGTATAATTTTTGTTATGTTCCTTTATTATATTGATCATTGGAAATTCGTAATTATTTAGTTTAACAGTATTCTTTCCAAAATCTATTTGGGCTGATGTAAGGTTTAAAATATTACGTCCTAAAAGAAAATCGTAATGATTGGAAAATTCTTTGACAAAAAATTTTTGTTTTGATTTAAATAATTTTGGAATTATAAATTCAATGGATTTATTCAAAGTGACTGAATTTCCTACTGTTTGAACTTTTATATTATTCTCTTTAATTGAATATTTTAAAAAATTTTCATTTATTAAACTTATACTGGAACCTGTGTCAATAAGGCAAATGCATGGTCTATTATCAATTTTTATTTTTATTGCTGTTGTGTTTCTTCCGAGGCTTGTGTCTGAAAATTTTCAACTATTTCCATTGGTTCTGGTCTATTCTGTTGGTCTGATTGTTTTTGAGGAACATTAACAGATCGATTATAATTTGGAGAGTTTTGACCTGAAGGATTTTGAGAGTATCTATAATTATTATTATAGTTTGAATTAAAATTTCTATTTGAATCAAAAGTATTTTGTCTTTGTTGATAATTATATGTCCCACGATTATTATAATTTTGACTCCTATTGTTTCCTACATTCTGATTGAAATTTTGGTTTCTGTCCCTTTGATTATTATTAGAATTATTAGTATTAGAAGTATTAGATGTGGAGACCATTGGTATATTATATCGATTTTCAACACTTCGGGAAAAATTATATATATCATCATCATCATAAAGACCTACAGCTTGAGCAGCTTGTTTTAATTTAGTTGGAGTTGATATATCGTATTTGCATATAGATATGTACACTCGTAATGGTAATTTTTCACGAATTACTTCTGCTATATGATCACCTAATATTCTTGAAAATATAACAGTGTTTGCTGCATTATTATCCAGACTTAACTTATTACAAATTTTACTTGTCTGTTTGTCTAAATCATCAATAAACTTACGTAAACTATTCTGATATTTAATTTTATGTAAATCCATGATCATGAGATGTGGGGGTTTTGATGAGTTGAATTCACTGATGAGTAAGGTTCTTAATTCATTCCAGTCCTGGGTTGAATTCCTAAGAAGAATTGTACGTGCAGGTCCCACGATGAGGTTTAGGATAGCTCCTTGAATGATTTCATTCTGAGTAGACGATGTTGTTTTGTATTGGGTAATCAAGTTATCAACACTTTTTATAAATAGTGCTAAATACATTGTATCACCATCAAATTTGTCAATTTGTTTTAGTTGCATGAAGAAATGATTCATATTGCTGTCAGACAGGATGTGCCTTGCTGCAGCTGATGTGGATGCTTGTTCAGATTGCATTTTTAAAGTTTATTTATTTAATTTGGTATATATATGTTTTTTATTTTTTAAATTGTCTTGATTATGTTAATAATTTTATTTTATTTGTTTATTTCAAATAGACATTAGAAATCCTCATTCGTGATTTGACTAATGCTGAGTTCCCTGGTATTAAAATTTTTTATGTAATGTTTGTTGCACTTCACACTAGAAATCCTCATTCGTGATTTCACTAATGTTTAGAAATGTTTATAGATTCGTTTTGCGGATACAATAAATTCGCGATGTATTTAGTTCGATACTTAAAACACGCGAGGATAATTGTATCCTACCGACTGCGCCAATTATATGTTTTAATTCCCGATTTAAAATAAAAAAATAAAAATTATGATTTTTATTTTATAAATTTTATTATTAAATTCAAGAATGAGTTATAAAGATATCCTATTGGATTGATCGTAGATTATAAACTAATTTTACAAATTCAATTTTCTTATAACTATAGCTTTTATCGGTGACAGCGACGCTGGCAGCATAGATGGACTTTGGTTGAATAGTTTTGATTGGTCAGAGCTTTATGCTGACATGTAGGTTCCCAGGATGGGCACTTGTTTATGAATTTGGAGCAAAAGGGGTTTGATGTTTACGTCTACTGTCGTCGATAAAGGCGTGTGAATGGTTTATGTCTATGTTTATGTCTGGATGCCAATGATAATGCTATGGGAAAGGGTTTGTGTCTAGCCTATTTGAATTATTCCCACAGTAGGCTCTGGAATGTTGTTTATATACGATTTGATAGGTATGGCAGGGTATACTGGTTTTATGGGGGATTCGTTATCTAGGGTATTTGCAGATACATTAAGTGTATCTGTGGATACACTACTTACATATATTCCTGTCTCTTTTTCTGTAAAACTTTGTTTCTTCTGAAAATTTATACGATCTATGCATTGGTTAATCATATTTATTATTTCATTCAATTCGACAACCTGAACCATGTTGCTCTTTACGACATTAATTTCTTCACATATTTCACTTTTATCTTCCTCGGTCAATGTTCCAAACAAATACTTATACGCAGCACCTACAATGTTTATTATTATTATAAAGAAATTGCCAACAATTATAAAGTGCGGGCAATTTTGCTATGTGTTAAGCAATAGCTACAATGGCCTTCTGCTTAAAATCTATTTTATAATATATAATAGGTGTTATGTAACAATGATGGTATATAATATGATATTTCTGGCGATAGTGGTTTTTTTTACTTAAATGTATTTACACTTACTTAATTAATTAATTTACTTAAATGTATGTCGAGTTTCTATATGTGCATATATTATATATGTGTGAATTTATTATAGTTATGTACAGTAAAGTTGCGCCTATATGTTGTTGTAGAGGTTTGTGGATTTTAGGAATTGGATAGTTGTGGTTATATTTGTGGGATCTACTATTTCTTCTAAAGTTTTTTGGAGGAATTTACGTCTGTGTTCAATGTAGGTAGGGCATTCTAGGAATATGTGTGATAGGGTAAGGTTAATGTTGCATTTTTGGCATATGGGTGGAGGAGTTTTATCAAAAAGGTGGCTATGTGTCAGTTTCGTGTGTCCTATTCGAAGTCTCATAAATTTAATGGTATCTAGTCGAGATATAGTTGGTTTTAAAAGTGTGATATTTTTTTGTTTTTTTGTATTGATGTGTTTGTAGTGTGCAGATGTGTTGTTCCATATAAGGTCATGTTGGGCTTTTATGTGATTGCTGATGTATTTAAGGATATCTGGTAGGTTGTAGTTAATTTCTGATATTAATGGCATTGTGAGTGCTTCTTTGGCAGCTTGGTCTGCAAGCTCGTTGCCCATAATGCCGGAGTGGCCTGGGACCCATATTAGGACGAGTTTATATTTGTATCTATAGATAATTTTTCTAATTTCTAATATATAGTAGGTAGAGTTATTTGGGTTTTCTAGTGCTGTAAGAGCTGAGAGAGATTTTTTTCGGCATATTTACATGCGTGGAGAATGTCTGCTATTTCAGCAGTGAAAATTGATGAGTAAGGTGGCAGGATTTGCTGTGTTATGATGTGATGTGTAGAGGTTACGCTGTAGGTAACTCCACTGACGGTCTTGGAGCCGTCCGTGTATAAGAATGTGTGCTGTTTGAGGGTATCTTTCATTTCTTGAAACTTTTGCTGGTATACTAATGGTGGTGTGTTTGGTTTTGTTGAAGTATGTAACGATTTGTTTATTTTAGTAACGCTATAGGTCCACGCTGGTGTGGTTTCTTTTCTAATTGTTATAGGGATAGGGTATAGTTGTATTTCGTTGCATTGGTCGATCGTGTCTTTTAGTGTCGATGATAATTTTGGGATTCGTTTTTTTTTTGAGATTTTTTTAATTATCTGTTCTAGAGGGGTTTTCTTAGAGGTGGAAATCATTTTAAAGTTTTTTAATATGGCATGTTTAGTTCTTTGTTCTATAGTGCTTATTTATTTTTATTATAGTTGCTTATTTAAAAATCTACTAATACTATTCTTTAAATTTATAAGGTTCCTTCCTAAGGTTTATAAGGTCGTATACCAAGGTGGATTCGTTGAAGCGGACGGATATTTTCACGGCACGCAAACGTCGAAAAATATGTTCAAAGTGTAATAAAATTTTTGTAATATGATGTTTATATCTTCGCATGCCAGTAAATCAGACCAATCAAATTCCGAAATTAACTTATTTAATTTCATAAAGTAAGACTTACGAAAGAAACGAACTTTCTGAGATTTAAGTGTAGGCTTAAGGTCAATTAAGGAGTTGTTTTCAATTGAAAGCTCAAGAATGGGATGATATGGATCCTCAGGGTCAGAAAGGGGCAAAGTTCTGGAAAGAGTAATTCCATCAGGATCAGAAACGAAACATAAGTCCAACAGCTGACCTAAAGAATTTCTAATGTGGTTAATTTGCCCGAGTGACATGTCAAACATGCCCACAGGGAAGTCGTGGTGGGAATTTAGCTGTAAAGATGGTGAATTTTCAACATTTGACCACATAAGTTCTGGGATATTGAAGTCACCCAAAGCTATCAGCTGGTCACCATCAGACAAACGATCGAAAACCAAACGAATAGCGTACAAATGTTGCCAGTATGTTGGCGGTTCGGACGAAGGTAGTATGTAAGAACAGGTAACATACAAAGATTGATCGGACAAAGTGATTTTGATGCAAAGGAATTCAATGTCACCAAACTCTTGTGATTTTACCTCTTCAGAAGCGAGTTTGGAGTCTACAGAGATTAACACTCCCCTTCCCCTTCGTAGAGTTCCATCACATCTAAAACTGGTGTACCTACTAGGAAAAACTGCGGAGCTTAAGATCTCCGGCTTTAACCAAGTTTCTGTAAATCCAATAATGAGAGATGCAAAGAAAATACTATCGGAATACAGTTTGGGAAGTTTACTACGTAACTCCCTAGTATTCTGATAGGTAAGAGTTAGTAAAGACATTAGTTTTTTGAAACTGAGGAAGATGAGGTGGAAGGTTGGTCAGTGGCCGTAACATGTGGGAGTTTCACACCCACAGGTTAGGTTTTGGTGCCGCCGTAACTAATACTGCGGCATCAGCACGTACGGGGGGTCCAGACGGTTGATTACCCTATTTGATGACTGTTGTGGGGGTTTAATAATAAGGTTTGGAATCACTTGAAGCGATCCCACAGAGGACAAATCGGACAATTGCTCATTAATTCTGAGATATTCGGAAGCCAAATTTTTCTCAGGTCTGGCCCTTGGGGTGGCCAGAGATATAAGCGGCTGCATAGTTTTCGGCTAAGCCGGCTGAAGATTATTCGCCTCAAGCACATCACTAAAAGGGCATTTCTTACGCTTTGGAGACTCGTTTAGTAGTTGAAGACTACTAATCTGTGTATCGAGCGCACAGAGTTGGTTTTATTGATTTTATGAAAATCACTAATCAACTCCTTGAATCCGCTTTTAGTCTGCCTCATGAACGATCTCATTTCGTCCTGAACAGCACGACAACCGTCACAGCAAAAGTGGAGACCAGACCTACGTTAGATTGCATCCGAAACTGAGGCCGTGAACCCGGCACACTTAGCGTGTAAGACGTTTTCACAAAGCCAGCAGTGGATGGTAGGCTGGGAAGAGGAGATTGTCTTATTACATGACTTCAGCGCACAGATCAGATTAAATTCCATAAGTATTAAAAATTAAATAATTAATTTATTAAAAATTCAATAATTAATTTATTAATATTATTGATGAACCTTGTACCTGTAATATGCACATATATGCACAATTAATATCTTATATATATGTATCGACCACCCACTGTACCAAGAGTACTTAAAGGGTACACACTGTAACACTTTGTCGCAGTGTTTATGTTATCCAAGGTCTCGGTCATAAACCTAAGTGCACCGAAATATGAATCGCCCGCTGTGTCTTTGCTGTACGCCGAAAAGTGCATGTGTCCGCATATACGTAACACGAGTGGACCTTATGCAAGTCCACATACCTCCGCCTAAGCGAACATAACGTAAATAGATATTCATATATAAATATTTAAGAATTCATAACCGTCTCTACGCTGCCGGTTTGGGCAGCGCAGCTACGAGACTTAGACCTCCTTTAACTCCTAAGTAAATTTGTAAAATCAGAAACTCCCATGAGCTCGGAGCGGCAACAACAGCTGATCCGAATATAATACAAATTTAAAATGAATAAAGAATTAAACTAAACCTCAGCCGTCTTTATTCTAACGGATTGGGAACGCATCTACATCCAGAATCAAACTACATGGAGAACCTTCGATAAAAATATTACATGGCGACCGTGACAGGACCGAAGATTGCAAGAAGATTGCAGGACACAGGACATCGAAGAATCTCCAACACATAAAACATCGAGAGATCAACAACTAAAAAAAAAAATAATAAAATCCAATCCACCGCCAAAGCAGGAGCTACCCAGGTTAAAAAAGAGATGCCCCAATGACTGCAAAGGACCCCTGGAATAACCCTTCTGTGTCACCTGTGCCAGCACCGGTGCCCCAACAACCTAATGAAAGAAGATAAGCCTGTGCAGCCAACACCGGCCCCGTCTAGCGCTTCAAGCTAAACCCAGAACATTGAACCGATAGCGCTACCTAGAGTGCCAAATTTTTTCCCCCCCCATGCACTGCGTTGCATATTTTTTTGAATTGCACTGCCATGCGTATTTTTTTTATAGTATAAAAAATTTGTTGTAAAATTGAGCGACATTAAAGTTGCCCGATTAGCGTGTGGCCTGAAAACCATACAAAAAAAATAGGCAGGTTTTTATGTAAACAAAAATATAAGAACAAAAAAAAAACAATATATATATAGCCAAATAGGGCAAGCTTTTAAATGAGCCAAACTGAATGGCAAATAAATAATAAATTAAATCATACGATTTTCGCAAAAAATTATATACCAATTTTAGAGAAAATATCCAAAATGGGTTTAGTAGATGTAAAACAAGTGGACTTCACAGCAAATGTAATAAATAAAATTGAGTCCAAAACAATGAACACAGAATTGACAAACATTCTATTATCAATTATTGTATTAATTTTGATGGACAAAATATAAAAAAAAAACCAACAACAAATTTTATATATATATAATGATATTTTTATTAAATCTTTATTGTTCGGATATAAGCTTAGAACTAAAACAGCATTCACTGACAAACTCAGCCATGACCGTTCATAAAGTAAAAATGCTTACGCGGCAAATCCGTCGCAACAAAATTATAAAAACAAAAATGCTTACGCGACAAACTTGTCGAAACAAAATTTTTGGTTTCTTACATTCTAGCTTGCCAACATATTGATCGTGGGAACGAATCTTGGCATGACTTAAATGTAAACAAATTTCTTACAATAATTATTTTATAATTATTTTTATAATAAAACGAAAGGGTGAATATGTCACTCCTCCCGGCAAAATGAAACTCTAGGAGAGTATGTTTTTTTTTTTTATTGTTAAACAAAATGTTGAGAAAAACAAAAATTCATTTTAGAATTGGGTACATGGGAACAAATTCTTCTGCTGTTGGTTGTGGTTCTGTATTTTCTTTTTTTTTTATAAAATAAAATAATTCTTTGTGGTAAAGACCTATATTTAAAAATCAAATAAACCAACAATATTAGGAATATTATGATAATTATGATCATTCCCGTTTTATACAAATAGTCTTCGGTTATCTTTTTAGCAAAATGTTTACTCTTTACATAGTCAATATGCTCAATTTTACTTATATTATTGTTTGTTATGTATGGTTTCAATGGTATTTGGTATTCTTCGCTTTTTATAATTAAATCATTTATTTGAATGTTACAATTGTTAATTTCTATCATTAAATTACCGTTAATTTCGGTCTGCTTAAGATTAAAGCAATTAGTTTTGATTGGCTTATTTCTAAGGTTCCATGTAAGGATTATATTTGGTTGCAAATATTGAATAAAACTGTTCTCATCCGTATACTTCATTGAGCATTTAACATTCTTTTGCTCTATGATACCCATTATACATTCATTTTGGGTCTCAATTTTTCCCATCTTATAATATTTATCGTTTTCTTTATAATAGGTATTTGGTTCGATATTTACTATCATCTTATTATTATCTGGATAAGGTATGATTTTGTATGTATTTATTTTTTTCATTCGCATAGGCACATGCGTTACAATCATTATGGTATTTTCTATTTCATTCAACCAAACAGATGTCTTTACTTGCAATATGTTGCTATACGACACCTCAGTCAAGTTATTATAATTTAAAAGCTTTGGATTAAATATGCCCAGCCTAGCCATCTGCATACTCATCTCAACATCTTCTATGTATTCCACAAACTGTGACAATCCAAAAGCATACATATAACTTGCAAGAAAACTAGAGCTGGTCTCCTTGTTAAAACTAAAAACCACATTCAAGCAGAGAAACTCCTAAAAATAAAGTTCTTTCACAATTTCCCTGTCCACGCTGAAGAACATAAAACTCTGAACTCCTCCAAAGGCATAATCTATTCCAACGACCTACGGAATATAGACGAAAAAGAAATCTTGGAAGAACTTAAATCCCAAAATGTTATTAACGTCCGTAAAATACTAAAAAAAGACAGCAATGACACAAATAAAACAACAGAAACAGGCCTAATTGTACTAACTTTTTCAACAATTACCCTACCCGACAAATTGTGGATAGGATATGAAGTAGTTAACATACGTTCATACATTCCGCCCCCAATGAGATGCTTCAACTGCCTTAAATTTGGACACCCCTCCGCCTACTGTAAAAGCCCTAAGACATGCGCCAACTGCTCCGAAAATATCCACACAACAAACAATGAACCATGCACCAAAACCCAAATCTGTATCAACTGCAAATATGAAGACGACAAAATCAAACACCACAACGCAATGGACAAATCATGCCCTGCCTTTATAAAACAAAAAGAACTTACCGCAATCAAAACAACCCAAAAAGTAGACCACAAGACAGCCCGCGCTATATACAACACACGCCATACACACCCACCCATACCATACGCCCAAATAGCAGCAACTTCAACACAAAAAACACCAGCTATAGAAACACATATTAACTCAATCACTACATCAAAAACAAACTCATCAACACCAAACACTATGACCAGACAAATTATCACCTACGATGACTCCTCTGAAGAACACATGGACACCAGTGCATCAACATCATTACACGCCGCACGGTCTGAAACTTCCGACGGACTAAAACTAAAAATATTCGCAAATAAATCAAATAAATTAAGTACCTCCTTAAAATCGAAAGATAAAAACAACCAAAAAACCAAAAATGATAAACAAACCAAAAGAAAGACATCTGGCGATAAGTATTTAATGAGTACAGATGAAGATTTAGAATTATAAAATTATAATCAAAATTATTTTAGTTCTAGTTAACCTTAACCAATATTCTTATACTTAACATGCTAAAAATATTACAATTAAATGTAAATGGTTACTTCAACAATTATAACCACCTACAGATACTCATAAAAAAACACAACCCTAAAATAATATCCATTCAAGATACTCACCTCCACTCTACAAATAATATTCCCATCCCAATAAACTTCACTATTTACCACATAAATAACTCGAACAACCCTTATGGCGGAGTAGCTCTCCTAATCCACAACTCCTTACAACAACAACAAACCCAAATCCGCAATATAAGCTTTGACTCAATCGCCGTAACATTCCATTCTAAAATCAAATTCACTATAATTTCTAGTTATATACCTCCTAACAAACCATTCACTCTACAAGAATTACAAGACACTTACAATTACATCAACACTCCTATCCTAATAACAGGCGATTTTAACAGCTGGCACAAAAGTTGGGGATCACAATATAATAACCCGCGAGGAAACGTATTATTCAAATTTATAAACCAATCCCTTCTAAGCACTCTTAATAATGGCTCCCCCACCCACTTCACCACACACCACACCTTTACACATATCGACCTCTCTCTAGCTTCCCTTGAAGTATACTTACACTCTAAATGGACAATTAAAAACCACCTCTCAGGTAGTGACCACTTCCCAATCACAATCCAACTCTTTGAAAATATATCAACGGACTCCTCCGTCATTAAACCTAAATTCAACATTGAAAAAGCCAACTGGCCCCTCTATCAAAAATTTAGTAAACAATTTTCCGACGACAGACCACTCAGCCAACAAATAAACCAAGAAACTGCCCACCTTTGTGCCATTATAAGACGCAGTGCTCATTTATCCATACCACAATATCACCCAAACTCACCCAAACAAGTCCCCTGGTGGGACACCGATCTACAAACACTAAAAACAAAAAAAAAATTAGCCTGGCGAAATATGTGTCGCAATATTAATACAGCCAATATAATAGCTTACAAAAAGGCCAACGCAATACTCAAACGAGAAATAAAACAAAAAAAACGCAAAGCCCAGCACGAATTTACCTCAGACATAAATCCACAAACTCCAATCCCAACAATATGGAAAAAAATCAATCGATTCTGTGGACTCAAAACTAACACTCAAATCCTTTGTCTAATTAACCCTAATAATACAACCGATACCCATACAAACAAATATGACATCTCAAAAGCCCTAAGTGAATTCTGGTCGAATGCATCACTTAATAATAACTTCCATCCCACATTTAGATCACACAAAGAAAACTTAAACTACAATTTCTCCCATAGTACATCCGCTCTAACCCAACCCTTAGAATGCGATATTTCTATTATTGAATTGAAAAGTGCCATAAACCAACTTAAAGGCAAAACACCAGGTAGGGACCGCATCAGTTACCCAATGATAAAGAATCTACCAGATTCGGTAATGCAAAGGCTACTTAAACTCTACAACAACATCCTCAACGCACACATTCCACAGCAATTTAAACTAAGCAACATTATACCAATACTAAAACCGGACTCAAACAAAACAGAAATATCTTCATACCGTCCCATATCCCTAAATAGCTGCCTATCCAAAGTAATGGATAAAATAATATCTAAAAGGCTATGGTGGTTAGTTAACAACAGCCAACTACTCGATAGTCATCAAATGGGTTTCAGAAAGGGTAAATCAGTATCAGACTCTCTAGCAACGCTAGATTATCTGACTACCACCACCCTATCCAGAAAAAGTCACCTTTCAATAATTTCACTAGACTTTTCAAAAGCATTTGACAAAATAGGAATTCACACAATCATAGATGAACTCGTTGAATGGAAATTAGGACCAAAAATGATCAAATATATAATAAACTTCCTAACCAACCGAAAAATCTGCGTTCAAACTCAAAATATACAATCCCAACCCTTACCACTGGAAAATGGAATCCCACAAGGATCACCATTATCTGTAATCCTTTTTGCAATTGCCTATAACAAGATCAATAGAATCATAGGTCTCCACAAATCGTTCAAATTTACAGCATACGCTGATGACTATAAAATTATAAATATTCATAATAGAAGAGATTCCTCAATAAACATAAACCCACTGCTCACAGTCATTCAAGAATGGTGCAATTACTCTGGAGCCTGTCTTTCTATTCCGAAGTCTAAATACCTACACATTTGTCGCAAAAAAAAATGCAACTTCAAAGTAACTAGCACTATCAACTTAAAAAACGAAAAATCACTAAAAATACTAGGTTTAACTATAACCAATAATTATAAATGGGACGCACACATAGATCAGCTAGTAATGCAAATATCTAAATGACTAAACATTATAAAATGTCTCTCTAGCACAAATTTCAACTGCCACATTAAAACCATTATCTATGTAATCAACTCTGTTATTATGTCAAAAATTGATTATGGGTTATTTCTATACGGAAAGGCACCCAAATCAAAACTTAACAAAATAAAAACCATATACCACTCAGCTATTAGAATAGCCCTTGGGGCATTTCGCTCCTCGCCAATAAACAACCTGCTTTACGAAGCTAACATAAGCACTATAGAACAAAGAACTAATACTTGCCATATTAAAAAACTTTAAAATGATTTCCACCTCTAAGAAAACCCCTCTAGAACAGATAATTAAAAAAATCTCAAAAAAAAAACGAAAAACGAAACGAATATAGCGTTACTAAAATAAACAAATCGTTACATACTTCAACAAAACCAAACACACCACCATTAGTATACCAGCAAAAGTTTCAAGAAATGAAAGATACCCTCAAACAGCACACATTCTTATACACGGACGGCTCCAAGACCGTCAGTGGAGTTACCTACAGCGTAACCTCTACACATCACATCATAACACAGCAAATCCTGCCACCTTACTCATCAATTTTCACTGCTGAAATAGCAGACATTCTCCACGCATGTAAATATGCCGAAAAAAATCTCTCTCAGCTCTTACAGCACTAGAAAACCCAAATAACTCTACCTACTATATATTAGAAATTAGAAAAATTATCTATAGATACAAATATAAACTCGTCCTAATATGGGTCCCAGGCCACTCCGGCATTATGGGCAACGAGCTTGCAGACCAAGCTGCCAAAGAAGCACTCACAATGCCATTAATATCAGAAATTAACTACAACCTACCAGATATCCTTAAATACATCAGCAATCACATAAAAGCCCAACATGACCTTATATGGAACAACACATCTGCACACTACAAACACATCAATACAAAAAAACAAAAAAATATCACACTTTTAAAACCAACTATATCTCGACTAGATACCATTAAATTTATGAGACTTCGAATAGGACACACGAAACTGACACATAGCCACCTTTTTGATAAAACTCCTCCACCCATATGCCAAAAATGCAACATTAACCTTACCCTATCACACATATTCCTAGAATGCCCTACCTACATTGAACACAGACGTAAATTCCTCCAAAAAACTTTAGAAGAAATAGTAGATCCCACAAATATAACCACAACTATCCAATTCCTAAAATCCACAAACCTCTACAACAACATATAGGCGCAACTTTACTGTACATAACTATAATAAATTCACACATATATAATATATGCACATATAGAAACTCGACATACATTTAAGTAAATTAATTAATTAAGTAAGTGTAAATACATTTAAGTAAAAAAAAACCACTATCGCCAGAAATATCATATTATATACCATCATTGTTACATAACACCTATTATATATTATAAAATAGATTTTAAGCAGAAGGCCATTGTAGCTATTGCTTAACACATAGCAAAATTGCCCGCACTTTATAATTGTTGGCAATTTCTTTATAATAATAATAATAATAATAAACATTGTAGGTGCTGCGTATAAGTATTTGTTTGGAACATTGACCGAGGAAGATAAAAGTGAAATATGTGAAGAAATTAATGTCGTAAAGAGCAACATGGTTCAGGTTGTCGAATTGAATGAAATAATAAATATGATTAACCAATGCATAGATCGTATAAATTTTCAGAAGAAACAAAGTTTTACAGAAAAAGAGACAGGAATATATGTAAGTAGTGTATCCACAGATACACTTAATGTATCTGCAAATACCCTAGATAACGAATCCTCCATAAAACCAGTATACCCTGCCATACCTATCAAATCATATATAAACAACATTCCTACTGTGCCTACTGTGGGAATAATTCAAATAGGCTAGACACAAACCCTTTCCCATAGCATTATCATTGGCATCCAGACATAAACATAGACATAAACCATTCACACGCCTTTATCGACGACAGTAGACGTAAACATCAAACCCCTTTTGCTCCAAATTCATAAACAAGTGCCCATCCTGGGAACCTACATGTCAGCATAAAACTCTGACCAATCAAAACTATTCAACCAAAGTCCATCTATGCTGCCAGCGTCGCTGTCACCGATAAAAGCTATAGTTATAAGAAAATTGAATTTGTAAAATTAGTTTATAATCTACGATCAATCCAATAGGATATCTTTATAACTCATTCTTGAATTTAATAATAAAATTTATAAAATAAAAATCCTAATTTTTATTTTTTTATTTTAAATCGGGAATTAAAACATATAATTGGCGCAGTCGGTAGGATACAATTATCCTCGCGTGTTTTAAGTATCGAACTAAATACATCGCGAATTTATTGTATCCGCAAAACGAATCTATAAACATTTCTAAACATTAGTGAAATCACGAATGAGGATTTCTAGTGTGAAGTGCAACAAACATTACATAAAAAAATTTTAATACCAGGGAACTCAGCATTAGTCAAATCACGAATGAGGATTTCTAATGTCTATTTGAAATAAACAAATAAAATAAAATTATTAACATAATCAAGACAATTTAAAAAATAAAAAACATATATATACCAAATTAAATAAATAAACTTTAAAATGCAATCTGAACAAGCATCCACATCAGCTGCAGCAAGGCACATCCTGTCTGACAGCAATATGAATCATTTCTTCATGAAACTAAAACAAATTGACAAATTTGATGGTGATACAATGTATTTAGCACTATTTATAAAAAGTGTTGATAACTTGATTACCCAATACAAAACAACATCGTCTACTCAGAATGAAATCATTCAAGGAGCTATCCTAAACCTCATCGTTGGACCTGCACGTACAATTCTTCTTAGGAATTCAACCCAGGACTGGAATGAATTAAGAACCTTACTCATCAGTGAATTCAACTCATCAAAACCCCCACATCTCATGATCATGGATTTACATAAAATTAAATATCAAAATAGTTTACGTAAGTTTATTGATGATTTAGACAAACAGACAAGTAAAATTTGTAATAAGTTAAGTCTGGATAATAATGCAGCAAACACTGTTATATTTTCAAGAATATTAGGTGATCATATAGCAGAAGTAATTCGTGAAAAATTACCATTACGAGTGTACATATCTATATGCAAATACGATATATCAACTCCAACTAAATTAAAACAAGCTGCTCAAGCTGTAGGTCTTTATGATGATGATGATATATATAATTTTTCCCGAAGTGTTGAAAATCGATATAATATACCAATGGTCTCCACATCTAATACTTCTAATACTAATAATTCTAATAATAATCAAAGGGACAGAAACCAAAATTTCAATCAGAATGTAGGAAACAATAGGAGTCAAAATTATAATAATCGTGGGACAAAATACTTTTGATTCAAATAGAAATTTTAATTCAAACTATAATAATAATTATAGATACTCTCAAAATCCTTCAGGTCAAAACTCTCCAAATTATAATCGGTCTGTTAATGTTCCTCAAAAACAATCAGACCAACAGAATAGACCAGAACCAATGGAAATAGTTGAAAATTTTCAGACACAAGCCTCGGAAGAAACACAACAGCAATAAAAATAAAAATTGATAATAGACCATGCATTTGCCTTATTGACACAGGTTCCAGTATAAGTTTAATAAATGAAAATTTTTTAAAATATCCAATTAAAGAGAATAATATAAAAGTTCAAACAGTAGGAAATTCAGTCACTTTGAATAAATCCATTGAATTTATAATTCCAAAATTATTTAAATCAAAACAAAAATTTTTTGTCAAAGAATTTTCCAATCATTACGATTTTCTTTTAGGACGTAATATTTTAAACCTTACATCAGCCCAAATAGATTTTGGAAAGAATACTGTTAAACTAAATAATTACGAATTTCCAATGATCAATATAATAAAGGAACATAACAAAAATTATACAAACATGTTAGAGGATGAAGAACACATTTACGCATTGGAAACAGAATTAAAAACTAGTTATGTTCGAGATGATCATCTCAACAGTGAGGAAAAATCGGCACTACATTCTCTAATGTCCAAATTCTTTGATATTCAGTATCATGAGTGTGACAATTTGACCTTCACAAATGAAATCAAACATAAAATAAAAACTAAACATGAAGATCCCATTTATAGAAGACCATATACTTATCCCTATATTTATGACAATGAAGTAGAAAACCAAATAGCAGATATGATTAAACAAGGTATTGTCCGCAAATCTAAATCTCCTTATTGTAGTCCTATAGTAATAGTACCCAAGAAAATGGATGCATTGTAGAAAATAAAGTACCCTGTATACTTTGGTATGTTACAATGCACGCTTTTATAGATATAGGAAGGAGAAAGAGATCTTCGAGTAGTTATAATTGTCCCACTCTAAGAAATAGAGAATAAGAAAATATGTATATCAATTTTTCCTCAGTCACAAATAAAGTTCCGAAGCATACACACGGTGTTTTAATTTTGTCGCTTCGAATTCTGCCGCTCAAGAGGTTATGGGCCCAGGCACTGGAGAATTCAAGTTATTCGGTGTGTGACTCGATATTAAGAACAATGAGTGCTCTTTATCAAATTGATAAGTTAGAGGAGACGAACTATGACACATGGAAAATACAGATGCGATCTGTATTGGTGCATTCCGGTTTGTGGAGTGTTACGTCTGGAGAGCTAACTGAAACAAATGTTCCAGAAGGACAACAGTTTGCGGCCTTGGACAGTAAGGCGTTGGCAACAATAACATTGAGTGTAAAGTCATCTCAATTGACCTACATCAAGAATTGCTTGACGGCTGTGGAGGCATGGACCAAGTTGAAGGAGGTTCATCAACCAAGCGGACCTGTACGAAAGGTACAGTTGTACAAGAAATTGCTTAATAAACGGATGGAGCAAGGGCAGAGTATGACGACCTACATAAGTGAATTTGTGGAAATTCTGGATGGTCTAACTGGAGTTGGAATAGAGCTAAACGACGAACTTCGCACTATCGTTTTGCTATCAAGCCTTCCAGAGCAATTTGAACATTTCGTGGTCGCTATGGAGACACGAGATAAGTTACCTTCGTTCGAAGTTCTCACCATAAAGTTAAAGGAGGAGAGCGAAAGAAAAGGAATAGCAGATGAACGAGTTGACACTAAGGCATTCGCTGCAACGCAGAAACACAACTCACAGACGAAAACCTATGGGCAGAAGAAAAGAAAGAATATCGTTTGTTTCAAGTGTGGTGAACAAGGACACATTAAGTCCCAGTGTCAAAATGAGGGTGAGGGAGATCACCGCATGGCATCAAGAAATGTGGCGAATCGCCAAAGCAGCCTTTTGCACGCCTGTGACGTCAACAACATTGACAATTCAACATGGTGTTTGGATAGTGGCGCAACAAGCCATATGTGTTGCGAAAGAGAGCTATTCACAAAGTTTGAGAAACACACTGAACAGATCGGACTTGCCAATGCTGGTTTCCTTCAAGCAGAAGGTATAGGTGACGTCAAGATACAGACAGGCCAGTGCATGTTGACACTAAAAAATGTTCTTTACGTTCCGAAGATGACCGGAAATTTCTATTCAGTGAGCAGTGCTGTCCAGAACAGATGCAAGGTGACCTTTGACTTAGAGAATGCCAAGGTGATGCAAGATGGAGAATGCATAGTAAAAGCCAAAAAGATTGGCAACTTGTATTTGTTTGTGGGTGGTCGCAGCAAATGTTTTGCCATGTCAGCTGTAGATGGGATTTTGCTACACAAGAGATATGGACATATTAATTTCTCTAGCTTGAAAGAGATGGTATCCAAAGGGATAGTTCGAGGGATAGATAATATTCGGTTGCCAGAGAATATTAGTTGCAAAACGTGTATGGTTAGCAAAATCCATGTTCAACCCTTTCCATCAGCAACAAGTAATCGGGCCAAGGAGATTTTAGATCTAGTACATGCAGATGTTTGTGGACCTTTCCCAACATTGTCCCTCGGAGGTTCCAAGTATTTTTTGACGTTCATTGACGATAAGTCCAGAAGGATTTTTGTTTACTTCCTGCGTGGGAAGAATGAGGTGCTACCCAAATTCGTCGATTTCAAGAACCTGGTGGAGCGACAGACAGGAAGAAGACTTAAATGCCTGCGGAGTGATAATGGCGGAGAATTTGTCAATAAACAGTTTGACGAATGTCTGAGGCAGCATGGAATCGACAGACAGCTAACAATAGCGTATACTCCCCAGCAAAATGGAGTTGCGGAACGGGCAAATCGTACGCTAGTGGAGATGTCAAGATGCCTTCTGGTCCAGGCGGGACTGGGAGATCAGTTTTGGGCAGAAGCTGTCAACACTTCGGTTTATTTGCGAAACCGCTCCCCTACTAGCGCATTAGAGAGTATGACTCCTATGGAAGCGTGGACGGGTAAGAGACCTTATGTACAACACCTAAAAGTTTTTGGATCTCTTGCAGTTGCTCTGGACAAGGGTCCGAGGAAGGGCAGCAAATTTCAACCTAAAGGCAAAGAGTACATTATGGTTGGGTACTCTGTGGCAGCAAAAGGTTATCGACTATATGATCCATCAACTCGGCAATTGGTCGAGAAACGAGATGTGTTATTTGATGAACATCATGACGTGGCATCCAAGGGTGATGCTGTGACGATCAATCTGGAGGAACTGGAGGAGGCCCACCAGCAGCAGGGACCCGGAGATGCAGAAATCGTTTCTGACTTATCCATCGACGCCGGCAGCTCCGATGAGAGTACAGATCAGTACGAGAGTGCCGAAGAAAAAAGTGAGCATGTCGTGGAGGAGGCACGCAGGGGCCCCGGTCGTCCTAAGATCATTCGGAGTGGAAAACCTGGACGCCCAAAGAAGCAGTACAATATACTAGGCGCCCTTGTTTCGGAAAATGTTCCGATTCCATTAACTTGCAAAGAGGCGCTGAAGAGTAAATATGCAAAGGAGTGGCGTGAAGCCATGGAAAGAGAACATGATTCTCTAGTTGCCAACCAGACTTGGGAAATCACTGATTTACCCAAAAATCAGCGAGCAATTGGATGCAAGTGGGTATTCAACGTGAAGCGTGATAAAGATGGCCAAATAGAACGTTTCAAGGCTCGACTGGTAGCAAAAGGATGCTCCCAGCAGTTTGGCGTAAATTACCTAGAAACCTTTTCGCCGGTATGCCGATTGGAGAGTGTGCGCTTTATTATAGCACTGGCGGCTGAGCTCAAGCTACATCTTCATCAAATGGATGTATGCACCGCGTATCTTAACAGTGATCTGAATGAGACGGTCTACATGAAGCAGCCGGAAGGGTACTCAGATGAAACAAATCCTGACAAGGTATTGCTTCTGAAAAGAGCAATATATGGTTTAAAGCAATCCGGAAGGGCCTGGAACGAGAAGCTAAATGGCGTGTTAACTAATATGGGATTCGTTGCCTGTGATAACGAGCCATGTTTGTACAAACATTGTGGAGAAGGTAATCTTGTATTAATCCTTGTATATGTTGACGATATACTTATAGCCAGCCAATCGCACGAGGATTTGCTAAAAATCAAGAGCAGCATCTCACGATCATTCGAGTGCGTTGACAAGGGTCAACTTAACCATTTCCTGGGCATGGAAATCGAACGGGACGGTGATCTTGGAGCAATTACTTTAGGGCACACGCAATATATCAAGGACTTATTGCATACCCATGGGATTGATTTTTGCAAATCGGCGAAGACACCTTTGGATCCTGGTTTTCAAGTAGATTGCACAAGTCCCCAATGCAAAAAGGTGGATCCTACTTCTTATCAGTCCGTAGTAGGAGAGCTTATGTGGCTAGCTCTTACAACAAGGCCAGACATATTGCATTCAGTGTCAAAATTGGCACAACGGAATCAAAACCCGCATGCTGAACACATGGCAGGCGTAAAGCACGTCTTTAGATATCTCTCATCTACGATTGACAAGAAACTACACTACCGACAATGTGGTCAATCGTTCTGTGGATACGTGGACGCGGATTGGGCAGGTGATAGGCTTGACAGGAAGTCCTATACTGGTTATATCTACCTGTTAGCAGGTGGTCCGATTTCTTGGCGTTCGGAAAAGCAGCGAAGTGTGGCGTTGAGCAGTACCGAGGCGGAGTACATGGCACTATCGGCGGCATTTAAGGAGGCGATAGTCATGCGAAGGCTGATTATGGAAATTGGTTGCGGAGACAACGACACCCCGATCGTCGTTTATGGGGATAATCTGAGTGCGCAGGCGCTAACTAAGAATCCCGTTCATCATTCCAGAACAAAGCACATTGATATACGTTATCATTTTGTTAGAGACGTTGTTAAGAAAGGGCAAGTTTTGTTAAAATACAAATGTACAACCGAAATGATAGCAGATATTTTGACAAAAAATCTTCCTAAAACGAAACACGAAGAGCTTACAAATATGTTTAATTTGTTTTGATATTTAGTTTTGTAAACAAGCTTGCATTGAGGAAGGGTGTAGAAAATAAAGTACCCTGTATACTTTGGTATGTTACAATGCACGCTTTTATAGATATAGGAAGGAGAAAGAGATCTTCGAGTAGTTATAATTGTCCCACTCTAAGAAATAGAGAATAAGAAAATATGTATATCAATTTTTCCTCAGTCACAAATAAAGTTCCGAAGCATACACACGGTGTTTTAATTTTGTCGCTTCGAATTCTGCCGCTCAAGATGCATCGGGCATTCCAAAATTTCGTATGGCTATAGATTACAGAGGACTTAACGAGATAACTATTGACGATAAATTCCCCATTCCCAATATGGATGAAATACTAGATAAGTTAGGAAAATGTCAATATTTTACAACGTTAGATCTGGCAAAGGGATTCCATCAAATTGAAATGGACCCAAGATCAATTCAAAAAACAGCCTTTTCCACCAAGAAAGGACACTATGAATATACTAGAATGCCTTTCGGTCTAAAAAATGCTCCTGCTACATTCCAGCGATGTATGAATAATATTCTTCACGATATAATAGGAACTCATTGCCTAGTATATTTAGATGATATTATTATATTTTCGACCTCCTTACAAGAACATATTCAGTCCCTTCAAAAAGTCTTCGTCCGATTAAGAAAATCCAATCTTAAACTTCAATTAGATAAATGCGAATTCATGAAAAGAGAAACAGAATTTTTAGGCCATATAATTACTACTAAAGGAATTAAAACAAACCCAAATAAAATTCAAGCTATTCATGATTTTAAAATTCCAAGTACTCCTAAACAAATTAAATCATTTATTGGTCTTTGTGTATTTTACCGAAAGTTTGTTAGAGAATTTGCAAAAATTGCTAAACCAATGACCCAGTGCCTTAAGAAGGGTTCAAAAATAAATGTCAAAGATAATAATTACGTTGAAGCATTTGAAAAATTAAAAACACTAATAACAAATGATCCAATCCTTAGATATCCAGATTTTGAAAAAACATTTGAATTAACTGCTGATGCTAGTAATTATGCTTTAGGAGCTGTCTTAGCTCAAGAAGGTAGACCAGTTTGCTATGCAAGTAGAACATTAAATGATCATGAAATAAATTATTCAACTATCGAAAAAGAGTTATTAGCCGTAGTCTGGGCAACTAAGTACTTCCGACCCTATCTATTTGGAAGAAATATATTTCAGTCACCAATTAATATTTGAAAAGGGAAATGAAGATAGTAATGAATTAGTCCGGTATTTTAATAAAACAATTAATACAATAAAATATAGTAACATGACGGAACGTACAGCAAAAGACATTATTCTTAAATTTGTATGTGGACACAATTTTGTAATGTACATAAATAATGACAAGGATTTCGCAATATTTCAAAGGGCTTTCATGGAATTAATTAAACCAAATTTGGGAACAAAATTAATGAAAACATCAGTAATACTTCCAAATATATCTACATACGCAGATTTTCACGAGAAAGTAATTAATATTCATGAGAAAACTATTCATCAAGGTATTAAAAAAACATACGACGATTTTAAAGCTAAATACTATTTTCCAGATGCACAAAAATTAATCCAAAATATAATTAATAAATGCGATATTTGTAATTTATGCAAGGCAGAACATAGAAAAGTAGCATTAACATTTGAAAAAACACCTGAAAGTAAAAATATCCGTGAAAAATATGTAATTGACTATTATTTTATTGATCAAAGAAAATTTTTAACTTGTATTGATATCTATTCAAAATTTGTTTCAATTATAGAAACTCATACCACAGATTGGATCGAAAGTAAAAAAGCATTACTTAAAATATTTAATATGTTAGGTAAACCAAAAATAATAAAAATGGATCAAGATCCCGGATTAGTATGCAAATCATTACAAAATTGGTTAGAAAAAGAAAATATTGAGATCGAAATTACTAGCAGCAAGAATGGTATAGCTGATATAGAAAGAGTTCACAAAACAATTAATGAAAAATTACGAATCATAAATACACTTAATGATGCGGAAGACAAGCTCATGAATATCGAAAAAGCTACATATGTTTATAATCATGAAATAACACATGACACTACAGGTAGAACCCCTGCTGAAATATTTATTTTCGGTATGAAACCTAATAAAAATTTCCAAAAAATAAAAGAATCAAAAATTGATAAAATTAATGAAAAACGGGAAGAGTATGAGGTAGATTTAAATTATGCAAAAGTTGAAAAAGATATGAAACGTAAGCCGAAACTTGTTAATCCATTTAAGAAAACAGGAAAAATTTTACAAAAAGATGAAAAACACTGGCAGGAAATAAATAGGGGTCACAAAGTAATAAAACACAAAAGTAAATTTAAAAAACTTAAAAAACGCAATTTTTCTCGTTATTCCAGAAATGTTGAAAATTCTGACTCTGATATTGAAAGTGATAATAATAGTACCATGGACAACGTTACCATTAATAACGGCTCAACAAATTAGTATTGTCCCAATTACTTCAAAAAATGGCTATTTACCATTGAATACAGGAACTATAAAAATACCTCTTAATTACGAACACCACATGATAGAAATAAATCAAACATAAATATTAAATACATACCAAGAATTTATAAAATATGAAAATTTATATAAAACAATTCCAGATATAGCTTTAGCACTTAAACAATTAAAACATGAAATAAAAGGGATTATCCCATCAAATAGACAAAAACGGGGACTAGTAAATATTGTAGGATCAGCTCACAAATATTTGTTTGGTACACTAACAGAAGAAGATAAAAAAGAGTTAGAAATAAAATTAAATAATATAAAAGAAAATATGATAGAAAATTCAGAATTTAATGAAATCATTGGTATAATAAATAAACATACAGAAGACATAAATAAATTAATACGGGAAGAAGAGGAAAATGAGGCCTTGCACCTTTTTAGATATTCTTTACACATTTTTCTAGAATACATTGAAGATTTACAAATGGGGATTCAGTTAACAAGAATTGGAATATTTAATCCTAAAATATTAAAACATGAAGAGTTAGATGACATTAATGAAGAAAAATTATTATCAATAAAGACTTCAGCTTGGATATGCAGTCAAACCAAAAATACTTTTATTTTAGCCCATATACCAACATCTTTTAATGAAACTCAAAAATACAGAATAATTAAATATCCAGATAATTTAGGCCGCCAAATTGACATAAATGATAAATTTGAATATTTTATGAATAATAATAAAATTGTTTATTATTTGGAAAATTCTGCAAATCCTTTAGTGGATGTAATGGATCAAAAATATTTAGTAACTGACCAATGTATTTCAAAGATCCTTACAAATCAATTAGCAATTTGTCAACACACTTTTATTTCAGAAAAAGAATTTATAAAATACATTGAACCAAATATTGTAATAACATATAATTTAAGTAAAACGCAAATTAGCCAAAATTGTGAATTATTTAATAAAACAATTGAAGGAAATAATATTATACAATTAAGCCAATGTACACTTGAAATAAGAAATATCAAATTCACTACTTCAAAGAATATAAATGAATATAAAATAATATTGTCAAGTACCAATGTAACTCTACATGAACCAACACCAATTTTAAAACTTAAAGAATCATTAATCAAACAACAAAAACAAGATATTGTCTACAAATGGATTGTATTTATAAGCCTAATACTTATAGTTGTAAGCATAACAATTTATATAATATTCACTTATAAGCGATTAGCCAACCACAAAGAAATTGTTGTCGAATTCAACAAGGATGTTGAAATTTCTAAAGGAGGGGCGAGTAGTGTATCCACAGATACACTTAATGTATCTGCAAATACCCTAGATAACGAATCCTCCATAAAACCAGTATACCCTGCCATACCTATCAAATCATATATAAACAACATTCCAGAGCCTACTGTGGGAATAATTCAAATAGGCTAGACACAAACCCTTTCCCATAGCATTATCATTGGCATCCAGACATAAACATAGACATAAACCATTCACACGCCTTTATCGATGACAGTAGACGTAAACATCAAACCCCTTTTGCTCCAAATTCATAAACAAGTGCCCATCCTGGGAACCTACATGTCAGCATAAAACTCTGACCAATCAAAACTATTCAACCAAAGTCCATCTATGCTGCCAGCGTCGCTGTCACCGATAAAAGCTATAGTTATAAGAAAATTGAATTTGTAAAATCAGTTTATGATCAACGATCAATCCAATAGGATATCTTTATAACTCATTCTTGAATTTAATAATAAAATTTATAAAATAAAAATCCTAATTTTTATTTTTTTATTTTAAATCGGGAATTAAAACATATAATTTGTATGCTTTTGGATTGTCACAGTTTGTGGAATACATAGAAGATGTTGAGATGAGTATGCAGATGGCTAGGCTGGGCATATTTAATCCAAAGCTTTTAAATTATAATAACTTGACTGAGGTGTCGTATAGCAACATATTGCAAGTAAAGACATCTGTTTGGTTGAATGAAATAGAAAATACCATAATGATTGTAACGCATGTGCCTATGCGAATGAAAAAAATAAATACATACAAAATCATACCTTATCCAGATAATAATAAGATGATAGTAAATATCGAACCAAATACCTATTATAAAGAAAACAATAAATATTATAAGATGGGAAAAATTGAGACCCAAAATGAATGTATAATGGGTATCATAGAGCAAAAGAATGTTAAATGCTCAATGAAGTATACGGATGAGAACAGTTTTATTCAATATTTGCAACCAAATATAATCCTTACATGGAACCTTAGAAATAAGCCAATACCAGTCGAAACTTGCAAGAAAACCAGAGCTGGTCTCCTTGTCAAAACAAAAAACCACATTCAAGCAGAGAAACTCCTAAAAATAAAGTTCTTTCACAATTTTCCTGTCCACGCTGAAGAACATAAAACTCTGAACTCCTCCAAAGGCATAATCTACTTATTAATCTATTTATTATTAAAAAAGTAGTAGATTTCACCTGCAATGGTGCAGTCGAAACTTGCAAGAAAACTAGAGCTGGTCTCCTTGTTAAAACTAAAAACCACATTCAAGCAGAGAAACTCCTAAAAATAAAGTTCTTTCACAATTTCCCTGTCCACGCTGAAGAACATAAAACTCTGAACTCCTCCAAAGGCATAATCTATTCCAACGACCTACGGAATATAGACGAAAAAGAAATCTTGGAAGAACTTAAATCCCAAAATGTTATTAACGTCCGTAAAATACTAAAAAAAGACAGCAATGACACAAATAAAACAACAGAAACAGGCCTAATTGTACTAACTTTTTCAACAATTACCCTACCCGACAAATTGTGGATAGGATATGAAGTAGTTAACATACGTTCATACATTCCGCCCCCAATGAGATGCTTCAACTGCCTTAAATTTGGACACCCCTCCGCCTACTGTAAAAGCCCTAAGACATGCGCCAACTGCTCCGAAAATATCCACACAACAAACAATGAACCATGCACCAAAACCCAAATCTGTATCAACTGCAAATATGAAGACGACAAAATCAAACACCACAACGCAATGGACAAATCATGCCCTGCCTTTATAAAACAAAAAGAACTTACCGCAATCAAAACAACCCAAAAAGTAGACCACAAGACAGCCCGCGCTATATACAACACACGCCATACACACCCACCCATACCATACGCCCAAATAGCAGCAACTTCAACACAAAAAACACCAGCTATAGAAACACATATTAACTCAATCACTACATCAAAAACAAACTCATCAACACCAAACACTATGACCAGACAAATTATCACCTACGATGACTCCTCTGAAGAACACATGGACACCAGTGCATCAACATCATTACACGCCGCACGGTCTGAAACTTCCGACGGACTAAAACTAAAAATATTCGCAAATAAATCAAATAAATTAAGTACCTCCTTAAAATCGAAAGATAAAAACAACCAAAAAACCAAAAATGATAAACAAACCAAAAGAAAGACATCTGGCGATAAGTATTTAATGAGTACAGATGAAGATTTAGAATTATAAAATTATAATCAAAATTATTTTAGTTCTAGTTAACCTTAACCAATATTCTTATACTTAACATGCTAAAAATATTACAATTAAATGTAAATGGTTACTTCAACAATTATAACCACCTACAGATACTCATAAAAAAACACAACCCTAAAATAATATCCATTCAAGATACTCACCTCCACTCTACAAATAATATTCCCATCCCAATAAACTTCACAATTTACCACATAAATAACTCGAACAACCCTTATGGCGGAGTAGCTCTCCTAATCCACAACTCCTTACAACAACAACAAACCCAAATCCGCAATATAAGCTTTGACTCAATCGCCGTAACAGTCCATTCTAAAATCAAATTCACTATAATTTCTAGTTATATACCTCCTAACAAACCATTCACTCTACAAGAATTACAAGACACTTACAATTACATCAACACTCCTATCCTAATAACAGGCGATTTTAACAGCTGGCACAAAAGTTGGGGATCACAATATAATAACCCGCGAGGAAACGTATTATTCAAATTTATAAACCAATCCCTTCTAAGCACTCTTAATAATGGCTCCCCCACCCACTTCACCACACACCACACCTTTACACATATCGACCTCTCTCTAGCTTCCCTTGAAGTATACTTACACTCTAAATGGACAATTGAAAACCACCTCTCAGGTAGTGACCACTTCCCAATCACAATCCAACTCTTTGAAAATATATCAACGGACTCCTCCGTCATTAAATCTAAATTCAACATTGAAAAAGCCAACTGGCCCCTCTATCAAAAATTTAGTAAACAATTTTCCGACGACAGACCACTCAGCCAACAAATAAACCAAGAAACTGCCCACCTTTGTGCCATTATAAGACACAGTGCTCATTTATCCATACCACAATATCACCCAAACTCACCCAAACAAGTCCCCTGGTGGGACACCGATCTACAAACACTAAAAACAAAAAAAAAATTAGCCTGGCGAAATATGTGTCGCAATATTAATACAGCCAATATAATAGCTTACAAAAAGGCCAACGCAATACTCAAACGAGAAATAAAACAAAAAAAACGCAAAGCCCAGCACGAATTTACCTCAGACATAAATCCACAAACTCCAATCCCAACAATATGGAAAAAAATCAATCGATTCTGTGGACTCAAAACTAACACTCAAATCCTTTGTCTAATTAACCCTAATAATACAACCGATACCCATACAAACAAATATGACATCTCAAAAGCCCTAAGTGAATTCTGGTCGAATGCATCACTTAATAATAACTTCCATCCCACATTTAGATCACACAAAGAAAACTTAAACTACAATTTCTCCCATAGTACATCCGCTCTAACCCAACCCTTAGAATGCGATATTTCTATTATTGAATTGAAAAGTGCCATAAACCAACTTAAAGGCAAAACACCAGGTAGGGACCGCATCAGTTACCCAATGATAAAGAATCTACCAGATTCGGTAATGCAAAGGCTACTTAAACTCTACAACAACATCCTCAACGCACACATTCCACAGCAATTTAAACTAAGCAACATTATACCAATACTAAAACCGGACTCAAACAAAACAGAAATATCTTCATACCGTCCCATATCCCTAAATAGCTGCCTATCCAAAGTAATGGATAAAATAATATCTAAAAGACTATGGTGGTTAGTTAACAACAGCCAACTACTCGATAGTCATCAAATGGGTTTCAGAAAGGGTAAATCAGTATCAGACTCTCTAGCAACGCTAGATTATCTGACTACCACCACCCTATCCAGAAAAAGTCACCTTTCAATAATTTCACTAGACTTTTCAAAAGCATTTGACAAAATAGGAATTCACACAATCATAGATGAACTCGTTGAATGGAAATTATGACCAAAAATGATCAAATATATAATAAACTTCCTAACCAACCGAAAAATCTGCGTTCAAACTCAAAATATACAATCCCAACCCTTACCACTGGAAAATGGAATCCCACAAGGATCACCATTATCTGTAATCCTTTTTGCAATTGCCTATAACAAGATCAATAGAATCATAGGTCTCCACAAATCGTTCAAATTTACAGCATACGCTGATGACTATAAAATTATAAATATTCATAATAGAAGAGATTCCTCAATAAACATAAACCCACTGCTCACAGTCATTCAAGAATGGTGCAATTACTCTGGAGCCTGTCTTTCTATTCCGAAGTCTAAATACCTACACATTTGTCGCAAAAAAAAATGCAACTTCAAAGTAACTAGCACTATCAACTTAAAAAACGAAAAATCACTAAAAATACTAGGTTTAACTATAACCAATAATTATAAATCATATAAAAAAACCTCTTGACGAGGTAAAGTACCGGTGACGAACCTGCATGCGAAACCCAAAATATCTGATATCAATTTTAGTGACGAAAATATGCTATATAGGTGTACAAAATTGCATATAAAAAATATTCTTGTTCGGCACGTGACTGATTTTTTTTTTGTTTTTCTTGCACGTGCCGAACAAGAATATTTTTTATATGCAATTTTGTACACCTATATAGCATATTTTCGTCACTAAAATTGATATCAGATATTTTGGGTTTCGCATGCAGGTTCGTCACCGGTACTTTACCTCGTCAAGAGGTTTTTTTATATGATATCAGTTGTTTTTTGTATATATTGATCTTCAATTATTTAAAACAGAACGTATAATATATAGAATATATATATATATATGGAAGTAACCTCTGGACAGGCGATTCACACAGTTAGCAATACTTTAATTGTAAGGATAAACATCAAAAATCTTTTTTTTTTTAACTCTATAGATTTTGACATTCAAAAAGGTGGAATAATTAAAAACCTTTCCAAAGACGTAAAGAATTTTTCGATAGCTTCAGTGGATCTGAAGTTATACGTATTTTTAATTTACAAAGGTTTTAGAATTTGGTTAGTTTAAAAATTTTATTTAAAAATTTGCCCAAAAATGTATTTTAAATCCAAAATTGTTTCAGTTGTGGGAAACCAAATTGTTTTAACAAATTAACAGATGAGAGGCCTATTCTTATGAGAGTTCCACTATATAATAAATTATAAAAAAAAAAACAAGAAAGGAAAGTAACTTCAAGCGGAGCCGAAGTTGATATACCCTTGCAGTTAAGCAGAAGCTTATATTATTATTATATATTTCGGATCCTATATAGTTGTCCGATCCTTATGAGAATTTCACCATCAACAAAACTTCTAATAAAACAAGAAAGGAAAGCTAACTTCGGGCGGAGCCGAAGTTTATATACCCTTGCAGTCCGCTAGGTGGCGCCACGCATCTTATATTATTAAATATATAGCGGATCGTATATAGTCGGCCGATCCTTATGAAATTTGGCATATTGAATTATTTTGCCCAAAGAGTAATCTGTACCAAGTCCCATCTTTCTAACTTAAAAAACACCAAAGTTATGCCAATGCCGATCGTTCTATGACAGCTATAGGATATAGTCGGCCGATCCTTATGAAATTTTGTACATATTTTTGTACAATTTATTTTGTACAAGATATTTTGGTCAAATAAAACATGTGTGGAAAGTCCCAATCCTCTAACTTAAAAAACACCAAAGTTATGGCATTTCCGATCAATCAGTTATATGGCAGCTATAGGATATAGTCGACCGATCCCGGCCGTTCCGACTTATGTACTACCTGCAAGGAAAAGAAGGATGTGTGCAAAGTTTCAACTCGATAGCTCTAAAAGTGAGAGACTAGTTTGCGTAGTTTGCGTAGTTTGCGTGGTTTGCCTGGTTTTTTTTTAGCTTTTAATCCATGATTTGACCCAAAAACGTAATTTAAGTAAATTTATATGCATTATATGCTCAGTGGGGGCATTTGCATATAAAGCTTTCTACTTATAAAATTTTGCATTCTTCTTATTAAGACATCAAAATTTGTCATCAAGCAATGAAGTTCGAGATTAGCCGAGTGGAGAGCGTTGTTGCTTCTAACACGGAAGGGCCTGAGTTCTAATCCTAGGTGAGGCAATGCTTATGTTTTACTTTTTAAGCTCTTTTTTATTTGGATTATATTTTTGAAATATTTGAAAATATCTTATGTACAAAATTTCATAAGGATGGGCCGACTATTTCCTATAGCTGTCATAGAACGATCGGAATTGGCATAACTTTGGTGTTTTTTAAGTTAAAGAGATGGGACTTGGTACAGATTCCATTTTGGGCAAAATAATCTTATTGGCCAAATTTCATAGAAATCGGCCAACTATATCCAATAGCCGCCATATAACTGAACGATCGGAAATGGCACAACTGCAAGGGTATATCAACTTCGGCTTTAACTCCGAAGTTAGTTTTCCTTTCTTGTTTTTCTTTGGGACCTCAAGATTGGTACCTCAACCGACCCGTCCGACATTTCTTTCACAAGTTATTCAATCAAGAAATTAGAATTTTACAGCTTTTTCAAAAAGTTGTAGACCAATAATTGCTCATATGACAATAACAAAAATCTCCAATTTTATTCAGGATTGCCAAGAAAAAAATACAGACAAACAGACACACTGGCTTCATTTTGAAAAAACTGTAAAAATCTAATTTCTTAAATAACTTCTGAAAGAAATGTCGGACCGGGTCGGTTGAAGTACCAATCTTGTGAGTCTTCTCATTAAGATATAAGACATTAAACACAAAGCAGAATTACAACAAAAGTTGCCATCAAGCAACAAAGTTCTAGGTTAGTCGAGTGGAGAGCGTCGTGGTTCCTAACACGGAGGGCCTGGGTTCGAGTCCAAGTTGAGTCAATGTTTACGTTTTACTTTTTAAGCCCTTTTTTATTTGTATTTTATTTTTAAATAAATAAACTAAAATCTGAAAAGATATACTCCATATTTTTAGGGTATTGACCAAATATAAGCAGACTCCAAAAAGCAAAGTTGCCAATCAAATACACACACAAGTATAAGTAAATGCAAGCTTCACAGGAGGCTGGACAAAATGGGTAGCTGCACTTACAGGACTATATATTGAGTTAACGGATTTTGCCAGATATGAGCGATATATCAAAAGTTGCGTCATCTCAAAAGCTATCTACACGTGCAATAAAAAAATAGGATCAGTCGAGTAAATTTTGAGAAATAATTTTTTTTCTTAAAAAAAAAGTTTATTTTCAGTGTATTTTTTTTTTTTTACTATATAGACGTTTGGTCTCAAAGAAAGTGAAATTGATATTTAAAAAACCATTTCAACGGTGTAAAGCTCTTTTTAATATCTTTCTTAATTATAAAGTTATGAATTTTTTCATTAACAACGTTTTTTTAATTTTTTGACGTAAGCTTAAGGTATTTCAAAAAGTTGTAGAACAATAGTTGCTCATATGATAGTAACAAACATTTTCCAATTTTTTTCAAGATTTTTAAGATAAAAATAGTGCAAACAGACAAACCGACAAACCGACGCAAACTGGCTTCATTTTGAAGAAGAAGAAAAAATCGAATTTTTCGAATAACTTCTGAATGAAATGTCGGATCGGGTCGATTGAGGTACCAATCGACGCGTATTTAGCTCTAGAATGCGAATATATAAAAATATTCTATCTGGGGACCAAAATGTGTCCACCAGCCCCACTTTAGTGATAAAATTTTTTTTTACTTTCACCCTAATTTCTCTCAAACCAAATAACTTTTGGAATATGTTTCGACAAAAATTATCTAATTGAAATAATACCTTTCGATTGGTATATCATTCATTTAGATCGGTTGCCTACAGAAAATTTTTAATTCTTCGGCTATATATAGAGTTTCCTCGCGCACGCCTAGGCATGCAGGTCGTCACCTCGTGGACTTCCGTCCACAGTGAAATGGGACGCACACATAGATCAGCTAGTAATGCAAATATCTAAAAGACTAAACATTATAAAATGTCTCTCTAGCACAAATTTCAACTGCCACATTAAAACCATTATCTATGTAATCAACTCTGTTATTATGTCAAAAATTGATTATGGGTTATTTCTATACGGAAAGGCACCCAAATCAAAACTTAACAAAATAAAAACCATATACCACTCAGCTATTAGAATAGCCCTTGGGGCATTTCGCTCCTCGCCAATAAACAACCTGCTTTACGAAGCTAACATAAGCACTATAGAACAAAGAACTAAACATGCCATATTAAAAAACTTTAAAATGATTTCCACCTCTAAGAAAACCCCTCTAGAACAGATAATTAAAAAAATCTCAAAAAAAAAACGAATCCCAAAATTATCATCGACACTAAAAGACACGATCGACCAATGCAACGAAATACAACTATACCCTATCCCTATAACAATTAGAAAAGAAACCACACCAGCGTGGACCTATAGCGTTACTAAAATAAACAAATCGTTACATACTTCAACAAAACCAAACACACCACCATTAGTATACCAGCAAAAGTTTCAAGAAATGAAAGATACCCTCAAACAGCACACATTCTTATACACGGACGGCTCCAAGACCGTCAGTGGAGTTACCTACAGCGTAACCTCTACACATCACATCATAACACAGCAAATCCTGCCACCTTACTCATCAATTTTCACTGCTGAAATAGCAGACATTCTCCACGCATGTAAATATGCCGAAAAACAAGTAGGAAAATTCGCTATATGCACCGACTCTCTCTCAGCTCTTACAGCACTAGAAAACCCAAATAACTCTACCTACTATATATTAGAAATTAGAAAAATTATCTATAGATACAAATATAAACTCGTCCTAATATGGGTCCCAGGCCACTTCGGCATTATGGGCAACGAGCTTGCAGACCAAGCTGCCAAAGAAGCACTCACAATGCCATTAATATCAGAAATTAACTACAACCTACCAGATATCCTTAAATACATCAGCAATCACATAAAAGCCCAACATGACCTTATATGGAACAACACATCTGCACACTACAAACACATCAATACAAAAAAACAAAAAAATATCACACTTTTAAAACCAACTATATCTCGAATAGATACCATTAAATTTATGAGACTTCGAATAGGACACACGAAACTGACACATAGCCACCTTTTTGATAAAACTCCTCCACCCATATGCCAAAAATGCAACATTAACCTTACCCTATCACACATATTCCTAGAATGCTCTACCTACATTGAACACAGACGTAAATTCCTCCAAAAAACTTTAGAAGAAATAGTAGATCCCACAAATATAACCACAACTATCCAATTCCTAAAATCCACAAACCTCTACAACAACATATAGGCGCAACTTTACTGTACATAACTATAATAAATTCACACATATATAATATATGTACATATAGAAACTCGACATACATTTAAGTAAATTAATTAATTAACTAAGTGTAAATACATTTAAGTAAAAAAAAAACCACTATCGCCAGAAATATCATATTATATACCATCATTGTTACATAACACCTATTATATATTATAAAATAGATTTTAAGCAGAAGGCCATTGTAGCTATTGCTTAACACATAGCAAAATTGCCCGCACTTTATAATTGTTGGCAATTTCTTTATAATAATAATAATAATAATAATAAACATTGTAGGTGCTGCGTATAAGTATTTGTTTGGAACATTGACCGAGGAAGATAAAAGTGAAATATGTGAAGAAATTAATGTCGTAAAGAGCAACATGGTTCAGGTTGTCGAATTGAATGAAATAATAAATATGATTAACCAATGCATAGATCGTATAAATTTTCAGAAGAAACAAAGTTTTACAGAAAAAGAGACAGGAATATATGTATGCTTTTGGATTGTCACAGTTTGTGGAATACATAGAAGATGTTGAGATGAGTATGCAGATGGCTAGGCTGGGCATATTTAATCCAAAGCTTTTAAATTATAATAACTTGACTGAGGTGTCGTATAGCAACATATTGCAAGTAAAGACATCTGTTTGGTTGAATGAAATAGAAAATACCATAATGATTGTAACGCATGTGCCTATGCGAATGAAAAAAATAAATACATACAAAATCATACCTTATCCAGATAATAATAAGATGATAGTAAATATCGAACCAAATACCTATTATAAAGAAAACAATAAATATTATAAGATGGGAAAAATTGAGACCCAAAATGAATGTATAATGGGTATCATAGAGCAAAAGAATGTTAAATGCTCAATGAAGTATACGGATAAGAACAGTTTTATTCAATATTTGCAACCAAATATAATCCTTACATGGAACCTTAGAAATAAGCCAATCAAAACTAATTGCTTTAATCTTAAGCAGACCGAAATTAACGGTAATTTAATGATAGAAATTAACAATTGTAACATTCAAATAAATGATTTAATTATAAAAAGCGAAGAATACCAAATACCATTGAAACCATACATAACAAACAATAATATAAGTAAAATTGAGCATATTGACTATGTAAAGAGTAAACATTTTGCTAAAAAGATAACCGAAGACTATTTGTATAAAACGGGAATGATCATAATTATCATAATATTCCTAATATTGTTGGTTTATTTGATTTTTAAATATAGGTCTTTACCACAAAGAATTATTTTATTTTATAAAAAAAAAAGAAAATACAGAACCACAACCAACAGCAGAAGAATTTGTTCCCATGTACCCAATTCTAAAATGAATTTTTGTTTTTCTCAACATTTTGTTTAACAATAAAAAAAAAAAACATACTCTCCTAGAGTTTCATTTTGCCGGGAGGAGTGACATATTCACCCTTTCGTTTTATTATAAAAATAATTATAAAATAATTATTGTAAGAAATTTGTTTACATTTAAGTCATGCCAAGATTCGTTCCCACGATCAATATGTTGGCAAGCTAGAATGTAAGAAACCAAAAATTTTGTTTCGACAAGTTTGTCGAGTAAGCATTTTTGTTTTTATAATTTTGTTGCGACGGATTTGCCGCGTAAGCATTTTTACTTTATGAACGGTCATGGCTGAGTTTGTCAGTGAATGCTGTTTTAGTTCTAAGCTTATATCCGAACAATAAAGATTTAATAAAAATATCATTATATATATATAAAATTTGTTGTTGGTTTTTTTTTTATATTTTGTCCATCAAAATGAATACAATAATTGATAATAGAATGTTTGTCAATTCTGTGTTCATTGTTTTGGACTCAATTTTATTTATTACATTTGCTGTGAAGTCCACTTGTTTTACATCTACTAAACCCATTTTGGATATTTTCTCTAAAATTGGTATATAATTTTTTGCGAAAATCGTATGATTTAATTTATTATTTATTTGCCATTCAGTTTGGCTCATTTAAAAGCTTGCCCTATTTGGCTATATATATATTGTTTTTTTTTGTTCTTATATTTTTGTTTACATAAAAACCTGCCTATTTTTTTTGTATGGTTTTCAGGCCACACGCTAATCGGGCAACTTTAATGTCGCTCAATTTTACAACAAATTTTTTATACTATAAAAAAATACGCATGGCAGTGCAATTCAAAAAAATATGCAACGCAGTGCATGGGGGGGGAAAAAATTTGGCACTCTAGGTAGCGCTATCGGTTCAATGTTCTGGGTTTAGCTTGAAGCGCTAGACGGGGCCGGTGTTGGCTGCACAGGCTTATCTTCTTTCATTAGGTTGTTGGGGCACCGGTGCTGGCACAGGTGACACAGAAGGGTTATTCCAGGGGTCCTTTGCAGTCATTGGGGCATCTCTTTTTTAACCTGGGTAGCTCCTGCTTTGGCGGTGGATTGGATTTTATTATTTTTTTTTTTAGTTGTTGATCTCTCGATGTTTTATGTGTTGGAGATTCTTCGATATCCTGTGTCCTGCAATCTTCCTGCAATCTTCGGTCCTGTCACGGTCGCCATGTAATATTTTTATCGAAGGTTCTCCATGTAGTTTGATTCTGGATGTAGATGCGTTCCCAATCCGTTAGAATAAAGACGGCTGAGGTTTAGTTTAATTCTTTATTCATTTTAAATTTGTATTATATTCGGATCAGCTGTTGTTGCCGCTCCGAGCTCATGGGAGTTTCTGATTTTACAAATTTACTTAGGAGTTAAAGGAGGTCTAAGTCTCGTAGCTGCGCTGCCCAAAGCGGCAGCGTAGAGACGGTTATGAATTCTTAAATATTTATATATGAATATCTATTTACGTTATGTTCGCTTAGGCGGAGGTATGTGGACTTGCATAAGGTCCACTCGTGTTACGTATATGCGGACACATGCACTTTTCGGCGTACAGCAAAGACACAGCGGGCGATTCATATTTCGGTGCACTTAGGTTTATGACCGAGACCTTGGATAACATAAACACTGCGACAAAGTGTTACAGTGTGTACCCTTTAAGTACTCTTGGTACAGTGGGTGGTCGATACATATATATAAGATATTAATTGTGCATATATGTGCATATTACAGGTACAAGGTTCATCAATAATATTAATAAATTAATTATTGAATTTTTAATAAATTAATTATTTAATTTTTAATACTTATGGAATTTAATCTGATCTGTGCGCTGAAGTCATGTAATAAGACAATCTCCTCTTCCCAGCCTACCATCCACTGCTGGCTTTGTGAAAACGTCTTACACGCTAAGTGTGCCGGGTTCACGGCCTCAGTTTCGGATGCAATCTAACGTAGGTCTGGTCTCCACTTTTGCTGTGACGGTTGTCGTGCTGTTCAGGACGAAATGAGATCGTTCATGAGGCAGACTAAAAGCGGATTCAAGGAGTTGATTAGTGATTTTCATAAAATCAATAAAACCAACTCTGTGCGCGATACACAGATTAGTAGTCTTCAACTACTAAACGAGTCTCCAAAGCGTAAGAAATGCCCTTTTAGTGATGTGCTTGAGGCGAATAATCTTCAGCCGGCTTAGCCGAAAACTATGCAGCCGCTTATATCTCTGGCCACCCCAAGGGCCAGACCTGAGAAAAATTTGGCTTCCGAATATCTCAGAATTAATGAGCAATTGTCCGATATGTCCTCTGTGGGATCGCTTCAAGTGATTCCAAACCTTATTATTAAACCCCCACAACAGTCATCAAATAGGGTAATCAACCGTCTGGACCCCCCGTACGTGCTGATGCCGCAGTATTAGTTACGGCGGCACCAAAACCTAACCTGTGGGTGTGAAACTCCCACATGTTACGGCCACTGACCAACCTTCCACCTCATCTTCCTCAGTTTCAAAAAACTAATGTCTTTACTAACTCTTACCTATCAGAATACTAGGGAGTTACGTAGTAAACTTCCCAAACTGTATTCCGATAGTATTTTCTTTGCATCTCTCATTATTGGATTTACAGAAACTTGGTTAAAGCCGGAGATCTTAAGCTCCGCAGTTTTTCCTAGTAGGTACACCAGTTTTAGATGTGATGGAACTCTACGAAGGGGAAGGGGAGTGTTAATCTCTGTAGACTCCAAACTCGCTTCTGAAGAGGTAAAATCACAAGAGTTTGGTGACATTGAATTCCTTTGCATCAAAATCACTTTGTCCGATCAATCTTTGTATGTTACCTGTTCTTACATACTACCTTCGTCCGAACCGCCAACATACTGGCAACATTTGTACGCTATTCGTTTGGTTTTCGATCGTTTGTCTGATGGTGACCAGCTGATAGCTTTGGGTGACTTCAATATCCCAGAACTTATATGGTCAAATGTTGAAAATTCACCATCTTTACAGCTAAATTCCCACCACGACTTCCCTGTGGGCATGTTTGACATGTCACTCGGGCAAATTAACCACATTAGAAATTCTTTAGGTCAGCTGTTGGACTTATGTTTCGTTTCTGATCCTGATGGAATTACTCTTTCCAGAACTTTGCCCCTTTCTGACCCTGAGGATCCATATCATCCCATTCTTGAGCTTTCAATTGAAAACAACTCCTTAATTGACCTTAAGCCTACACTTAAATCTCAGAAAGTTCGTTTCTTTCGTAAGTCTTACTTTATGAAATTAAATAAGTTAATTTCGGAATTTGATTGGTCTGATTTACTGGCATGCGAAGATATAAACATCATATTACAAAAATTTTATTACACTTTGAACATATTTTTCGACGTTTGCGTGCCGTGAAAATATCCGTCCGCTTCAACGAATCCACCTTGGTATACGACCTTATAAACCTTAGGAAGGAACCTTATAAATTTAAAGAATAGTATTAGTAGATTTTTAAATAAGCAACTATAATAATAATAAATAAGCACTATAGAACAAAGAACTAAACATGCCATATTAAAAAACTTTAAAATGATTTCCACCTCTAAGAAAACCCCTCTAGAACAGATAATTAAAAAAATCTCAAAAAAAAAACGAATCCCAAAATTATCATCGACACTAAAAGACACGATCGACCAATGCAACGAAATACAACTATACCCTATCCCTATAACAATTAGAAAAGAAACCACACCAGCGTGGACCTAAAGCGTTACTAAAATAAACAAATCGTTACATACTTCAACAAAACCAAACACACCACCATTAGTATACCAGCAAAAGTTTCAAGAAATGAAAGATACCCTCAAACAGCACACATTCTTATACACGGACGGCTCCAAGACCGTCAGTGGAGTTACCTACAGCGTAACCTCATCACATCATAACACAGCAAATCCTGCCACCTTACTCATCAATTTTCACTGCTGAAATAGCAGACATTCTCCACGCATGTAAATATGCCGAAAAACAAGTAGGAAAATTCGCTATATGCACCGACTCTCTCTCAGCTCTTACAGCACTAGAAAACCCAAATAACTCTACCTACTATATATTAGAAATTAGAAAAATTATCTATAGATACAAATATAAACTCGTCCTAATATGGGTCCCAGGCCACTTCGGCATTATGGGCAACGAGCTTGCAGACCAAGCTGCCAAAGAAGCACTCACAATGCCATTAATATCAGAAATTAACTACAACCTACCAGATATCCTTAAATACATCAGCAATCACATAAAAGCCCAACATGACCTTATATGGAACAACACATCTGCACACTACAAACACATCAATACAAAAAAACAAAAAAATATCACACTTTTAAAACCAACTATATCTCGAATAGATACCATTAAATTTATGAGACTTCGAATAGGACACACGAAACTGACACATAGCCACCTTTTTGATAAAACTCCTCCACCCATATGCCAAAAATGCAACATTAACCTTACCCTATCACACATATTCCTAGAATGCCCTACCTACATTGAACACAGACGTAAATTCCTCCAAAAAACTTTAGAAGAAATAGTAGATCCCACAAATATAACCACAACTATCCAATTCCTAAAATCCACAAACCTCTACAACAACATATAGGCGCAACTTTACTGTACATAACTATAATAAATTCACACATATATAATATATGTACATATAGAAACTCGACATACATTTAAGTAAATTAATTAATTAACTAAGTGTAAATACATTTAAGTAAAAAAAAAACCACTATCGCCAGAAATATCATATTATATACCATCATTGTTACATAACACCTATTATATATTATAAAATAGATTTTAAGCAGAAGGCCATTGTAGCTATTGCTTAACACATAGCAAAATTGCCCGCACTTTATAATTGTTGGCAATTTCTTTATAATAATAATAATAATAATAAACATTGTAGGTGCTGCGTATAAGTATTTGTTTGGAACATTGACCGAGGAAGATAAAAGTGAAATATGTGAAGAAATTAATGTCGTAAAGAGCAACATGGTTCAGGTTGTCGAATTGAATGAAATAATAAATATGATTAACCAATGCATAGATCGTATAAATTTTCAGAAGAAACAAAGTTTTACAGAAAAAGAGACAGGAATATATGTAAGTAGTGTATCCACAGATACACTTAATGTATCTGCAAATACCCTAGATAACGAATCCCCCATAAAACCAGTATACCCTGCCATACCTATCAAATCGTATATAAACAACATTCCAGAGCCTACTGTGGGAATAATTCAAATAGGCTAGACACAAACCCTTTCCCATAGCATTATCATTGGCATCCAGACATAAACATAGACATAAACCATTCACACGCCTTTATCGACGACAGTAGACGTAAACATCAAACCCCTTTTGCTCCAAATTCATAAACAAGTGCCCATCCTGGGAACCTACATGTCAGCATAAAGCTCTGACCAATCAAAACTATTCAACCAAAGTCCATCTATGCTGCCAGCGTCGCTGTCACCGATAAAAGCTATAGTTATAAGAAAATTGAATTTGTAAAATCAGTTTATAATCAACGATCAATCCAATAGGATATCTTTATAACTCATTCTTGAATTTAATAATAAAATTTATAAAATAAAAATCCTAATTTTTATTTTTTTATTTTAAATCGGGAATTAAAACATATAATTGGCGCAGTCGGTAGGATACAATTATCCTCGCGTGTTTTAAGTATCGAACTAAATACATCGCGAATTTATTGTATCCGCAAAACGAATCTATAAACATTTCTAAACATTAGTGAAATCACGAATGAGGATTTCTAGTGTGAAGTGCAACAAACATTACATAAAAAAATTTTAATACCAGGGAACTCAGCATTAGTCAAATCACGAATGAGGATTTCTAATGTCTATTTGAAATAAACAAATAAAATAAAATTATTAACATAATCAAGACAATTTAAAAAATAAAAAAACATATATATACCAAATTAAATAAATAAACTTTAAAATGCAATCTGAACAAGCATCCACATCAGCTGCAGCAAGGCACATCCTGTCTGACAGCAATATGAATCAGTTCTTCATGCAACTAAAACAAATTGACAAATTTGATGGTGATACAATGTATTTAGCACTATTTATAAAAAGTGTTGATAACTTGATTACCCAATACAAAACAACATCGTCTACTCAGAATGAAATCATTCAAGGAGCTATCCTAAACCTCATCGTTGGACCTGCACGTACAATTCTTCTTAGGAATTCAACCCAGGACTGGAATGAATTAAGAACCTTACTCATCAGTGAATTCAACTCATCAAAACCCCCACATCTCATGATCATGGATTTACATAAAATTAAATATCAAAATAGTTTACGTAAGTTTATTGATGATTTAGACAAACAGACAAGTAAAATTTGTAATAAGTTAAGTCTGGATAATAATGCAGCAAACACTGTTATATTTTCAAGAATATTAGGTGATCATATAGCAGAAGTAATTCGTGAAAAATTACCATTACGAGTGTACATATCTATATGCAAATACGATATATCAACTCCAACTAAATTAAAACAAGCTGCTCAAGCTGTAGGTCTTTATGATGATGATGATGATATATATAATTTTTCCCGAAGTGTTGAAAATCGATATAATATACCAATGGTCTCCACATCTAATACTTCTAATACTAATAATTCTAATAATAATCAAAGGGACAGAAACCAAAATTTCAATCAGAATGTAGGAAACAATAGGAGTCAAAATTATAATAATCGTGGGACATATAATTATCAACAAAGACAAAATACTTTTGATTCAAATAGAAATTTTAATTCAAACTATAATAATAATTATAGATACTCTCAAAATCCTTCAGGTCAAAACTCTCCAAATTATAATCGGACTGTTAATGTTCCTCAAAAACAATCAGACCAACAGAATAGACCAGAACCAATGGAAATAGTTGAAAATTTTCAGACACAAGCCTCGGAAGAAACACAACAGCAATAAAAATAAAAATTGATAATAGACCATGCATTTGCCTTATTGACACAGGTTCCAGTATAAGTTTAATAAATGAAAATTTTTTAAAATATCCAATTAAAGAGAATAATATAAAAGTTCAAACAGTAGGAAATTCAGTCACTTTGAATAAATCCATTGAATTTATAATTCCAAAATTATTTAAATCAAAACAAAAATTTTTTGTCAAAGAATTTTCCAATCATTACGATTTTCTTTTAGGACGTAATATTTTAAACCTTACATCAGCCCAAATAGATTTTGGAAAGAATACTGTTAAACTAAATAATTACGAATTTCCAATGATCAATATAATAAAGGAACATAACAAAAATTATACAAATATGTTAGAGGATGAAGAACACATTTACGCATTGGAAACAGAATTAAAAACTAGTTATATTCGAGATGATCATCTCAACAGTGAGGAAAAATCGGCACTACATTCTCTAATGTCCAAATTCTTTGATATTCAGTATCATGAGGGTGACAATTTGACCTTCACAAATGAAATCAAACAGAAAATAAAAACTAAACATGAAGATCCCATTTATAGAAGACCATATACTTATCCCTATATTTATGACAATGAAGTAGAAAACCAAATAGCAGATATGATTAAACAAGGTATTGTCCGCAAATCTAAATCTCCTTATTGTAGTCCTATAGTAATAGTACCCAAGAAAATGGATGCATCGGGCATTCCAAAATTTCGTATGGCTATTGATTACAGAGGACTTAACGAGATAACTATTGACGATAAATTCCCCATTCCCAATATGGATGAAATACTAGATAAGTTAGGAAAATGTCAATATTTTACAACGTTAGATCTGGCAAAGGGATTCCATCAAATTGAAATGGACCCAAGATCAATTCAAAAAACAGCCTTTTCCACCAAGAAAGGACACTATGAATATACTAGAATGCCTTTCGGTCTAAAAAATGCTCCTGCTACATTCCAGCGATGTATGAATAATATTCTTCACGATATAATAGGAACTCATTGCCTAGTATATTTAGATGATATTATTATATTTTCGACCTCCTTACAAGAACATATTCAGTCCCTTCAAAAAGTCTTCGTCCGATTAAGAAAATCCAATCTTAAACTTCAATTAGATAAATGCGAATTCATGAAAAGAGAAACAGAATTTTTAGGCCATATAATTACTACTGAAGGAATTAAAACAAACCCAAATAAAATTCAAGCTATTCACGATTTTAAAATTCCAAGTACTCCTAAACAAATTAAATCATTTATTGGTCTTTGTGGATTTTACCGAAAGTTTGTTAGAGAATTTGCAAAAATTGCTAAACCAATGACCCAGTGCCTTAAGAAGGGTTCAAAAATAAATGTCAAAGATAATAATTACGTTGAAGCATTTGAAAAATTAAAAACACTAATTACAAATGATCCAATCCTTAGATATCCAGATTTTGAAAAAACATTTGAATTAACTGCTGATGCTAGTAATTATGCTTTAGGAGCTGTCCTAGCTCAAGAAGGTAGACCAGTTTGCTATGCAAGTAGAACATTAAATGATCATGAAATAAATTATTCAACTATCGAAAAAGAGTTATTAGCCGTAGTCTGGGCAACTAAGTACTTCCGACCCTATCTATTTGGAAGAAAATTTAAAATTACATCCGATCATAAACCACTAGTTTGGTTACACAATATTAAAGAACCTAATATGAAATTACAAAAATGGAAAATATATCTTAGTCAATATGATTGTGGTATGAATTACATTAAAGGAAAGGAAAATTATGTAGCAGACGCCTTATCTAGGCTACCTAAAAAAGAATCAAATAATGAACAACTAGAAGAAACATTTCAAAACGAAGATGATTTACAAAGCACAGGAGCTACTATACATAGCGCCCAAGAAGATAATGGCAATTGTATTCAGATTACAGAGCGTCCAATTAATGTTTTCAGTCACCAATTAATATTTGAAAAGGGAAATGAAGATAGTAATGAATTAGTCCGGTATTTTAATAAAACAATTAATACAATAAAATATAGTAACATGACGGAACGTACAGCAAAAGATATTATTCTTAAATTTGTATGTGGACACAATTTTGTAATGTACATAAATAATGACGAAGATTTCGCAATATTTCAAAGGGCTTTCATGGAATTAATTAAACCAAATTTGGGAACAAAATTAATGAAAGCATCAGTAATACTTCCTAATATATCTACCTACGCAGATTTTCACGAGAAAGTAATTAATATTCATGAGAAAACTATTCATCAAGGTATTAAAAAAACATATGAAGATTTTAAAGCTAAATACTATTTTCCAGATGCACAAAAATTAATCCAAAATATAATTAATAAATGCGATAATTGTAATTTATGCAAGGCAGAACATAGAAAAGTAGCATTAACATTTGAAAAAACCCCTGAAAGTAAAAATATCCGTGAAAAATATGTAATTGACTATTATTTTATTGATCAAAGAAAATTTTTAACTTGTATTGATATCTATTCAAAATTTGTTTCAATTATAGAAACTCATACCACAGATTGGATCGAAAGTAAAAAAGCATTACTTAAAATATTTAATATGTTAGGTAAACCAAAAATAATAAAAATGGATCAAGATCCCGGATTAGTATGCAAATCATTACAAAATTGGTTAGAAAAAGAAAATATTGAGATCGAAATTACTAGTAGCAAGAATGGTATAGCTGATATAGAAAGAGTTCACAAAACAATTAATGAAAAATTACGAATCATAAATACACTTAATGATGCTGAAGACAAGCTCATGAATATCGAAAAAGCTACATATGTTTATAATCATGAAATAACACATGACACTACAGGTAGAACACCTGCTGAAATATTTATTTTCGGTATGAAACCTAATAAAAATGTCCAAAAAATAAAAGAATCAAAAATTGATAAAATTAATGAAAAACGGGAAGAGTATGAGGTAGATTTAAATTATGCAAAAGTTGAAAAAGATATGAAACGTAAGCCGAAACTTGTTAATCCATTTAAGAAAACAGGAAAAATTATACAAAAAGATGAAAAACACTGGCAGGAAATAAATAGGGGTCACAAAGTAATAAAACACAAAAGTAAATTTAAAAAACTTAAAAAACGCAATTTTTCTCGTTATTCCAGAAATGTTGAAAATTCTGACTCTGATATTGAAAGTGATAATAATAGTACCATGGACAACGTTACCATTAATAACGGCTCAACAAATTAGTATTGTCCCAATTACTTCAAAAAATGGCTATTTACTATTGAATACAGGAACTATAAAAATACCTCTTAATTACGAACACCACATGATAGAAATAAATCAAACAAAAATATTAAATACATACCAAGAATTTATAAAATATGAAAATTTATATAAAACAATTCCAGATATAGCATTAGCACTTAAACAATTAAAACATGAAATAAAAGGGATTATCCCATCAAATAGACAAAAACGGGGATTAGTAAATATTGTAGGATCAGCTCACAAATATTTGTTTGGTACACTAACAGAAGAAGATAAAAAAGAATTAGAAGTAAAATTAAATAATATAAAAGAAAATATGATAGAAAATTCAGAATTTAATGAAATCATTGGTATAATAAATAAACATACAGAAGACATAAATAAATTAATACGGGAAGAAGAGGAAAATGAAGCCTTGCACCTTTTTAGATACTCTTTACACATTTTTCTAGAATACATTGAAGATTTACAAATGGGGATTCAGTTAACAAGAATTGGAATATTTAATCCTAAAATATTAAAACATGAAGAGTTAGATGACATTAATGAAGAAAAATTATTATCAATAAAGACTTCAGCTTGGATATGCAGTCAAACCAAAAATACTTTTATTTTAGCCCATATACCAACATCTTTTAATGAAACTCAAAAATACAGAATAATTAAATATCCAGATAATTTAGGCCGCCAAATTGACATAAATGATAAATTTGAATATTTTATGAATAATAATAAAAGTGTTTATTATTTGGAAAATTCTGCAAATCCTTTAGTGGATGTAATGGATCAAAAATATTTAGTAACTGACCAATGTATTTCAAAGATCCTTACAAATCAATTAGCAATTTGTCAACACACTTTTATTTCAGAAAAAGAATTTATAAAATACATTGAACCAAATATTGTAATAACATATAATTTAAGTAAAACGCAAATTAACCAAAATTGTGAATTATTTAATAAAACAATTGAAGGAAATAATATTATACAATTAAGCCAATGTACACTTGAAATAAGAAATATCAAATTCACTACTTCAAAGAATATAAATGAATATAAAATAATATTGTCAAGTACCAATGTAACTCTACATGAACCAACACCAATTTTAAAACTTAAAGAATCATTAATCAAACAACAAAAACAAGATATTGTCTACAAATGGATTGTATTTATAAGCCTAATACTTATAGTTGTAAGCATAACAATTTATATAATATTCACTTATAAGCGTTTAGCCAACCACAAAGAAATTGTTGTCGAATTCAACAAGGATGTTGAAATTTCTAAAGGAGGGGCGAGTAGTGTATCCACAGATACACTTAATGTATCTGCAAATACCCTAGATAACGAATCCCCCATAAAACCAGTATACCCTGCCATACCTATCAAATCGTATATAAACAACATTCCAGAGCCTACTGTGGGAATAATTCAAATAGGCTAGACACAAACCCTTTCCCATAGCATTATCATTGGCATCCAGACATAAACATAGACATAAACCATTCACACGCCTTTATCGACGACAGTAGACGTAAACATCAAACCCCTTTTGCTCCAAATTCATAAACAAGTGCCCATCCTGGGAACCTACATGTCAGCATAAAGCTCTGACCAATCAAAACTATTCAACCAAAGTCCATCTATGCTGCCAGCGTCGCTGTCACCGATAAAAGCTATAGTTATAAGAAAATTGAATTTGTAAAATCAGTTTATAATCAACGATCAATCCAATAGGATATCTTTATAACTCATTCTTGAATTTAATAATAAAATTTATAAAATAAAAATCCTAATTTTTATTTTTTTATTTTAAATCGGGAATTAAAACATATAATTTGTATGCTTTTGGATTGTCACAGTTTGTGGAATACATAGAAGATGTTGAGATGAGTATGCAGATGGCTAGGCTGGGCATATTTAATCCAAAGCTTTTAAATTATAATAACTTGACTGAGGTGTCGTATAGCAACATATTGCAAGTAAAGACATCTGTTTGGTTGAATGAAATAGAAAATACCATAATGATTGTAACGCATGTGCCTATGCGAATGAAAAAAATAAATACATACAAAATCATACCTTATCCAGATAATAATAAGATGATAGTAAATATCGAACCAAATACCTATTATAAAGAAAACAATAAATATTATAAGATGGGAAAAATTGAGACCCAAAATGAATGTATAATGGGTATCATAGAGCAAAAGAATGTTAAATGCTCAATGAAGTATACGGATGAGAACAGTTTTATTCAATATTTGCAACCAAATATAATCCTTACATGGAACCTTAGAAATAAGCCAATCAAAACTAATTGCTTTAACCTTAAGCAGACCGAAATTAACGGTAATTTAATGATAGAAATTAACAATTGTAACATTCAAATAGATGATTTAATTATAAAAAGCGAAGAATACCAAATACCATTGAAACCATACATAACAAACAATAATATAAGTAAAATTGAGCATATTGACTATGTAAAGAGTAAACATTTTGCTAAAAAGATAACCGAAGACTATTTGTATAAAACGGGAATGATCATAATTATCATAATATTCCTAATATTGTTGGTTTATTTGATTTTTAAATATAGGTCTTTACCACAAAGAATTATTTTATTTTATAAAAAAAAAAGAAAATACAGAACCACAACCAACAGCAGAAGAATTTGTTCCCATGTACCCAATTCTAAAATGAATTTTTGTTTTTCTCAACATTTTGTTTAACAATAAAAAAAAAAAACATACTCTCCTAGAGTTCCATTTTGCCGGGAGGAGTGACATATTCACCCTTTCGTTTTATTATAAAAATAATTATAAAATAATTATTGTAAGAAATTTGTTTACATTTAAGTCATGCCAAGATTCGTTCCCACGATCAATATGTTGGCAAGCTAGAATGTAAGAAACCAAAAATTTTGTTTCGACAAGTTTGTCGCGTAAGCATTTTTGTTTTTATAATTTTGTTGCGACGGATTTGCCGCGTAAGCATTTTTACTTTATGAACGGTCATGGCTGAGTTTGTCAGTGAATGCTGTTTTAGTTCTAAGCTTATATCCGAACAATAAAGATTTAATAAAAATATCATTATATATATATAAAATTTGTTGTTGGTTTTTTTTTTTATATTTTGTCCATCAAAATGAATACAATAATTGATAATAGAATGTTTGTCAATTCTGTGTTCATTGTTTTGGACTCAATTTTATTTATTACATTTGCTGTGAAGTCCACTTGTTTTACATCTACTAAACCCATTTTGGATATTTTCTCTAAAATTGGTATATAATTTTTTGCGAAAATCGTATGATTTAATTTATTATTTATTTGCCATTCAGTTTGGCTCATTTAAAAGCTTGCCCTATTTGGCTATATATATATTGTTTTTTTTTTGTTCTTATATTTTTGTTTACATAAAAACCTGCCTATTTTTTTTGTATGGTTTTCAGGCCACACGCTAATCGGGCAACTTTAATGTCGCTCAATTTTACAACAAATTTTTTATACTATAAAAAAAATACGCATGGCAGTGCAATTCAAAAAAATATGCAACGCAGTGCATGGGGGGGGAAAAAATTTGGCACTCTAGGTAGCGCTATCGGTTCAATGTTCTGGGTTTAGCTTGAAGCGCTAGACGGGGCCGGTGTTGGCTGCACAGGCTTATCTTCTTTCATTAGGTTGTTGGGGCACCGGTGCTGGCACAGGTGACACAGAAGGGTTATTCCAGGGGTCCTTTGCAGTCATTGGGGCATCTCTTTTTTAACCTGGGTAGCTCCTGCTTTGGCGGTGGATTGGATTTTATTATTTTTTTTTTTAGTTGTTGATCTCTCGATGTTTTATGTGTTGGAGATTCTTCGATGTCCTGTGTCCTGCAATCTTCCTGCAATCTTCGGTCCTGTCACGGTCGCCATGTAATATTTTTATCGAAGGTTCTCCATGTAGTTTGATTCTGGATGTAGATGCGTTCCCAATCCGTTAGAATAAAGACGGCTGAGGTTTAGTTTAATTCTTTATTCATTTTAAATTTGTATTATATTCGGATCAGCTGTTGTTGCCGCTCCGAGCTCATGGGAGTTTCTGATTTTACAAATTTACTTAGGAGTTAAAGGAGGTCTAAGTCTCGTAGCTGCGCTGCCCAAAGCGGCAGCGTAGAGACGGTTATGAATTCTTAAATATTTATATATGAATATCTATTTACGTTATGTTCGCTTAGGCGGAGGTATGTGGACTTGCATAAGGTCCACTCGTGTTACGTATATGCGGACACATGCACTTTTCGGCGTACAGCAAAGACACAGCGGGCGATTCATATTTCGGTGCACTTAGGTTTATGACCGAGACCTTGGATAACATAAACACTGCGACAAAGTGTTACAGTGTGTACCCTTTAAGTACTCTTGGTACAGTGGGTGGTCGATACATATATATAAGATATTAATTGTGCATATATGTGCATATTACAGGTACAAGGTTCATCAATAATATTAATAAATTAATTATTGAATTTTTAATAAATTAATTATTTAATTTTTAATACTTATGGAATTTAATCTGATCTGTGCGCTGAAGTCATGTAATAAGACAATCTCCTCTTCCCAGCCTACCATCCACTGCTGGCTTTGTGAAAACGTCTTACACGCTAAGTGTGCCGGGTTCACGGCCTCAGTTTCGGATGCAATCTAACGTAGGTCTGGTCTCCACTTTTGCTGTGACGGTTGTCGTGCTGTTCAGGACGAAATGAGATCGTTCATGAGGCAGACTAAAAGCGGATTCAAGGAGTTGATTAGTGATTTTCATAAAATCAATAAAACCAACTCTGTGCGCTCGATACACAGATTAGTAGTCTTCAACTACTAAACGAGTCTCCAAAGCGTAAGAAATGCCCTTTTAGTGATGTGCTTGAGGCGAATAATCTTCAGCCGGCTTAGCCGAAAACTATGCAGCCGCTTATATCTCTGGCCACCCCAAGGGCCAGACCTGAGAAAAATTTGGCTTCCGAATATCTCAGAATTAATGAGCAATTGTCCGATATGTCCTCTGTGGGATCGCTTCAAGTGATTCCAAACCTTATTATTAAACCCCCACAACAGTCATCAAATAGGGTAATCAACCGTCTGGACCCCCCGTACGTGCTGATGCCGCAGTATTAGTTACGGCGGCACCAAAACCTAACCTGTGGGTGTGAAACTCCCACATGTTACGGCCACTGACCAACCTTCCACCTCATCTTCCTCAGTTTCAAAAAACTAATGTCTTTACTAACTCTTACCTATCAGAATACTAGGGAGTTACGTAGTAAACTTCCCAAACTGTATTCCGATAGTATTTTCTTTGCATCTCTCATTATTGGATTTACAGAAACTTGGTTAAAGCCGGAGATCTTAAGCTCCGCAGTTTTTCCTAGTAGGTACACCAGTTTTAGATGTGATGGAACTCTACGAAGGGGAAGGGGAGTGTTAATCTCTGTAGACTCCAAACTCGCTTCTGAAGAGGTAAAATCACAAGAGTTTGGTGACATTGAATTCCTTTGCATCAAAATCACTTTGTCCGATCAATCTTTGTATGTTACCTGTTCTTACATACTACCTTCGTCCGAACCGCCAACATACTGGCAACATTTGTACGCTATTCGTTTGGTTTTCGATCGTTTGTCTGATGGTGACCAGCTGATAGCTTTGGGTGACTTCAATATCCCAGAACTTATGTGGTCAAATGTTGAAAATTCACCATCTTTACAGCTAAATTCCCACCACGACTTCCCTGTGGGCATGTTTGACATGTCACTCGGGCAAATTAACCACATTAGAAATTCTTTAGGTCAGCTGTTGGACTTATGTTTCGTTTCTGATCCTGATGGAATTACTCTTTCCAGAACTTTGCCCCTTTCTGACCCTGAGGATCCATATCATCCCATTCTTGAGCTTTCAATTGAAAACAACTTCTTAATTGACCTTAAGCCTACACTTAAATCTCAGAAAGTTCGTTTCTTTCGTAAGTCTTACTTTATGAAATTAAATAAGTTAATTTCGGAATTTGATTGGTCTGATTTACTGGCATGCGAAGATATAAACATCATATTACAAAAATTTTATTACACTTTGAACATATTTTTCGACGTTTGCGTGCCGTGAAAATATCCGTCCGCTTCAACGAATCCACCTTGGTATACGACCTTATAAACCTTAGGAAGGATCACTCTTCCTCGTGACATCTTTCTCCTATTCTTCGCTTAATCTACCTCGGATCTATTCCCACGTTACGCGGCAGCGTCCCTCGGTCGGTTGGACGGGAGGTGGGCTGTACGTATACAGTGGGAACTGCGCGAAGTGGGAACGACCCTAACGTCACCCAAAGAGGGGGGAGGTGGATAGGGGTATCAACACCCACAAAAACAAAAAAGGAAGAAGAAAAAAAGATGAACAGAACAAAAACCAACATGAAGATGGAACCACTAAGCTTCTGTCGTTCCCGAAGAAGGGGGGGAAGTGTGAGGAGATTAGATCTCCCACACGCCAAGACAGGTGGCAAGAGGGGAAGTAGCGGGGGGGGAATAGGCAAGCTAGCACAACGGCGTCGGAGGAGAGAACGGGGACGGCGGAGAACGAAGCGGCCGCGACTACGCAGCTGTGTTTAGAAAAATGCAGAAAACACAGAAATGCATTTGGAGTGACCAAGGGGTGCGCGGTGGTATCTGGACGAAGTCGGATGACCAGCACAATAACAATACGGATCGGAGGCCCAAACCTGTGGGGGGGGAATGAAGAAAGCCCGCCGATAAAAATGCGGCGGGAATTGGAGAGAGTTAACGGCGAGAGCAGAGGAGCGAAGCGTTAACGGCAGGAAGCGAGATTTGCAAGGATTAACGGGTGCCTCAGGCACTGTATAAGGAGGGCCCCTGGAGCAAATCGAGACCGAGTCTTCTATGAAGCTGGAAGAGTTGAGTGAAAGACCTCCCATGGGTAAGTCTGACAATTAAGCGGGAAAGTTTACTTGGAGGAATTAGGAGTATAGGCTGAAGGACCCCCCGTGGGTGAGTCCGAAAGTTTTAAATGCGGGATTTAAAGCGAGTGCGTAAGGATCTGCGATCAGTAGCTTAAGGACCCCCTGTGGGTAAGTCAGACGGCGGTACGCGAATCAGCCAAACAGTAGAAGGCAGGAGCAAGTGGAAAATGGATCAAAGATCCGCGGCGGAACTGAAGCCCAAGGGTCAAACGAGTCGGGTTGGGTTTATTTCCGGACACGACAGGTATCCTGGCGATAGCGACGAATCGGCCTGGCGTACGCCTTGTCAATTCCTGACCGTTAAGACTAGACGCCAAAACCTCTGGTCTGCCATAGATCCTGCGTATGCACGCAGGTGTTTGGAGGCGAGTGGCGAACGCAACCGGTGGCGTGTCCTGCGGGGTAGGTAGGCCCTTCGTGCCCTGATCCAGCCGTCACGCACCGAGAAGCGCATCCTGCGCGGCGTATGCCTGGAAGGTGAGCCTATCGGTCTGTTAACACAGATTAGGTGCCAGCCACGGCGAAAGGGCATTCCCAATGCGCCAAGGATACCGAAAGTCCTCGGCACCCGCAAAGGGGGAACAGCGACAGGATCAGCGAAGGAAGCAGCAACAGGAGTGGCGACGTCGATAAAGCAGCGGCAACGACAGAAGAGCGGCGACGACGAGGGAGCAGCAACGTCAGAAGAGCAGCAACGACGAGGGAGCAGCGACGATAGAAGAGCAGCGACGAAAACAACAGCGACGGCACAAGCCCCGCAGCTGGAGCACGTGAGTCCAAACGGAGGGAACCATGAGCCGTTTCGACGCCAAGCACGTCCTGCTGGGCGCAAGCTTTGGGAGGGCGTGTGTATTGGCACCAACCCGGAGCGGGGATCGGGGATCGACGATAGGACGAGCGGTCGGTCGGCTGAGCCAAGCAGCCGTTGAGATTCACCTTTTTGTAACTTTATCGAGAATAAAGGGGATATTTATTTATGAATCAGGAAATTAATCCCCATCGATCTGCGCCAAAGGATCCTTAAAAGTCTTAAAATTTAATTTTTGGCATATCATAATGGAAAAGTGCGGTCAACGCTTTTCTCGCAATTTTTACGAGGGATTTAGGAATACGCCATCTAGCGGGGGATAGATCCACCACTCTAGCATTGCCATATGGGGGTTACGAATCAAACACAGGTAGTTAGAATTCGTATGCAGACTATCGATAACATGACTTATGGAAAGCTGCAGAGTATATATGTATATATATATAACGGATACACCCCCAAATCGCCAGTGTTCCAAAGTCTAGCTAGGCGTTTGGACGCCGCTTTAAGCGCCGTTTCCCTATCTGAATACACTGGGAAAAGGGACACATTGGAAAAGAGGATACAGAAGTCTCAGCATCAAGAATAAATAGATTAAATTAAAGGTTAAAAACAACAAAAACAAGAAAAAAAAATAACAAAAAAAGAAAAAAACGAATTAAAATTTATATTTTAAAGTAAAGTTTCAAAAGATTATGTTCGTCCGTAGAGCGTTATGCGGCAACTACGTCAAACTTAAACTCGCGGGAGTAGCGGTAGGTCCCGGAGTCGTAGTCAAAGAACGTAAATAGTCTGACTAAACTTACCTGGATTCTGCAAGGGTCTGCTCGGGTTGACCAGGCGCTTGCTGTAATCAGGCTGGAGTACTGGTTCCTCAAGTACTGGTGGTATGGTGGTTCGGCTGCTTCCTTATCGGCCGGTCCTACTGGCGGTCCGTTTCACGGGAGCAACCCTCGAAGTAGGTTAGGTCACGCGGGGTCTACTGGTGGTACGTTTCACGGAAGCCACGCGAAGTAGATAGTTTTTTCGAGAGTCCTCCTTTGTAAATCGTTTTAGGATCACATGAAGTAGGTCAATTTTAAGTGCCGTAGTTTCAACACTGAGTAAGGAGACGATTGACTCTGATCTCGCAACTGTCTTTATTTCAGAAGAACAACTCTTATACATATAAGATGCTAAATTGTACATCATTAAATCTAAGAAAGGTCAATGTTATGGACGTGCTAAAACTAATGTTACAGCCAGGGTCACCCACCTCTGAATCTGCTGACTCAGATTGTTTGTTCATGTACTGCTTGCACACGCATTTCGGCTTAGCTGGCTGGTTTTTGCTTGCTTCGGTCAGTCGGTCATTCTTCCCGCTGATAATGCTGATTCTGCTTCCGGTGCCATCGACTAGTGCCGGGTTAGTAGGTTGGATATTGGTTTATGCTTATCGCTAATTTATTATTAGGTGTGCAAATTGGCTAGTGGGTCTGATGCTTGTATATTGTGACCTGCTGATGCATCTTGATTGGATCACATTACTATGTGCCAACAGATTAAAAATATTATATTAAACATTTTCTCACAGTTTGTTATGTGACGAAATTATGACTAGTTCTACGCTTAAAGGCAATTAAATAATTTTATAAATAATTTTATGTATAATTGAATTGCTAAAAATTGCTCTCAGTGCGGCATAAAAATGAAATATAAACATACATTAAAAAACTCATACATGAAAAACTCAACTTAGTATCTGCCAAAAAGTATGTATAGGATAAATTTCTTACAAGGTCAAGTAAAAGTAAAAGCTCTCATGTAGAATATTAAGAAAAGAAATTATATTATAAGATCGCGTAAATTCCAATAAATAATTCAGAGAGCATTATAAGAGAATTTGTAAACAGAGACTTAACCTACATATATTATCGTAGAAGAGAATTAGTAGATAAAGAGCTGCTAATAATAATGTAAACGGCGAGTGCATATTGTAGTGATAAGCAAGATATCCTTAATATTTGTTTTTGTGCTTTTCCCTTATGCCTAAGTTTTCAGCTGCATCAGTCATGGAAGCGCTTTCATCGGTACGCTAAATGATGTTTAGGTGAGTGTTGGCACAACAAAAAAACTATGTTTATATGCATCAGCTGCTCTGCAGACTCTCTTGTCTTAATACTCTCTCTCTTGTCTTAACGTAAAGTAAAGAAAAGTTTAAAATTTAAAAGTAAACTCAATCAAAGTTAATATTCAATTTATATATAAATATTCTTTTTTCTCTTCTGAAATTCAGTTTGAAAAATTTTCGTAAATCTATTATTGATAAAAACTATTAATTTGCTTTATGTAACGAAATTTTCAGTTCAAATTTATTAAAAGAATACTCGACCTTCCACTGATTTATAAAATTTACATTTATGAATAACAAAACCCTTTAAAATCAAACCACAATATTTACCCACATATATCCTAAGATTGTTTGTGTTTAATAAGATTATTTTATCTCAACGATTTTTGAAACAAATGGTGGCAGTTTAATATAAAATTTCCAAAACGACGAAAAGAAAAGTACAAGCACTCGACTTGACGTTATAATTCGCTATATTCAACATAAATAACTTAAGCCTAGCTTATCGATTGCGGCGAAGCGCAACGCTCCCGCTCCGCCCTATGCTAACTTAGACTAGACTTCAATTTTTTCTCGACTTCAGTATTTAATTATGCTTCTAATCTAATTTAAACTAATTATGCTACACCGGCCCCGTTAAAGGCCTCCATCCGGCTTCAGCCAACCGGCAGCCTCGCCAGCTTATCGATCGCCCTCTTGAATATAGCTCCAGCGCTAGTCCTCACGACGGCGACCCTGACCCTTCCGTCCGCTCCGGCGTGTGTTTCGACGACCCTGGCGGTGATCCACGATTGGGGCGGCTGGTGGTCTTCTGCGACCAGGACCAGATCGCACCTTCTGACGTCCTCCTGCTCACGATGACACTTCAACCGCACCTGTAGGCCCAAAACGTACTCCCGGGACCATCGCTGCCAAAACGTTTGCTTGATTGGCGAGACAAGCCGCCATCGCCGCAAGCACGTTAGACCCTGCTGGTGCGTGGTCCGCAGTGCTGGTGGGGCGATGAGCGGCCCGCCTGTCAACAAGTGCCCGGGAGTCAACGCTTCGCCGTCGCTTGGGTCCTGACTGAGGGCGCCCAGGGGCCTCGAATTCATCACGGCTTCGACTGCTGCAGCACGGAGAGCACGATCTAAGGGTAAATCTCCCATGAGTCATCAGATGAGGCTTGCATTTAAAACAGCGTATGCATGACCGTGATATTTGACTGCAGACTTCCTGCGCGTTTACTGTCCAAACACGCTGCCGCAAGAGACTCACCAGTGCTCGTGGACCCACATGAAAATTCGACTCGTGCAAGTATCGGGCATAGCTCTGGACAAATTGAGAGCGCTTCGTCAACAATAATGGAAACTTGGCATCGTACAATATTGGAGCATTAGCTTCTAGCATAAGCAAAAACAAAAAAGACAAGCCCAGCCTAACAACAAGGTTTTTTCGAATATTTTTAGTTTCCTCTGTATACTCGTGCTCTTGAACTATCTGGACAATTTTGTTAAAAGCTTCTTGAAATTCGACAAGGTAAGGTACACCATCAAAAGGAACTACTAAATTTTTACACTTCTATTACGGATATAAAGCGGAACATGTAAACGAACACTCGTAGCAGTGGGAGGAAAATCCTTCTATCACTTCCAGTAAATATGAAGTGGAACCATTGCGGTTAATGCGACCGCATTTTTTTTTTACTTCCATCTGCAACACCTCTGGTGACGGATCAATCCGGGGAATCGTTGGCCGCCAGATCGATTCCACCGCTTCCTTTACATCTCCACCTCTTGACACGCTATCTGCCGGGTTCTGTTTAGTTGGTACATGCCGCCACGTGCTATCCTCTGACCACTCTTGAATCTCAGCAACTCTATTTGATACGAACGTTGACAACGACGATGGATGGGAACGTATCCAATGAAGACAAACTTCTGAATCTGACCAATATATATTGCGTTCGATCGGTACTTTTATAAGAGGCTTGATTTTACGGCAGAGGTCTGCGACAAGGTGAGCGGCACATAACTCAAGACGGGGGAGCGTCTTGATCTTGAGCTACTTTGGACTTTGCAGTCAAAAACGAGACTTTAAAACCTTCTGCAGATTCGCAACGAATATAGACGCAGGCTCTCATCGATGCGTCAGAAAAGGCACGAATTGGAATTGGTGACTTCGGCTCACTCATCACAAATCTCGGTATTGAGACATCTTCTAACTGTGACAAGGCGAGCTGAATTTTGTTCCACGCTGATTCCAAAGCAAATGTCGACTCATCCCAATCTAGCTTATTTAGCCAAAGTTCCTGCAACAGGATTTTTCCTATAATTAGGATTGGGCCGAGGGGGTAAGCCAAGGGGGTCGAATAGCTTTGATGTCACCAAAAGAATATTCCGCTTAGTCGCCCTTTGACCCATGACTGAATTATTAATTTCAAATTTAAACACGTCATCTTTGGGAACCCAAGCGATTCCCAATGCCTTACTCAGCACTGAGTCCGAAAGTGTTATTGGCTTAACGGTGCTTTCGGATGCAGTAACTTCAGGCGAGTTTTAAAACCACTTACTCAATTCAAACCCAACGTTTTGAAGAACCTGAGTAACTTCAGACTTAATTGTCTTTATCTTCTTCAAGCAACCATCACCCGATAACATGTCATCGACGTAAAAGTTAGACCCAATAACTTAAGCAGCCCGAGGGAATGTATTTTTCGCTAATTCACTCAACCTTATGGCCAGGAATGGGGCTGGTGCAGTGCCATATGTAACGGTATTGAGCTTGCACAATTTCAAGGACTCAGATGGTTCTTTTCTCCACACTATCAACTGGTATGGCCTATCTGCTTCATTTACTATTACTTGGAGATACATCTTTTTTATGTCGGCTATCAGAGCGAATTTGTTTAGCCGAAACCGAAGAAGAGTTGAGTACAGCTCTTCCTGAATTGTTGAACCCACCATTAACAAATCATTCAAACGTTTTTGTGTGGATGTCTTACAGGACGCATCAAAAACGAGTCGTAGTTTGGTCGTTGTACTTTGAGGCCGTAAGACACACTGGTGGGGTATTACGTAGTGTGGAGTACCAAGTATCATTGCCTACAGGGGACATATGACCTAAGGATTCGTATTCTTCCATGAATTCCACATACATTTTCTTTAAGTTCGGATCTCGAGATAATCTTGTCTCGCGCGAAAAAAAACGGCGTTTGGCTATCTCGAATGAGTTTTTTAAAGTGAATTTTTTCAAATTGTGATCTATCGATTCTAATATTTCTTCCTGGCAATTCAGGCTAGAGACCGGTTGTTGAGGAGGAATTCGCCATGTGGTTTCCCGATACTATCCATCCAAGAAGCGTTTTTTGCAGTATGGGATGGTTCGGACCTTGCTTTATTTGGCCAACGGACAAAAGTTCGAAAAATGACTCAGCTCCAATCAACATATCTATCCGCTGAGGTTTATAAAAATATGGGTCTGCTAAGGGCAAGTTCTTTGGTAGGGTGCAATCTTTCACGTTCACTAACTGATCAGGGTGATAACCTCAAATGGTTTTCAAAATCTAAAAGTCGAATGAAAACTCGCTACCATTGATTCTCGACTTCACCACGGTGTGTATCTTTTTCTTTACTTGTGAAATAGATTGGCCAATTCCTCCCTACGGATCTGTAAGCGTTGAGCAATTTCTTCAGTAATGAAGTTCATTTGTGACCCTGAGTCAAGTAATGCTCGGGCCAATATGTGCTCGCCACTTTTTGTTCGAACGCTTACGATCGATGACGCTAACAATACCCTTTCTAGAGCCGACGCATGCAAAGCATGTGAAGTAGAAAGGCCATCATTCGTAAACGCTAGAGGAGGATTTTCTGTTGGTGGTGGTAACGCTAAGTTATTTTCAGTCATTGTAAATCGGTGCAGAAGTTTATAGTGCGATCTTGCACAGATTTGACATCTAGTTCATTTGCACTTCGCAACGGTGTGACCTTTTCGCAGACAATTAAGACAGGGAGATGCTGACTTAACAAACTCAAACCTTTGCATTACAGCAAGGCGAGCGAACGGACTGTACTGGGCCACAAAATGGTCTTGAGCGTTGCAATAACAGCAAGCTGGTTTGGTGTTAGCAGAGGAGCGAGCCAACGAACTTCTATTAAGTTGCTTGCTAAAACCAGTTTTCTCCTGTTTTGTTTTGCCAGTCTCTTCAGCGGATAGATGCTGGTACCTACGATTTAGTATCTTTTCGAAATCGGACCACAGCGGCAATTCCTCATAATCCAGTGACTCTTCCCATTTTTACCTGGTCTATTCAAAACTAAATATATGATCATAGAGTTTGCAATTTTAGTGTCATCTCCTATGGATAATAATGATCCATAAATCGATGACACAGTGTCGATGAGACCCCTCAACGACGACGCAGACGGCTGGGAAAATTTCGGAAGGCTGAACAATTGACTTAATTGGTTCGCAAAGATGAGACATTCGTTATCATAGACTCATTTTAGACTGGCGATAGCTTTGTCGTAATTACTCTCGGTAACTTGGAATGCCTTGATAGTTTCTAAGGCTTCACCAGAGAGGCAAGAAATTAAATGATTAAATTTCTCAATAACAGGAATGTTCACATCTTTGTGTACCAAGGTCTCGAAAAGACTTATAAAATTGTTGAACTCCGAATAATTTCCAGTGAATTTTGGTAATGCTAAACTGGGAAGTCTAGCTCGAGTTGGGGCTGCAGAAATTGCAGTAGCTGGGCGGGAGTCCTCAGCTGTATTGAAGGCATTACATAAGGACATAATCCTTGCCTTAGTTGTGATTGTTAATTCTTCCAACTCGGCTCCAAATTCATCCATTTCGTTTAATTGCTCGATCTGGTCTTGCAACTCATTTGCTTTAAAAATTGTCTCATCTAAAACCATTCTAGCTCGGTCTTTTCTAGAGGAAGTGATCCAGCTTCCAAACGTTCCTCTAACCGGCGAATGCTTTTTACTTTAACATTTAATCTTCTTTTTAAATCTTGAAGGGTCTTGGAATTAATTTTTAACTCTCCATTCTATAAAATTATTTCTTTTCTTAAAAGAAGCGACTTTGATGCAATTTAAATAATTTTTAAATAAATAAATAAAATGTTAATATGTTATTAAATTAATAAATAAATAAAATTTTAATATGTTAATAAATTAAATAAATTGTAATTTTAATTTCGGTACAAAATAAACGAAAACAATAATAATAAACTTTAATTTTTTTATTTTAAAGTAATTCTGTGAATTAAATTTTTTATTTTTTATAATTAAAAATAAATTATTAATTTTTAACCAACGAAAATAATTAATTATTTAATTGATAGTCGAATAAATCTATAGTCGAGACACTGAGTATTTAAATATTTGTTTGCCAGTGATACCGAAAATAATATACCGAACCAAATTGAAGGGTATCGCGTCACTTGGCGTTCCGTTGCACAAAACGCGTCAAAAATGCATATACGTGCATACATACAGCAGCGGATAACGAAGGGAGGCGAAAACGAGAAGTTCACCGCTGCATCTATGTACCAAATTACACAGTGTTACAAAAAAAACAAAAGTGAATGAACTTTTGAAGCGACATAGTAGGAATTGTTTATTGGGTCGAGTTTATCACAAAACCATGTATGAAATATTTGTAACACGTTGTAACGCGTTTTTTTATACCGATTTCAAAATAGTTTGAGGTTGTAGCTTCTGAAAAAAAATATATCTTAGATTTTTTTAAACGAAAAGGACAAAATTTTTACACCTGAAACTGAAATTTTCGCCTTTTATTCATGTTTTTCGGATTTTGATGCCAGTTTTTCGGTACAACTTAAAAAAATTCTATCATTTATGCCACATATCAATGTTGTCTCCTTAATTCTGAATAAAACGAGATAAATTTCATCAAAAAATTATGAAAATTGTTGAAGATGTAACGCTTTTCCCAAAAAAAGTCTATTCAACCTTGCGAGCGCTCCGGAGTAACAGTGTCCCGAAAAACGGTTTTGTAAACATAAATCAAGATTTTGAGGGTGCTACAAATATTTCATACATGGTTTTGTGATATACTCGACCCAATAAACAATTCCTACTATGTCACTTCAAAAGTTCAGAATCACTGTTGCACTTTGTTATTTATGCACAAATATAAAATAATTTTTTGGCGGCACTTTATCTATTTTATTGGCAAATATATACAATATCGAGAACGAGGGGTAGGGGGCGACAGTGATTTTGGAATAATTTATGCGTCTTAATTTTGTCCGCAGGCAATTGTTCATATGTATTGGCAATATTTTAATGAAATTTATATACAACTTTATTATTCACTTTAGCTCTACTATTTTAAAGTACGTATGCGCCAAGAATTGAAAGGAGGAATAATTTAATTAATTTGTCTTTTCTCGACTTTCAATTTTTTGCACAAATACCTGCGGTTCTGAGTTCGGATCCTTTAATCCTGCGGTTACTTCCCTAGTACACTCGATGCAGGTGCAGGGCATGGGGATGACGATGACTCCTTCAATAAAGGCGCTGAATCAATCCAGTTGATAAATAAATGTTCTTTCGCGACGCGAACTTTAAATTGTTTTTTGTTTATTGTTTTTGAAATTCACAGCACTACCGCCGCGAGCAACTTTTTTATTTTATTTTTGTTTGCTATATTTAGTTGCTTTATTTATAAAATTATAATAAACAAGTTCACCCGGGGGCGCCAAAATGTTTAATAAGATTATTTTATCTCAACTATTTTTAAAACAAAAAGTGGCTGTTCAATATAAAATTTCCAAAACGACGAAAAGAAAAGTACAGGCACTCGACTCGACGTCATAATTCGCTATATTCAACATAAAAAACTTGAGACTTAGGAACTCGACTTCAGTATTTAATTATGCTAATAATCTAATTTCCAAATCTACATCCAAATCAAAAGGAAGCTGAGCCCCCTGAATTCCAAACGCAAAATAACCCGTGGCAATGCTAGCCTAGCAGCAAAAGAAACGCCCATTAACTCAAACCGATTTAAAATCTTGGCAGACGCCGATGAGGTTGAGGCGGTCGAATCCACTGAAGTTGAGAAAAGGAAGCCAAAACCTCCACCTATCTATATACGCGAAAAAAGTTCCAATGTTCTTGTCAACAAAATTATTGAGCTTATTGGAAAGGATAACTTCCACATAATACCCCTTGTAAAGGGCAACATTCAAGAAACAAAAGTTCAAATGAAGTCTGAAGATAACTACAGAGTATTATCAAAATATATTACCGAGGATAAAAAGAACTTTTACACGTATCAACTAAAAAGCAGCAAGGGCCTGCAAGTCGTACTTAAGGGCATAGAGCCCGAAGTAACGCCTGCAGAGATAAAAAAGGCGCTACAGGAGAAGGGTTTTAGCGCCAAGACAGTCTTTAATGTTCCTAACAGGGATAGAAAGCCGCAGCCACTCTTTAAGGTTGAGCTCGAACCAGAAACCAAGCTCCTGAAGAAATACGAAGTGCAGCCAATATACAATCTTCAGTACCTGCTGCACCGCAGAATTACAGTTGAGGAACCGATCAAACACAATGGCCCGGTACAATGTGCGAACTGCCAGGAATATGGCCATACAAGGTCATACTGTAAACTGCGCCCGGTGTGTGTAGTTTGCGGAGAGCTTCATGACTCCGCACACTGCCCAGCGAGCAAAGATGACAGCAACTCGAAAAAGTGCGGCAACTGCGGTGGCAATCACACTGCTAATTATAGAGGATGCCCAGTCTATAAGGAGCTGAAAAGTCGCATCCACCAGAAAGGAATAGCTGCCCGCACCCAAAACGGACAGTTCACGGCGTCCAGATCAAACCCTGAAGTCTTCTTCTCGACTGCAGCCAGATCCTCACTAGGACCCATTAACTCTGACAAAAATGTGACATACGCAAGCGCCTATCAGGACTGGCGACACCTGCCAAAAGGGAAGCAGCTCTATAATGCAATTATCAAAGCCAAGAGCAAGCTCGACTATGTTTCTTCTGGCACACCAACATACTGGCCGGCAGACCCAAGGAAACTACAAGATTTAATAGACTTTGCGATTACCAAAAACATCCCTAAAAATCTGATAAGCGCCAATTGCCTATCGGATCTTTCATCTGATCACTCGACTGTCCTGTTTATTCTACTGCGACATCCAGGAACATTGGAACAACCATTAAAATTGACCACACAGAAAACCAATTGGGTTAAGTACAGAAAATATATCAGCTCACACATTGAGCTAAGTCCTCATCTCCACGATGAAGCCAACGTAGACAGCTTTGTTAATTCAATTGAGTCTGTACTCGTCTCTGCAGCTCGAGCCTCAACATCGCAAACTATAAATACACAAAGCAATAAAAAGACAAATCTACAAATCGAACAGCTCGTCCTCGAAAAGCGGCGTTTACGTCGCGAGTGGCAATTCCACAGATCGCCATCTGCCAAGCAAAGCTTAAGACATGCCTCACGTCAACTTACTAAAGCCCTACAGCAAGAAGAAGATTATATCCACCGCCGCTATATAGAGCAATTGTCAACTTCTAGTACAAAACACTCACTATGGAGAGCTCACCCAACTCTAAGCTCACCGAAAGAAACTGTGATGCCTATTAGAAATCCCACAGGCGGCTGGGCGCGCAGCGATGCAGACAGAGCCAGCACGTTTGCCAATCACCTTAAAAATATCTTCCAACCAAATCCGGCCACTAGTGCCTTTACTTTGCCGACTTTACCATATGAGCCTCAGCTTCAACATGAACCAATCGAGTTTCGCCCAAACGAAATCGCTAATATCATCAAAAACCAACTAAATCCGAAAAAATCACCAGGCTGCGACCTCATAACTCCCAAAATGATCATTGAGCTTCCATATTGCGCCGTCTGCACTATCACCCAGCTCTTCAATGCCATCGCAAAACTTGGCCACTTTCCAGCGAGATGGAAAAAGTCAATTATAATAATGATAGCAAAAGCCGGGAAAAGACCACACAATTCCCACGTCGTATAGACCTATAAGCCTTCTTTCATGCTTATCTAAACTCTTTGAGAAATGCATTCTGACTCGAATAAACACATACCTAAGGATCCAGGAAGGAATCCCGTCACATCAGTTTGGGTTTCATGAAAAGCACAGAACAATTGAGCAGGTCAACCGGATAACAAAAAACGCGAGTACTGTACCGCAATATTTCTAGATGTCTCTCAAGCATTTAATAGAGTCTGGCTAGAAGGTCTAATGTACAAGATCAAGAAAATGCTCCCTTGTAATACCCACAAGCTTCTAGAGTCTTACCTTTACGACAGAAAATTTGCTGTGAGGTGCAACACTGATATATCTGACGAATTCACTGTTGGAGCTGGAGTTCCTCAAGGAAGTGTACTCGGACCAACATTATATGTTCTCTATACAGCAGACATCCCGACAAGCACACGACTAACAACATCTACGTTTGCTGATGATACAGCTATTCTTAGCCGCTCAAAATGCCCGATGCAAGCAACTGCGCAGCTAGCTCTTCATCTGGTGGATGTTGAAAAATGGCTATCAGACTGGCGAATTAAAGTAAACGAACAAAAATGCAAGCACGTTACGTTCACCTTGAATAGGCAAAACTGCCCGCCCCTTACGCTAAACAACACCCTACTCCCGCAAGCAAACGAGGTAACATATCTAGGAGTACACCTCGATAGAAGACTCACATGGCGTCGGCACATAGAAGCTAAAAGAACCCACCTAAAGCTAAAAGCCAGCAGCCTTCATTGGCTTAACAACGCTCGGTCTCCCCTTTGCCTTGAATATAAAGTCCTGCTGTATAACTCGGTACTTAAACCTATATGGACGTACGGCTCCCAGTTATGGGGGAATGCCAGCAATAGCAATATTGGCATAGTCCAGCAAGCTCAGTCGAAGATCTTGAGAACAATCACCGGGGCACCTTGGTACGTTCGCAACGAAAACATACATCGCGACTTAAACATTCCTCCAGTCAAAGATGTGATCGCAGAACAGAAGGAAAAGTACTTTAGCAGGCTATTGTCGCACCCTAACCACCTGGCGAGAGGTATAACAAGGTTGAGCAACCAATCACGACTTCATCGCAATGACCTACCCACCCAGCGACCGTCTTGAGGAACGTGCAACCAGAATGCAGTCTTAGTCTACTGTTAGTTAAATGTTAATGTTAAGATTTGAAAACTTATTGTTAGTCTCAAAATTAAGAGAAGATCCAATAAATAAAAGCAAAGTATAATAATAAAAAAAAAATAATCTAATTTAATCTAATTATGCTACAGTTTGTATTTTTAATTACTAATAAACCATATTTTATAATGTATGAATAACACAGCTCCACAAAAAAAAAAAAAAAAAAAAAATTCAGAGATCAGACCATACCTCCTATATGGATTTGGGGTCGCTGAATCCGAATCCGTGGTCAGTTGGTCGCCATCACGTCAGGTTTTCGAGAAAATAACGGTTGAATAGTCGAAAAACGCCGTTTTTGGCCATTTTCGAAAAATCGTACCGCAAAATTCTGATTAGGTTTGTAACACATCAGAATTTTGCGGTACGATTTTTCGAAAATGGCCAAAAACGGCGTTTTTCGACTATTCAACCGTTATTTTCTCGAAAACCTGACGTGATGGCGACCAACTGACCACGGATTCGGATTCAGCGACCCCAAATCCATATAGGAGGTATGGTCTGATCTCTGATTTTTTTTTTTTTTTTTTTTTGTGGAGCTGTGTAATTAACCTGTTCTCCATGCTGATCGAGAAGCCGCCGTAGAAGCTTGCAAGAAAAAGGGGCCGAGCAAATATGATAGACGGAAGTATAGGCCATGGTAGGGTGGGCCAAAAATGCCCTAATGCAACCTGGGGGTGCATATTTCGCATATTTCGAATATTTAGGATTCTAAGAGCACCCCAAGACTGCAGCTCATCGAACACCACTACACTTGCCGGCGAGACAGAGCCCGATTACAAATGCGTGCAACGCTCAGTCAGGACTAGCATCTGCTCTAGGTTATCCGTTACATACCCCTTGAAAAAGTGCGGTCAACGCTTTTCTCGCAATTTTTGGCGCATTTTAATTTTGACATTTTAAATTTAATTTTGGCGCTTTTTTTGGCCATATCATGATGGTACCTCTTGGAAAAGTGCGCTCAACGCTTTTCTCGCACAAACATCCGATTCAAAAAAAGAAACACCATTTATGAATCAAGAAACTAACCGCCATCGATCTGCGACAAAGGATCCTCAATATTCTTAAAATTTAATTTTGGGCATATCATGATGGAAAAGTGCGGTCAACGCTTTTCTTGCACTTTTTGGCCAATAATTGAGAATCCTTTAAATTCTTAAAATTTAATTTTAACGGCTTTTTTAGGCCAAATCATGATGGCACCCCTTGGAAAAGTGCGGTCAACGCTTCTCTCGCATTTTTTGGCCAAAAAATGAAATATTTTGCATCCGAAAATATATATTAAGTACAGAAAATATATCAGCTCACACATTGAGCTAAGTCCTCATCTCCACGATGAAGCCAACGTAGACAGCTTTGTTAATTCAATTGAGTCTGTACTCGTCTCTGCAGCTCGAGCCTCAACATCGCAAACTATAAATACACAAAGCAATAAAAAGACAAATCTACAAATCGAACAGCTCGTCCTCGAAAAGCGGCGTTTACGTCGCGAGTGGCAATTCCACAGATCGCCATCTGCCAAGCAAAGCTTAAGACATGCCTCACGTCAACTTACTAAAGCCCTACAGCAAGAAGAAGATTATATCCACCGCCGCTATATAGAGCAATTGTCAACTTCTAGTACAAAACACTCACTATGGAGAGCTCACCCAACTCTAAGCTCACCGAAAGAAACTGTGATGCCTATTAGAAATCCCACAGGCGGCTGGGCGCGCAGCGATGCAGACAGAGCCAGCACGTTTGCCAATCACCTTAAAAATATCTTCCAACCAAATCCGGCCACTAGTGCCTTTACTTTGCCGACTTTACCATATGAGCCTCAGCTTCAACATGAACCAATCGAGTTTCGCCCAAACGAAATCGCTAATATCATCAAAAACCAACTAAATCCGAAAAAATCACCAGGCTGCGACCTCATAACTCCCAAAATGATCATTGAGCTTCCATATTGCGCCGTCTGCACTATCACCCAGCTCTTCAATGCCATCGCAAAACTTGGCCACTTTCCAGCGAGATGGAAAAAGTCAATTATAATAATGATAGCAAAAGCCGGGAAAAGACCACACAATTCCCACGTCGTATAGACCTATAAGCCTTCTTTCATGCTTATCTAAACTCTTTGAGAAATGCATTCTGACTCGAATAAACACATACCTAAGGATCCAGGAAGGAATCCCGTCACATCAGTTTGGGTTTCATGAAAAGCACAGAACAATTGAGCAGGTCAACCGGATAACAAAAAACGCGAGTACTGTACCGCAATATTTCTAGATGTCTCTCAAGCATTTAATAGAGTCTGGCTAGAAGGTCTAATGTACAAGATCAAGAAAATGCTCCCTTGTAATACCCACAAGCTTCTAGAGTCTTACCTTTACGACAGAAAATTTGCTGTGAGGTGCAACACTGATATATCTGACGAATTCACTGTTGGAGCTGGAGTTCCTCAAGGAAGTGTACTCGGACCAACATTATATGTTCTCTATACAGCAGACATCCCGACAAGCACACGACTAACAACATCTACGTTTGCTGATGATACAGCTATTCTTAGCCGCTCAAAATGCCCGAGGCAAGCAACTGCGCAGCTAGCTCTTCATCTGGTGGATGTTGAAAAATGGCTATCAGACTGGCGAATTAAAGTAAACGAACAAAAATGCAAGCACGTTACGTTCACCTTGAATAGGCAAAACTGCCCGCCCCTTACGCTAAACAACACCCTACTCCCGCAAGCAAACGAGGTAACATATCTAGGAGTACACCTCGATAGAAGACTCACATGGCGTCGGCACATAGAAGCTAAAAGAACCCACCTAAAGCTAAAAGCCAGCAGCCTTCATTGGCTTAACAACGCTCGGTCTCCCCTTTGCCTTGAATATAAAGTCCTGCTGTATAACTCGGTACTTAAACCTATATGGACGTACGGCTCCCAGTTATGGGGGAATGCCAGCAATAGCAATATTGGCATAGTCCAGCAAGCTCAGTCGAAGATCTTGAGAACAATCACCGGGGCACCTTGGTACGTTCGCAACGAAAACATACATCGCGACTTAAACATTCCTCCAGTCAAAGATGTGATCGCAGAACAGAAGGAAAAGTACTTTAGCAGGCTATTGTCGCACCCTAACCACCTGGCGAGAGGTATAACAAGGTTGAGCAACCAATCACGACTTCATCGCAATGACCTACCCACCCAGCGACCGTCTTGAGGAACGTGCAACCAGAATGCAGTCTTAGTCTACTGTTAGTTAAATGTTAATGTTAAGATTTGAAAACTTATTGTTAGTCTCAAAATTAAGAGAAGATCCAATAAATAAAAGCAAAGTATAATAATAAAAAAAAAATAATCTAATTTAATCTAATTATGCTACAGTTTGTATTTTTAATTACTAATAAACCATATTTTATAATGTATGAATAACAAAGCTCCACAAAAAAAAAAAAAAAAAAAAATTCAGAGATCAGACCATACCTCCTATATGGATTTGGGGTCGCTGAATCCGAATCCGTGGTCAGTTGGTCGCCATCACGTCAGGTTTTCGAGAAAATAACGGTTGAATAGTCGAAAAACGCCGTTTTTGGCCATTTTCGAAAAATCGTACCGCAAAATTCTGATTAGGTTTGTAACACATCAGGTGCCCCAGTGATAGTTCTTAAGATTTTTGATTGTGCGCGCTGTATGATGTCTATGTTGCTCCGACTCGCAATACGTCCAGATTGGGTTTAAGACTGAATTGTAGAGTAGTAGATTGTAGTCCAGGCACAGTGGTGATCGTGAGTTTATGATCCAGTGGAGGCTGCTGGCTTTCAGTTTTAGGCGCAACTTCTTGCATTCGATGTGCTTACGCCATATTAGTCGTCTATCAAGGTGGACGCAAAGGTATGTTACTTCGTTAGCTTGAGGGATCTGCATACCATTTAGTGAAAGCGGAGGGCATATTTGTCTATTAACAGTAAACGTTACATGTTTACACTTTTGTTCGTTTATTTCCACTACTATTAGATGAGTAGCCAGTTGGTTTGTTGCTTGCGTTAGGCATCCGGGGCGACTAAGGGTAGTGGTATCGTCGGCGAACGTTGACGGTGTTAGTTGTGCGTTTGTGGGAATATCCGCATTATACAAATCATATAGACACCGGGCCGGGTGCGCTTTCTTGTGGAACTCCAGCTTCGATGATGTAGTCGTCCGAAGTAGCTGCGTCGCATCTCACTGAGAATACCGGTATGATTCCAGCTGCAGTATTCTCGCTGTTCGAATGTTTCGGATGTTAATCTGTTCACTTGCTCGATGGTTTCTTGGTTTTTTCGGAAGCCAAATTAGTGTGCCGGGATAATTTTGTAAGCTTCCAGATGTTTCCATTTTTCAAACAATTAAGACAAACATGTTAGAAGGCTTATTGGTCTGTACGATAACGGAGTTGTGTGGTCTTTTCCAGGCTTCGTATCATTATAATGATGAATTTGTTCCATTTTTTGGGAAATAGCCAAGATTAATGATACCATTAAATAGTTTGCAGACGACCTCTATATGCTCGATCAGCATCTTTGGCGTCAGTAGATCACCACCGGGAGCCGTTTTTGGTTTTAGCACTCTTATGACTTTTTCGATATCGCTCGGCCGGAATGAAGGTGCAGTTGACTGAGGGGTAGCCTCTAGCTGAATGACTGGCAGGAGGAATGAATTTGAGGCAGGGTTTGTCTGAAAAACACTTTGGAGATATGTAGCGAATGCTTCAGCTCGGTCTTCTTTGCTGCGAGCCCAGCATCCCGAAGTGTTTCTTATCGGGGTGGTCGTTTCGATTGGGGCGCTAAGATTTGGGTGGGCCCTCCACAGGGGATACTTTGTGCTTGTTGGTGAAAGATTCTGAATGTATCTCAGCTGTGCATTTTCTTCCTGTAGGTGAAGAGCCTGGTTTCTTAAGGCGTTGCTTTGAAGCTGGCGATCTGCTGTTTTGCCAATCACGATCTCTTTTGTTGCACGAGCTGTTCGATTTTCTGATTAGATTTGTGGTATTTGTTTCGGTCTACTTCCTTCCCTTGAGGAGTAGAGATTTTAGTTGCCGCATCGAGTACTTCTTCCAGGGCGCTCGTAGTGTAATCGATGTCCGATTCCATGTTAAATTCCGGGGCGAGTTCTATGTGGACACTCACGTACTTTTTGTATTTAAGCCAGTTCGTTTTTGGCGATGTCAGGCTGAGGGGGTGTTCAGTTATTTCTAGGCTTTGAAGAAGCGTTAAAAGCACAGGCGAGTGGTCTGATGATAAATCCGAGACTGCTTTGGCACTTATTAGATTGCATGGTATGTTTTTTGTCACCGCAAAATCAATAAGGTCTGCGAGCTTGCGTGGGTCGGTTGCCCAGTATGTGGGACTTCCAGGTGAAACATAGTCCAGTTTATTTCTCACATTTATAATTGCATTGTAGAATTGCCTTCCTCTGGGAGTCACTAGACGTGTGTTTGGCGTTGTAGTCTTTGAATTGTAGAAGTCCATAAATTGTCCTTCCAAGATTTAGAAACAAGGAGGGCAGTAAACGGCAGCAATTAAAAGGCTCCGTTTCTTGACTGAATTTGTATCGATGTGGCCTTTTGTTGCAAACCTTTTGTGAAAATGGTGTTTTAAACGTTCTCTGATTAGAACTCTAGTTCTCCGTGGGCTTTCCCATCTCGATGATCTGTGCGGTAGATTGTATAGCCTCTTATCTGAAAGTTATATTTGCTTGTAAGATGCGTTTCCACCAGTAGCATAACCTCAATATGGTTATCGACCAAGAATCGTGACAATTATAGTTTATGCAGTGTGACACCATTGGCGTTCCACATTGATATTCGTAGAGTCTGCATAGATTATTCAGATAATTTTAAATTCTTAAAATTTAATTTTGGCTGCATTTTTTGCCTATATCATGATGGTACCCCTTGGAAAAGTGCGGTCAACGCTTTTCTCGCACACACATCCGATTCAAAAATAGAGTACCATTTATGAATCAGGGAACTAATCCCCATTGATCTGCGTCAGAGGATCGATAAAATTTCTTAAATTTAATTTTGGCCCCATTTTTGGGTACCCTTTGGCAAAGAGCGGTGAACGCTTTTCTCGCACTTTTTGGCCAATAACTGAAATATTTTGCATCCGATTCAAAAAACGAATACCATTTATGAATTAGGGAACTAATCCCCATCGATTTGTGTCAAAGGAACCCTAAAACTCCTAATATTTAATTTTGGCCCCTTTTTTCGTCCAAACCATGATGGTACCCCATGGAAAAGTGCGGTCAACGCTTTTCTCGCACACACATCCGATTTAAAAAAGGAGTACCATTTATGAATCAGGGAACTAATTCCCATCAATCTGCGTCAAAGGGTCCCTAAAAGTCTTAAAATATAATTTTGGCCATATCATGATAGAAAGGTGCGGTCAACGCATTTCTCGGCCAATACCTGAAATATATTCCATCTGATTTAAAAAAGGAATACCTTTTATGATTCAGGGAACTAATCCCCATCCCCGTCTTAAAATTTAATCTGGCGCCTTTTTTTGTCCATATAATGGACAAAAATGGTACTCCTTGGAAAAGTGCAGTCAACTCTTTTCTGGCACACACATGCTATTCAAAAAAAGAACACCATTTATAAATAAGGGAACTTATCCCCGTGGATCTGCGTCAAAGGATCCTTAAAATTCCTAAAATTTAATGTTGGCCCCATTTATGGGCCAAATGATAATACCCCTTGGAAAAGTGGGATGAACGCTTTTTTCGCTCTTTTTGGCCAATAACTGAAATATTTTGCATCCAATTCAAAAAAAAGGAATACCATTCATGAATCGGGGAATTAATTCCCATCGATCTGCGTCAAAGAAACCTTAAAATTCCTAAAATTTAATTTTGGCGTCTTTTTTTGCCAAATCATGATGGTATCCGTTGGAAAAACGCGGTCAACGCTTTTTTCGCACACAAATCCGATTCAAAAAAGGAGTACCATAAGGGATCTAATGCCCGTGGATCTGCGTCACAGGATCCTTAAAATTCCTAAAATTTAATTTTGGCCCCATTTTTAAGCCAAATCATAATGGTAACCCTTGAAAAAGTGTGGTCTAGGCACTTTTTGGCGAGGGAACTAATCCCCGTCGATCTGTGTCAAGGGATCCTTTAAATCCCTAAAATTTACATTTGGCTACTTTTTTTGGCCATTTAATGATGGTACCCCCCTTTTTTTGTAGAAAATAAGGTACCCTGTAGATTTTGGTATGTTACAATACACACTTTCATAGTTAAAAAAGGAGAAAGAGATTTTGGAGTAGTTATAATTGTCTCGCTCTAAGAAATAGAGAATAAGAAAATATGTATATAAATTTTTTCCTCAGTCACAAATAAAGTTCCGATGCTTACACACGGTGTTCTTATTTTGTCGCTTCGAATTTTGTGGCTCAATAGATTATTGGCCCAGGCACTGGAGAATGCAAGTTATTCGGTGTGTGACTCGATATTAAGAACAATGAGGGCTCTTTATCAAATTGATAAGTTAGAGGAGAGGAACTATAACACATGGAAAATACAGATGCGATCTTTATTGCTGCATTCCGGTTTGTGGAGTGTTACGTCTGGAGAGCTAACTGAAACGAATGTTCCAGAAGGACAGGCGTTGGCAACAATAACATTGAGTGTAAAGACATCTCAATTGGCCTACATCAAGAATTGCTTGACTGCTGTGGCGGCATGGACCAAGTTGAAGGAGGTTCATTAACCAAGCGGACCTGTACGAAAGGTACAGTTACACAAGAAACTGCTTAATAAACGGATGGAGCAAGGGCAGTGTTCGTCCGTGGAGCGTTGTGCGGAAACTATGTCGAATTTGAACTTGCGGGCGTAACGGTAGATCCCGGAATCGTAGTCAAAGACCGTATAAAAGTTCTGACTAAATGTGCCTGAATTCTGCAATGGACTGATCGGGTTGACCAGGAGTTTACTGTGATCAGGCTGTAGTTGATGAGAGATACTTGAAGTCCTGGGTAAGTCATCCTCAAGTACAGATGGTACGGGGTTTCGTCTGATTCCTAATCGGCAATGTTATGGACGTGCTTAAACGAATTTTAATGCCAGTGTCACTCACCTCTGAGTCTGCTGACTCAGCTTGCTTGTTCATGCATTGCTTGTTTTTTGCTTAGTTTTTACTTGCTCAGTCAGTCGGTCATTCTTCCCGCTGATAATGCTGATTTCTGCTTCTGGCGCCGTCTACTAGTGCTGTTTTATGCTTATTGTTAATTATTACTAGGTGTGCCAATAGGTTAGTGGGTCGATAGCGAAAGAAAAGGAATAGCAGATGAACGAGTCGACACTAAGGCATTCGCTGCAACGCAGAAGATCAACTCACAGACGAACAACTATGGCCAGAACATCTTTACGTTCCGAAGATGACCGGAAATTTCTATTCCGTGAGCAGTGTTGTCCAGAACAGGTGCAAGGTGACCTTTGAAATAGAGAATGCCAAGTGATGCAAGATGGAGAAAGCATAGTGAAAGCCAAAAATTTTGGCAACTTGCGGAACGGGCAAATCGTACGCTATTAGAGATGTCAAGATGCCTTCTGTCCCAGGCGGGACTGGGAGATAATTTTTGGGCAGAAGCTGTCAACACTTCGGTTTATCTGTGAAACCGCTCCCCTACCAGCGCATTAGAGAGTATGACTCCTATGGAAGCGTGGACGGGTAAAAGACCTTATGTAAAATACCTAAATGTTTTTTGATCTCTTGCAGTTGCTCTAGACAAGGGTCCGAGGAAGGGCAGATAATTTTAACCTAAGGGCAAAGAGTACATTATGGTTGCGTACTCTGCGGCAGCAAAGAGTTATCTACTATATGGTTCATCAACTCGACAATTGGTCGAGAAACGGGTGATGCATCCAACGGGTGATGCATCCAAGGGTGATGCTGTGACGATCAATCTGGAGGAACTGGAGGAGGCCCGCCAGCAGCAGGGACCCGGAGATGCAGAAATCGTTTCTCACTTATCCATCGACGCCGGCAGCTCCGATGAGAACACAGATCAGTACGAGAGTGCCAAAGAAAAAGGTGGGCATGTTTCGGATGAGGCACGCAGGGGTCCGGGTCGTCCTAAGATTATCCAGACTGGAAAACCTGGACGCCCAAAGAAGCAGTACAATATTCTAGGCGCCCTTGTTTCGGAAAATGTTCCGATTCCATTAACTTGCAAAGAGGCGCTGGAGCAATAAAAGCCATGGAAGGGAATATGAGTCTCTGGTTGCCAACCAGACTTGGCAAATCATTGATTTACCTAAAAATCAGGGAGCAATTGGATGCAAGTGGGTGTTCAACGTAAAGCAAGGCTCAACTGGTAGCAAAAGGATGCTCCCAGCAGTTTGGCGTAAATTACCAAGAAACTTTTTCGCCGGTATGCCGATTGGAGAGTGTGCGCTTTATTATAGCACTAGCGCCGGAGCTCAAGCTACATCTTCATCAAATGGAAGTATGCACCGCGTATCTCAATAGCGATCTGAGTTAGACGGTCTACATGAAGCAGCCGGAAGAGTACTCAGATGAAACAAATCCTGACAAGGTATTGCTTCTAAAAAAAGCAATATATGGCTTGAAGCAATCAGGAAGGACCTGGATCGAGAAGCTAAATGGCGTATTGGTTAAAATGGGATTCGTTGCTTGTGATAACGAGTCATGTTTGTACAAAAATTGTGGAGAAGGTAATCTTGTACTAATCCTTGTATATGTTGACGATATACCTATAGCTTGCCAATCGCAAGAGGATTTGCTGAAAATCAAGAGCAGCATCTCACGATCATTCGAGTGCTTTGACAAGGGTCAGCTTTACCATTTCCTGGGCATGGAAATCAAACGGGACGGCGATCTTGAAGCAATTACGCAAAAGCAAATATGCAATATATCAAGGACTTATTGCATACCCATGGGACTGATTTTTGCAAATCGGCGAAGACACCTTTACATGCTGGTTTTGAGATAGATTTCACAAGCCCCCAATGAAAAAAGGTGGATCCTACTTCTTATCAGTCCGTATTAGGAGAGCTTATGTGGCTAGCTCTTACAACAAGGCCAGACATATTGTATTCGGTGTCAAAATTGGCACAACCGAATCAAAGCCCGCATGCTGAACACATGGCTGGCATAAAGCACATGTTTAGATATCTCTCATCTACGATTGACATGTTAGCAGGTGGTCCTATTTCTTGGCGTTCGGAAAAGCAGCGAATTGTGGCGTTGAGCAGTACCGAGGCGGAGTACATGGCACTATCGGCGGCATTTAAGGAGGCGATAGTCATGCGAAGGCTGATTATGCAGATAGGTTGCGAAGACACCAACTGAGTGCGCAGGCGCTAACCAAGAATCCCGTTCATCATTCCCTAACAAAGCACATTGATATGCGTTATCATTTTGTTAGAGAAGTTGTTAAGGAAGGGCCAGTTTTGTTGAAATACAAATGTACAACTGAAATGATAGCAGATATTTTGACAAAAAATCTTCCCAAAACAAAACACGAAGAGCTTACAAAAATATTTCATTTGATTTGATATTTATTTTTGTAAATAAGCTTGCATTGAGGAAGGGTGTAGAAAATAAGGTACCCTGTATATTTTAGTTTGTTACAATGCACGCTTTCATAGTTAAGGAAGGAGAAAGAGATCTTGGAGTAGTTATTATTGTCTCGCTCTAAGAAATAGAGAATAAGAAAATATGTGTATCAATTTTTTCCTCAGTCACAAATAAAGTTCCGAAGCATACACACGTGTTTCTGACGGAAAGGAAGGCCTGTCATGATTTAGGGAACTAATTCCCGTGGATCTGCGTCAAAGGATCCTTAGAATTCTAGAATTTAATTTTGGCCCCATTTTCAGGCCAAATCATGATGGTACCCCTTGGAAAAGTGCTGTCATAGGTTCCATCACCCATATTTTCCGCGGTACACCTCAGAGAAGAAATTGATCAATTGTTCCATTTATTGAATTATGATCAATGACGGCCTATATCTAATTGCGTTGACTATCATTATTTCTTGGAAATATAAGTTTTAAAATGTATGCATACCATACACATTTCATCTAGCAGTTACCATATCTTTGGAATACTCATCCTAAGCTGAAATCTCCGATTTTTTACATTTATTTTAGCTTTTTTGATTTTTCCCCAAGCATTTTTCTAGGGAAGATTTTGTTGATTGAAATCAGTAGATCATAACATGTTTTATAGTTACAGAAACAATATTTTCTTCCATTAAAAAGGAGTTTTTAATCTCATATTTTCAAAAAGTCATGGCTATCTAAAACTGTTTCTATGTTACTAAAGCTTTAGCCTCAGTACTGTTGAAGCCAAGAATGATATTTTATTAGTTCATGTTGATGTCTCGACAGCGTTTTTATACGGCGAATCGGACGATAAGCAGATCTACAAGCAACAACCTGAGGGATACGAACAAGAAAAGGAGCTTCTTTGGAGATTGAAGAAGATTCATACGGGCTAAATCAAGGAGCCAGGGGGTTTCCTGAAGAAACGCAGTTTGAAATTTTAAATTTTGGAGCTATTCAAGATCGTGGGTTGCAAAGCTGTTCAGCTATACCCTTAAAAACACAGATATTTCGACTGCAGGGTCTTTCCCTCAGAGACGACTGATTTTCCATATCGCCAAGACATTGGAGTGCTTATGTATCTCATGCTTGACCAGACTTGGCATTCACCATCGGTTTTCTTTTAAAAACGCTTGAGAATCCTACAAAATAGAATATTGTACAACTGAAGAGGATTTTTCGTTACATTTCCGAACAACTCAACGCTGGAACAGTCTATTGGAAGCAAAAGAAAGGAATCTTTGAATGTTTTAGTTATTCCGATTTATTTTAGCATGAGGAGCTATTTCATGGAAAAGTCAAAGACAGGAAATGGTGGCCATTTCTAATACAGAAGCCGAGATTGGAGCAGACAATGAAGCCGCAAAAGAAATAATTTAGCAAAAAATATAATTTCAGGAAATCGATACGATGTACGAGTCCCTATTCTTCAGGTGGATAATGCTGCAGCCATGAGGTTGGCTCAAAACCCAGAGTTCCAATGAAGGACCAAGCACATTGCAGAAAATAAGGTACCCTGTATATATCATTTAACATTTAACTAACAGTAGACTAAGACTGCATTCTGGTTGCGCGTTCCTCAAGACGGTCGCTGGGTGGGAAGGTCATTGCGACGAAGTCGTGATTGGTTGCTCAACCTTGTTAGACCTCTCGCCAGGTGGTTAGGGTGCGACAATAGCTTGCTAAAGTACTTCTCCTTCTGTTCTGCGATCACATCTTTGACTGGAAGAATGTTTAAGTCGCGATGTATGTTTTCGTTGCGAACGTACCACGGTGCCCCGGTGATTGTTCTCAAGATCTTCGACTGAGCGCGCTGGACTATGTCAATATTGCTATTGCTGGCATTCCCCCATAACTGGTAGCCGTACATCCATATAGGTTTAAGTACCGAGTTATACAGCAGGACTTTATATTCAAGGCAAAGGGGAGACCGAGCGTTGATAAGCCAATGAAGGCTGCTGGCTTTTAGCTTTAGGTGGGTTCTTTTAGCTTCTATGTGCCGACGCCATGTGAGTCTTCTATCGAGGTGTACTCCTAGATATGTTACCTCGTTTGCTTGCGGGAGTAGGGTGTTGTTTAGCGTAAGGGGCGGGCAGTTTTGCCGATTCAAGGTGAACGTAACGTGCTTGCATTTTTGTTCGTTTACTTTAATTCGCCAGTCTGATAGCCATTTTTCAACATCCACCAGATGAAGAGCTAGCTGCGCAGTTGCTTGCATCGGGCATTTTGAGCGGCTAAGAATAGCTGTATCATCAGCAAACGTAGATGTTGTTAGTCGGTGCTTGTCGGGATGTCTGCTGTGTAGAGAACATATAATGTTGGTCCGAGTACACTTCCTTGAGGAACTCCAGCTCCAACAGTGAATTCGTCAGATATATCTGTGTTGCACCTCACAGCAAATTTTCTGTCGTAAAGGTAAGACTCTAAAAGCTTGTGGGTATTACAAGGGACCATTGTCTTGATCTTGTACATTAGACTTTCTAGCCAGACTCTATCAAATGCTTGAGAGACATCTAGAAATATTGCGGTACAGTACTCGCGTTTTTCGAATGCATTCCGAATTTCTGCTATTATCCGGTTGACCTGCTCAATTGTTCCGTGCTTTTCACGAAACCCAAACTGATGTGACGGGATTCCTTCCTGGATCCTTAGGTATGTGTTTATTCGAGTCAGAATGCATTTCTCAAAGAGTTTAGATAAGCATGAAAGTAGGCTTATAGGTCTATATGACGTGGGAATTGTGTGGTCTTTTCCCGGCTTCGCTATCATTATTATAATTGACTTTTTCCATCTCGCTGGAAAGTGGCCAAGTTTTGCGATGGCATTGAAGAGCTGGGTGATAGTGCAGACGGCGCAATATGGAAGCTCAATGATCATTTTGGGAGTTATGAGGTCGCAGCCTGGTGATTTTTTCGGATTTAGTTGGTTTTTGATGATATTAGCGATTTCGTTTGGGCGAAACTCGATTGGTTCATGTTGAAGCTGAGGCTCATATGGTAAAGTCGGCAAAGTAAAGGCACTAGTGGCCGGATTTGGTTGGAAGATATTTTTAAGGTGATTGGCAAACGTGCTGGCTCTGTCTGCATCGCTGCGCGCCCAGCCGCCTGTGGGATTTCTAATAGGCATCACAGCTTCTTTCGGTGAGCTTAGAGTTGGGTGAGCTCTCCATAGTGAGTGTTTTGTACTAGAAGTTGACAATTGCTCTATATAGCGGCGGTGGATATAAGCTTCTTCTTGCTGTAGGGCTTTAGTAAGTTGACGTGAGGCATGTCTAAAGCTTTGCTTAGCAGATGGCGATCTGTGGAATTGCCACTCGCGACGTAAACGCCGCTTTTCGAGGACGAGCTGTTCGATTTGTAGATTTGTCTTTTTATTGCTTTATGTATTTATAGTTTGCGATGTTGAGGCTCGAGCTGCAGAGACGAGTACAGACTCAAGTGAATTAACAAAGCTGTCTACGTTGGCTTCATCGTGGAGATGAGGACTTAGCTCAATGTGTGAGCTGATATATTTTTTGTACTTAACCCAATTGGTTTTCTGTGAGGTCAATTTTAATGGTTGTTCCAATGTTCCTGGATGTCGCAGTAGAATAAACAGGACAGGCGAGTGATCAGATGAGAGATCCGATAGGCAATTGGCGCTTATCAGATTTTTAGGGATGTTTTTGGTAATCGCAAAGTCTATTAAGTCTGGTAGTTTCCTTGGGTCTGCCGGCCAGTATGTTGGTGTGCCAGAAGAAACATAGTCGAGCTTGTTCTTGGCTTTGATAATTGCATTATAGAGCTGCTTCCCTTTTGGAGTCACGAGACGGGATCCCCAGTGTGTGTGCTTGGCATTGTAGTCTCCTGCTGCTATGAAGTGGTCTCCAAGTGTGTTGAAAAACTGCATAAACTCATCTTCAGCTATATTGAAGCGAGGGGGGCAGTATACGGCGGCTAGTGTAAGTTGGTTTCCAGTATTTAGTTGTATATTTATAGATGTGGCCTGTAGGCCCCATGTTTTTAGCAAATTTGTTTTGATAATGGTGCTTTATGCGGCTTCTGATTAGAATTCCAGTCCCACCATGTGCTTTACCATCTGGATGATTTGTTCCGTAGAATGAATATCCTCGTAGTTGAAAATTGTATTTGTTTGTAAGGTGTGTTTCCGAAAGCAGCATTACATCGATATGATTGTCGAGTAGGAATTGAGCTAACTCAAGTTTATGTTGCGAAACGCCGTTAGCGTTCCACGTTGATATCCGTAGGAAAGCCATTATTTGGATTGTTGTGAAACCAGCATTTGAATCAATAGATTTTGGTTTCGCATTAAATCTTGCATAGTTGTGCGCATAAACGACATAAATTCCGTCAGGCTTTGTTGTAGGCTGCATATCATAGCTTCAAAGTTGCTTTTTGGCTGCTCTGTTGGTTGATGTTGCTGAGCCGTGTTCGGTTCTTGATATGCTGATTGCAGAAATGAGCTTCTTGAGGCAGGTGTCGCCAGTCCGGATTTTAAGGCGCTTGCGTATGTCACATTTTTGTCAGAGTTAATGGGTCCTAGTGAGGATCTGGCTGCAGTCGAGAAGAAGACTTCAGGGTTTGATCTGGACGCCGTGAACTGTCCATTTTGGGTGCGGGCAGCTAATCCTTTCTGGTGGATGCGACTTTTCAGCTCCTTATAGACTGGGCATCCTCTATAATTAGCAGTGTGGTTGCCACCGCAGTTGCCGCACTTTTTCGAGTTGCTGTCATCTTTGCTCGCTGGGCAGTGTGCGGAGTCATGAAGCTCTCCGCAAACTACACACACCGGGCGCAGTTTACAGTATGACCTTGTATGGCCATATTCCTGGCAGTTCGCACATTGTACCGGGCCATTGCGTTTGTGCGGTTCCTCAACTGTAATTCTGCGGTGCAGCAGGTACTGAAGATTGTATATTGGGTGCACTTCGTATTTCTTCAGGAGCTTGGTTTCTGGTTCGAGCTCAACCTTAAAGAGTGGCTGCGGCGTTCTATCCCTGTTAAGGATATTAAAGACTGTCTTGGCGCTAAAACCCTTCTCCTGTAGCGCCTTTTTTATCTCTGCAGGCGTTACTTCGGGCTCTATGCCCTTAAGTACGACTTGCAGGCCCTTGCTGCTTTTTAGCTGATATGTGTAAAAGTTCTTTTTATTCTCGGTAAGATATTTTGATAATACTCTGTAGTTATCTTCAGACTTCATTTGAACTTTTGTTTCTTGAATGTTGCCCTTTACAAGGGGTATTATGTGGAAGTTATCCTTACCAATAAGCTCAATAATTTTGTTGACAAGAACATTGGAACTTTTTTCGCGTATATAGATAGGCGGAGATTTTGGCTTCCTTTTCTCAACTTCAGTGGATTCGCCCGCCTCAACCTCATCGGCGTCTGCCAAGATTTTAAATCGGTTAGAGTTAATGGGCGTTTCTTTTGCTGCTAGGCTAGCATTGCCACGGGTTATTTTGCGTTTGGAATTGAGGGGGCTCAGCTTCCTTTTGATTTGGATGTAGCGATCCATGCCAGTCTGCACAGCCGGCTTAATATAGTCATTGTTTTTGTTTTGGTTTTCGGGCAGCGCGGACGTATTACTATTTGCGCTGCTAGCTGATGACGTCATTAAACGCGCTGTCGATACAGTTGCGGTTGTTGTTGTTGTTGCTGTTGACGTTGTCAAATAAATTGAGGTGCTAGTTACTGCACTCTTTGGCTGCAGAGACATCGATGGTATCGAGGGGGAGCAGGAACGCGCTCTCTCGCTCTCTACGTTTAAGAATTCGGTCAAGTTGGGGGTAATTGACCGCGCTTGATCAGAGCTTGCATGGTTTTCGGTTGCTTTAAAAGAGAAGTACGCGTTGTTTCTTTGTACTGAGAGCCGTCTCTCGTCTTGCTCACGTTGACGTTGTGTGCGAACGTCGTTTAAGCTCATTGCAGTCGAGGTTGATTTAGTTTGAGTTTTGAGAGTTGTGTTTTATATTAATTAATTAATTAATTAATCAATATAAACATTAGCGATTTCATCGCAAAAAGAGTCGTTTCGCGTTATTGTAGATTTCTTAGACCAGTCACTGCACTTTTATGATTTTATTGAATATTTTTTCCCGGAGCACAATAAAAAACACGTCTGCATGCGACGACAGTCGGCCGAATTTTTTGATTTTTTTTTCATCTCAATTGACCTACATTAAGAACTGCTTGACAAGGAGCAAGGGCAGAGCATGACGACCTACATAAGTGAATTTGTGTAAATTCTGGCTGGTCTAACTGAAGTTGGAATAGAGCAGAACGACGAACTTCGCACTATCGATTTGCTATCAAGCCTTCCAGAGCAATTTGAACATTTCGTGGTCGCTATGGAGACACGAGATAACTTGCCTTAGTTCGATGTCTTCACCATAAAATTAAAGGAGGAGAGCGAAAGAAAAGGAATATCAGATGAACGAGTCGACAGTAAGGCATTCACTGCAACGCAGAAGCACAACTCACAGACGAAAAACTATGGCACGAAAGTTAAAAATACCGAAACGATAAAATATCGTTTACTTTAAGTGTGGTGAACAAGGGCACCTTAAGTCCCAGTGTCGAAGTGAGAACCTGGTGGAACGGCAGACAGGAAGGAGACTCAAATGCCTGCGGAGTGATAATGGCGGAGAATTTGTCAATAAACAGTTTGACGAATGTCTGAGGCAGCATGGAATCGACAGACAGCTAACAATAGCGTATACTCCCCAGCAAAATGGAATTGCGGAACGGGCAAATCGTACGCTAGTGGAGATGTCAAGATGCCTTCTGGTCCAGGCGGGACTGGGAAATAATTTTTGGGCAGAAGCTGTCAACACTTCGATTTACTTCTGCAAAACCGCTCCCCTAGCAGCGCATTAGAGAATATGACTCCTATAGAAGCGTGGACGGGTGTTATGTACAACACGTAAAGGTTTTTTGATCTCTTGCAGTTGCTCTGGACAAGGGTCCGAGGAAGGGCAGCAAATTTCAAACAGTTGGGTACTCTGTGGCAGCAAAAGGTTATCGGCTATATGGTTCATCAACTCGACAATTGGTCGAGAAACGGGATGTGTTATTTGATGAACATCATGACGTGGCATCCAAGGGTGATGCTGTGACGATCAATCTGGAGGAACTGGAGGAGGCCCGCCAGCAGCAGGGACCCGGAGATGCAGAAATCGTTTCTGACTTATCCATCGACGCCGGCAACTCCGATGAGAACACAGATCAGTACGAGAGTGCCGAAGAAAAAGGTGAGCATGTTTCGGATGAGGCACGCAGGGGCCCCGGTCGTCCTAAGATCAGTCGGAGTGGAAAACCTGGACGCCCAAAGAAGCAGTACAATATTCTAGGCGCCCTTGTTTCGGAAAATGTTCCGATTCCATTAACTTGCAAAGAGGCGCTGGAGAGTAAGAATGCAAAGGAGTGGCGTGAAGCCATGGAAGGGAATATGACTCTCTGGTTGCCAACCAGACTTGGCAAATCACTGATTTACCCAAAAATCAGGGAGCACTTGGATGCAAGTGGGTGTTCAATGTTCAAGGCTCGACTGGTAGCAAAAGGATGCTCCCAGCAGTTTGGCGTAAATTACCAAGAAACTTTTTCGCCGGTATGCCGATTGGAGAGTGTGCGCTTTATTATAGCACTAGCGCCGGAGCTCAAGCTACATCTTCATCAAATGGAAGTATGCACCGCGTATCTCAATAGCGATCTGAGTTAGACGGTCTACATGAAGCAGCCGGAAGAGTACTCAGATGAAACAAATCCTGATAAGGTATTGCTTCTAAAAAAAGCAATATATGGCTTGAAGCAATCAGGAAGGGCCTGGAACGAGAAGCTAAATAGCGTATTGGTTAATATGGGATTCGTTGCTTGTGATAAAGAGTCATGTTTGTACAAAAATTGTGGAGATCTTTTACTAATTGTGGTAATCTTGTACTAATCCTTGTATATGTTGACGATATACTTATAACTTGCCAATCGCAAGAGGATTTGCTGAAAATCAAGAGCAGCATCTCACGATCATTCAAGTGCTTTGACAAGGGTCAGCTTTACCATTTCCTGGGCATGGAAATCAAACGGGACGGCGATCTTGAAGCAATTTTTTTGGGACATACGCAATATATCAAGGACTTATTGCATACCCATGGGACTGATTTTTGCAAGTCGGCGAAGACGCCTTTACATGCTGGTTTTGAGATAGACTTCACAAGCCCCCAATGAAAAAAGATGGATCCTACTTCTTATCAGTCCGTATTAGGAGAGCTTATGTGGCTAGCTCTTACAACAAGGCCAGACATATTGCATTCGGTGTCAAAATTGGCACAACCGATTCAAAGCCCGCATGCTGAACACATGGCTGGCATAAAGCACATGTTTAGATATCTCTCATCTACGATTGACATGAAACTACACTACCGGCAATGTGGTCAATCGTTTTGTGGATACGTGGACGCGGATTGGGCAGGTGATAGGCTTGACAGGATATCATATACTGGTTACATCTACCTGTTAGCAGGTGGCCCGATTTCTTGGAGTTCGGAAAAGCAGCGAATTGTGGCGTTGAGTAGTACCGAGGCGGAGTACATGGCACTATCGGCGGCATTTAAGGAGGCGATAGTCATGCGAAGGCTGATTATGGAGATAGGTTGCGGAGACAACCACACCCCGATCGTCGTTTATGGGGATAATCTGAGTGCGCAGGCGCTAACCAAGAATCCTGTTCATCATTCCAGAACAAAGCACATTGATATGCGTTATGATTTTTTTAGAGAAGTTGTTAAGGAAGGGCCAGTTTTGTTGAAATAAAAATGTACAACTGAAATGATAGCAGATATTTTGACAAAAAATCTTCCTAAAACAAAACACGAAGAGCTTACAAAAATGTTTCATTTGATTTGATATTTATTTTTGTAAATAAGCTTGCATTGAGGAAGGGTGAAGAAAATAAGGTACCCTGTATATTTTAGTTTGTTACACGCTTTCATAGTTAAGGAAGGAGAAAAATATCTTGGAGTAGTTAGTATTGTCTCGCTCTAAGAAATAGAGAATAAGAAAATGTGTGTATCAATTTTTTCCTCAGTCACAAATAAAGTTCCGAAGCATACACACGGTATTCTGATTTTGTCTCTTTGAATTCTGCCGCTCAATATATTTTTTCCAAATCATGATGGTACCCCTTGGAAAAGTGCGGTCAACGCTTTTCTCGCACTTTTTGGCCATTAACTAAAATTGTTTGCATCCGATTCAAAAAAGCAGTACCATTTATAAATCAGGGAGCTTATCCCCGTCGATAACGTCAAAATATCATTTAAATCCCTAAAATTTACTTTTGGCCCCTTTTTTTGGCCGAATCATGATGGTACCCCTTGGAAAAGTGCGGTCAACGCTTTTCACGCATATTTTTTGCCAATAACTGAAATATTTTGCATCCGATTCAAAAAAGGAGTAACATTTATAAATAAGGGAACTAATCCCCATTGATCTGCGTCAGAGGATCGATAAAATTTCTTAAATTTAATTTTGGCCCCATTTTTGGGTACCCTTTGGCAAAGAGCGGTGAACGCTTTTCTCGCACTTTTTGGCCAATAACTGAAATATTTTGCATCCGATTCAAAAAACGAATACCATTTATGAATTAGGGAACTAATCCCCATCGATTTGTGTCAAAGGAACCCTAAAACTCCTAATATTTAATTTTGGCCCCATTTTTGGGCCAAATCATGATGGTACCCATTGGAAAAGTGCAGTCAACGCTTTCCTCGCACTTTTTGGCCAATAACTGAAATCAGTTCTCTCCGTTTAAAAATTTATGGGAACTAATTCCTGTAGATCTGAAACTAAGAAGCTCAACCGATCGGTTGATGCTATTTTGGAAGAATTTTACCAATACCAGGAAAAAGTTAGTTTCCTCTATATTTTTTAACTCCGATGATAGGTTCTATACCAATATTTTTATAGGAGAAGGGAACTATGTTGCATTGCTAGATTTGGGAGTATCAGTAAGTTGCTTAGGCGGAAAAGCAGCTACCGAAATGATGAGCAGTCACCAACTTAAAAAATGTTTGAGAAATATTTGAACGGCCAATAATAATAAATGTCCCGTGGTAAGGAAATATATGAATAATATTTTTTATCGTTTCTATCGTTTCGTAATAAGATTATAAGACCTATTGAATTTTATGTTATCCCAATATTAAGCCAGGATGTTTATTTAGGGATTGATTTCTGGAAATGCTTCAACTTAATCAACCACCTGATTAGTCCTAAGGTTTCAGAATTAGATACTGATAGGGATGAACAAAAGAAAAGTCAGAAAATGCACCTTTTGTCACCTGATCAACAAAGCAACCTCGATAAGGTCATCGCAAAATTAGTATTAGGCGTTTTGTCTGGTTGGTCAGTGCGCATACAGGACTCTTGGTCCTTTCTTGGCCTTGCTTCTTGCACCCTTTTGGATATGCATGTTACCCATGACATACTTTAGAATTGGAAGTGACTTCAACTCCTTGAATTCCCTTGTTTACTGGTCTTTGCACTCTTTGCTCTTCAGTTGTGATTTGACCAAATTGGGCTTGTGGTTCAGGGTCCGTCTGCGGCTCTCCTTGTTGATCCGCCATGAGCGGGGACCTATGTAATCTTCCATACTTTACTCTTTTCTCCATGCCGATGCATGCAATCAATCTTTGTTTCGATACGATTTCACCGATACCCTTTCGTGGCTCGTTAGCTTCCGGTGTCCAAGCCGCCGTATTACAGACGACTTTTTCTGCCTTGATATCAGGAGCGGATTCGGGTCGCACTGGCCCTGTCACAATCCATCCTAGCGCGGTATTTTTTAGTAGTGGCATTTATTGTGGAGCGGTCGACGTATTTTTCTGCATTGTTACTTGACGGGTTGCCTGACGCTCAATGTTTTTTAACATCTCCTTCAGAGATTGTCGATTGTTTGGATCGGTGATGGTTAGTTCTAGAGATGACAGCGTGTGTGGATCCAATCTTTCCTCAATGATGTGTATCAAGATTGGCTTCCAGTTGTCTGTTGACACTTTGAGTGCGTTAAGAGTGGCGATCGTTCGGAGCTGTTCCGCTGATCCATTTGTTCTGGGGAGTCCGAAAAGCTCTTGGATCGCGGATTTAATCAACAGCCGTTCATTTTGGTATCGATTCTTTAGTCGTTGCCAAGCATCCTTGTAACTGGTCTGTCCGCTAATTGACGTTGAGAATAGGTTTTTTGCTTCACCTGTTACATGATTCTCCAACGGAATTTTACTGCATCGCTGTAGTCTTGATTGTGGATGCATTCCGAAAAAACCATTTTTTATGGCTCGTTCCAGGTTGATGAGATCATGGTATCCCGTGACGATTTCTTTCCATAGCTCCTTCATGCGTTGTCTGACGTGTGTGGACACTTCCCGTCCTTCGGTGCGGTTGCATAGAAAGTCTTCCATATGGTCTAATCGACCTCCATGTCTTCGTTTTAATGATGTTAATCGAAGGTCTTCTCCTGTATAACTGTACTGTATAAAATGGAAGAAGGATGGTCGTCCGAAATCATTCGGACGAAATAAATCATATATGGTTTGTAACGCTTAGCAACATGGGCACAGTTTTAGAGATTTCCTAAGCGACAACAGAGGAGAATTTGACTGTGCAGAAGTAAATTAAGCCCAGAGCAAATCGGTCAGTTCAGCAGCTTACATTCTCATCAGGAGGGGCAAATCTTCGTTGAAGAGTCTGAGCCCTTACCAACTTTGGCTAGATAAGAAGCCAAGAATTAAACATTGTCAAATAGTAGGATCGACGTACTGTGCACACATTCCATGCCAGAGAAGGACGAAAAGGGATGAAAATGCCATAAAGGGGTACTTTGGCAACGAGGGATATCACATTTATTTATCCCAGGAAAACACAAGGTGGTTGTGTCAAGAGAAGTTAAATTTAAAGAAAAAATTATTAATTGTGAATCAAGTATAAGCCTACCTTTTCTAGATTCAGAATCCAAAGACGTCGAAGAATACAAGGAAGAAGGACACGAGAATCAGAGAGAACGAAGATACAACCAATACAGAACTCGAAGAAAATTACAAATACGGGGAAGAGTTAAACCTGGATAAAGAAAACAATGAGACAAGATCCGTCGTTCGATAATAAAATAACCTGGTCATCTGAATAATTATGCCGAATGCTTTGTGCTGGAGAGTCCACAATCGTTTCAAAAAGCCAGTAAAACAGTTTACCGAGTGGAAACGGACAATGGACAAGAAAATTGAAAATTGACAATGGACATTTCAGCAAAATGAAACTTGGAACTTGACTTCACTCCCTAGAGGGTCGAAAGCACTCCCATGCAAGTCAGTCTATTGATTCAAAATAAATCCTGTGTAAGAATTGATAAATACAAAGCTCGTTTGGTTACACAGAAAAATATCTCTACATATAATTTCACCTGCTCAATATCCCTAGGCTCCCCTAAAACAAAATCCAGAACAAACATGGGTTCCATCACCCATATTTTCCGCGGTACACCTCAGAGAAGAAATTGATCAATTGTTCCATATATTGAATTATGATCAATGACGGCCTATATCTAATTGCGTTGACTATCATTATTTTTTGGAAATATGAATTTTAAAATGTATGCATACCATACAAATTTCATCTAGCAGTTACCATATCTTTGGAATACTCATCCTAAGCTGAAATCTCCGATTTTCTAAATTTATTTTAGCGTCTTTGATTTTTCCCCAAGCATTTTTCTGGGAAGATTTTGTTAATTGAAATCAGTAGATCATACCATGTTTTAATTTTGGATTTAAGGGATAACACGAAATAATTTATTTGAATTTATTATAGTTAAAGAAACAATATTTTCTTCCATTAAAAAGGAGTTTTTAATCTCATATTTTCAAAAAGTCATGGCTATCTAAAACTGTTTCTATGTTACTAAAGCTTTAGCCTCAGTGCTGTTGAAGCCAAGAATGATATTTTATTAGTTCATGTTGATGTCTCGACAGCGTTTTTATACGGCGAATCGGACGATAAGCAGATCTACAAGCAACAACCTGAGGGATACGAACAAGAAAAGGAGCTTCTTTGGAGATTGAAGAAGATTCATACGGGCTAAATCAAGGAGCCAGGGGGTTTCCTGAAGAAACGCAGTTTGAAATTTTAAATTTTGGAGCTATTCAAGATCGTGGGTTGCAAAGCTGTTTCAGCTATACCCTTAAAAACAGATATTTCGACTGCAGGGTCTTTCCCTCAGAGACGACTGATTTTCCATATCGCCAAGACATTGGAGTGCTTATGTATCTCATGCTTGACCAGACTTGGCATTCACCATCGGTTTTCTTTTAAAAACGCTTGAGAATCCTACAAAATAGAATATTGTACAACTGAAGAGGATTTTTCGTTACATTTCCGAACAACTCAACGCTGGAACAGTCTATTGGAAGCAAAAGAAAGGAATCTTTGAATGTTTTAGTTATGCCGATTTATTTTAGCATGAGGAGCTATTTCATGGAAAAGTCAAAGACAGGAAATGGTGGCCATTTCTAATACAGAAGCCGAGATTGGAGCAGACAATGAAGCCGCAAAAGAAATAATTAAGCAAAAAATATAATTTCAGGAAATCGATACTATGTACGAGTCCCTATTCTTCAGGTGGATAATGCTGCAGCCATGAGGTTGGCTCAAAACCCAGAGTTCCAATGAAGGACCAAGCACATTGCAGAAAATAAGGTACCCTGTATATATCAATGCACGCTTTTATAGTTATAGAAAGGAGAAAGAGACCTTGGAGTAGTAATGATTGTTTCGCTCTAAGAAATAGAGAAAATATGAATATTAATTTCAGTCACAAAAAAGTTCCGAAGCATACACTCGGTGTTCTGATTTTGTCGCTTTGAATTCTGCCGCTCAATAGGTTATGGGCCCAGGCACTGGAGAATTCAAATTAGGAAAACCTGGACGCCCAAAGAAGCAGTACAATATTTTAGGCGCCCTTGTTTCGGAAAATGTTCCGATTCCATTAACTTGCAAAGAGGCGCTGGAGAGTAAGAATGCAAAGAAGTGGCGAAAAGCCATGGAAGGGAATATGAGTCTCTGGTTGCCAACCAGACTTGGCAAATCATTGATTTACCTAAAAATCAGGGAGCAATTGGATGCAAGTGGGTGTTCAACGTAAAGCAAGGCTCAACTGGTAGCAAAAGGATGCTCCCAGCAGTTTGGCGTAAATTACCAAGAAACTTTTTCGCCGGTATGCCGATTGGAAAGTGTGCGCTTTATTATAGCACTAGCGCCGGAGCTCAAGCTACATCTTCATCAAATGGAAGTATGCACCGCGTATCTCAATAGCGATCTGAGTTAGACGGTCTACATGAAGCAGCCGGAAGAGTACTCAGATGAAACAAATCCTGACAAGGTATTGCTTCTAAAAAAAGCAATATATGGCTTGAAGCAATCAGGAAGGACCTGGATCGAGAAGCTAAATGGCGTATTGGTTAAAATGGGATTCGTTGCTTGTGATAACGAGTCATGTTTGTACAAAAATTGTGGAGAAGGTAATCTTGTACTAATCCTTGTATATGTTGACGATATACCTATAGCTTGCCAATCGCAAGAGGATTTGCTGAAAATCAAGAGCAGCATCTCACGATCATTCGAGTGCTTTGACAAGGGTCAGCTTTACCATTTCCTGGGCATGGAAATCAAACGGGACGGCGATCTTGAAGCAATTACGCAAAAGCAAATATGCAATATATCAAGGATTTATTGCATACCCATGGGACTGATTTTTGCAAGTCGGCGAAGACACCTTTACATGCTGGTTTTGAGATAGATTTCACAAGCCCCCAATGAAAAAAGGTGGATCCTACTTCTTATCAGTCCGTATTAGGAGAGCTTATGTGGCTAGCTCTTACAACAAGGCCAGACATATTGCATTCGGTGTCAAAATTGGCACAACCGAATCAAAGCCCGCATGCTGAACACATGGCTGGCATAAAGCACATGTTTAGATATCTCTCATCTACGATTGACATGTTAGAAGGTGGTCCGATTTCTTGGCGTTCGGAAAAGCAGCGAATTGTGGCGTTGAGCAGTACCGAGGCGGAGTACATGGCACTGTCGGCGGCATTTAAGGAGGCGATAGTCATGCGAAGGCTGATTATGGAGATAGGTTGCGAAGACACCAACACCCCGATCGTCGTTTATGGGGATAATCTGAGTGCGCAGGCGCTAACCAAGAATCCCGTTCTTGGTTAAAAAAAATCTTCCCAAAACAAAACACGAAGAGCTTACAAAAATATTTCATTTAATTTGATATTTATTTTTGTAAATAAGCTTGCATTGAGGAAGGGTGTAGAAAATAAGGTACCCTGTATATTTTAGTTTGTTACAATGCACGCTTTCATAGTTAAGGAAGGAGAAAGAGATCTTGGAGTAGTTATTATTGTCTCGCTCTAAGAAATAGAGAATAAGAAAATATGTGTATCAATTTTTTCCTCAGTCACAAATAAAGTTCCGAAGCATACACACGTTTTTCTGACGGAAAGGAAGGCCTTTCATGATTTAGGGAACTAATTCCCGTGGATCTGCGTCAAAGGATCCTTAGAATTCTAGAATTTAATTTTGGCCCCATTTTCAGGCCAAATCATGATGGTACCCCTTGAAAAAGTGCGGTCATAGGTTCCATCACCCATATTTTCCGCGGTACACCTCAGAGAAGAAATTGATCAATTGTTCCATATATTGAATTATGATCAATGACGGCCTATATCTAATTGCGTTGACTATCATTATTTCTTGGAAATATAAGTTTTAAAATGTATGCATACCATACAAATTTCATCTAGCAGTTACCATATCTTTGGAATACTCATCCTAAGCTGAAATCTCCGATTTTCTACATTTATTTTAGCTTCTTTGATTTTTCCCCAAGCATTTTTCTAGGGAAGATTTTGTTGATTGAAATCAGTAGATCATAACATGTTTTATAGTTACAGAAACAATATTTTCTTCCATTAAAAAAGAAAAATCTCATATTTTCAAAAACTCATGGCTATCTAAAACTGTTTCTATGTTACTAAAGCTTTAGCCTCAGTGCTGTTGAAGCCAAGAATGATATTTTATTAGTTCATGTTGATGTCTCGACAGCGTTTTTATACGGCGAATCGGACGATAAGCAGATCTTCAAGCAACAACCAGAGGGATACGAACAAGAAAAGGAGCTTCTTAGGAGATTGAAGAAGATTCATACGGGCTAAATCAAGGAGCCAGGGGGTTTCCTGAAGAAACGCAGTTTGAAATTTTAAATTTTGGAGCTATTCAAGATCGTGGGTTGCAAAGCTGTTCAGCTATACCCTTAAAAACACAGATATTTCGACTGCAGGGTCTTTCCCTCAGAGACGACTGATTTTCCATATCGCCAAGACATTGGAGTGCTTATGTATCTCATGCTTGACCAGACTTGGCATTCACCATCGGTTTTCTTTTAAAAACGCTTGAGAATCCTACAAAATAGAATATTGTACAACTGAAGAGGATTTTTCGTTACATTTCCGAACAACTCAACGCTGGAACAGTCTATTGGAAGCAAAAGAAAGGAATCTTTGAATGTTTTAGTTATGCCGATTTATTTTAGCATGAGGAGCTATTTCATGGAAAAGTCAAAGACAGAATATGGTGGCCATTTCTAATACAGAAGCCGAGATTGGAGCAGACAATGAAGCCGCAAAAGAAAAATTTTTGGCAAAAAATATAATTTCAGGAAATCGATACTATGTACGAGTCCCTATTCTTCAGGTGGATAATGCTGCAGCCATGAGGCAGGCTCAAAACCCAGAGTTCCAATAAAAGACCAAGCACATTGCAGAAAATTAGGTATCCTGTATATTACAATGCTCGCTTTTATAGTTATAGAAAGGAGAAAGAGACCTTGGAGTAGTAATGATTGTTTCGCTCTAAGAAATAGAGAAAATATGAATATTAATTTCAGTCACAAAAAAGTTCCGAAGCATACACTCGGTGTTCTGATTTTGTCGCTTTGAATTCTGCCGCTCAATAGGTTATGGGCCCAGGCACTGGAGAATTCAAATTAGGAAAACCTGGACGCCCAAAGAAGCAGTGCAATATTTTAGGCGCCCTTGTTTCGGAAAATGTTCCGATTCCATTAACTTGCAAAGAGGCGCTGGAGAGTAAGAATGCAAAGAAGTGGCGAAAAGCCATGGAAGGGAATATGAGTCTCTGGTTGCCAACCAGACTTGGCAAATCATTGATTTACCTAAAAATCAGGGAGCAATTGGATGCAAGTGGGTGTTCAACGTAAAGCAAGGCTCAACTGGTAGCAAAAGGATGCTCCCAGCAGTTTGGCGTAAATTACCAAGAAACTTTTTCGCCGGTATGCCGATTGGACAGTGTGCGCTTTATTATAGCACTAGCGCCGGAGCTCAAGCTACATCTTCATCAAATGGAAGTATGCACCGCGTATCTCAATAGCGATCTGAGTTAGACGGTCTACATGAAGCAGCCGGAAGAGTACTCAGATGAAACAAATCCTGACAAGGTATTGCTTCTAAAAAAAGCAATATATGGCTTGAAGCAATCAGGAAGGACCTGGATCGAGAAGCTAAATGGCGTATTGGTTAAAATGGGATTCGTTGCTTGTGATAACGAGTCATGTTTGTACAAAAATTGTGGAGAAGGTAATCTTGTACTAATCCTTGTATATGTTGACGATATACCTATAGCTTGCCAATCGCAAGAGGATTTGCTGAAAATCAAGAGCAGCATCTCACGATCATTCGAGTGCTTTGACAAGGGTCAGCTTTACCATTTCCTGGGCATGGAAATCAAACGGGACGGCGATCTTGAAGCAATTACGCAAAAGCAAATATGCAATATATCAAGGACTTATTGCATACCCATGGGACTGATTTTTGCAAGTCGGCGAAGACACCTTTACATGCTGGTTTTGAGATAGATTTCACAAGCCCCCAATGAAAAAAGGTGGATCCTACTTCTTATCAGTCCGTATTAGGAGAGCTTATGTGGCTAGCTCTTACAACAAGGCCAGACATATTGCATTCGGTGTCAAAATTGGCACAACCGAATCAAAGCCCGCATGCTGAACACATGGCTGGCATAAAGCACATGTTTAAATATCTCTCATCTACGATTGACATGTTAGAAGGTGGTCCGATTTCTTGGCGTTCGGAAAAGCAGCGAATTGTGGCGTTGAGCAGTACCGAGGCGGAGTACATGGCACTGTCGGCGGCATTTAAGGAGGCGATAGTCATGCGAAGGCTGATTATGGAGATAGGTTGCGAAGACACCAACACCCCGATCGTCGTTTATGGGGATAATCTGAGTGCGCAGGCGCTAACCAAGAATCCCGTTCTTGGTTAAAAAAAATCTTCCCAAAACAAAACACGAAGAGCTTACAAAAATATTTCATTTGATTTGATATTTATTTTTGTAAATAAGCTTGCATTGAGGAAGGGTGTAGAAAATAAGGTACCCTGTATATTTTAGTTTGTTACAATGCACGCTTTCATAGTTAAGGAAGGAGAAAGAGATCTTGGAGTAGTTATTATTGTCTCGCTCTAAGAAATAGAGAATAAGAAAATATGTGTATCAATTTTTTCCTCAGTCACAAATAAAGTTCCGAAGCATACACACGTTTTTCTGACGGAAAGGAAGGCCTTTCATGATTTAGGGAACTAATTCCCGTGGATCTGCGTCAAAGGATCCTTAGAATTCTAGAATTTAATTTTGGCCCCATTTTCAGGCCAAATCATGATGGTACCCCTTGAAAAAGTGCGGTCATAGGTTCCATCACCCATATTTTCCGCGGTACACCTCAGAGAAGAAATTGATCAATTGTTCCATATATTGAATTATGATCAATGACGGCCTATATCTAATTGCGTTGACTATCATTATTTCTTGGAAATATAAGTTTTAAAATGTATGCATACCATACAAATTTCATCTAGCAGTTACCATATCTTTGGAATACTCATCCTAAGCTGAAATCTCCGATTTTCTACATTTATTTTAGCTTCTTTGATTTTTCCCCAAGCATTTTTCTAGGGAAGATTTTGTTGATTGAAATCAGTAGATCATAACATGTTTTATAGTTACAGAAACAATATTTTCTTCCATTAAAAAGGAGTTTTTAATCTCATATTTTCAAAAAGTCATGGCTATCTAAAACTGTTTCTATGTTACTAAAGCTTTAGCCTCAGTGCTGTTGAAGCCAAGAATGATATTTTATTAGTTCATGTTGATGTCTCGACAGCGTTTTTATACGGCGAATCGGACGATAAGCAGATCTTCAAGCAACAACCAGAGGGATACGAACAAGAAAAGGAGCTTCTTAGGAGATTGAAGAAGATTCATACGGGCTAAATCAAGGAGCCAGGGGGTTTCCTGAAGAAACGCAGTTTGAAATTTTAAATTTTGGAGCTATTCAAGATCGTGGGTTGCAATGCTGTTCAGCTATACCCTTAAAAACACAGATATTTCGACTGCAGGGTCTTTCCCTCAGAGACGACTGATTTTCCATATCGCCAAGACATTGGAGTGCTTATGTATCTCATGCTTGACCAGACTTGGCATTCACCATCGGTTTTCCTTTAAAAACGCTTGAGAATCCTACAAAATAGAATATTGTACAACTGAAGAGGATTTTTCGTTACATTTCCGAACAACTCAACGCTGGAACAGTCTATTGGAAGCAAAAGAAAGGAATCTTTGAATGTTTTAGTTATGCCGATTTATTTTTGCATGAGGAGCTATTTCATGGAAAAGTCAAAGACAGGAAATGGTGGCCATTTCTAATACAGAAGCCGAGATTGGAGCAGACAATGAAGCCGCAAAAGAAATAATTTAGCAAAAAATATAATTTCAGGAAATCGATACTATGTACGAGTCCCTATTCTTCAGGTGGATAATGCTGCAGCCATGAGGCAGGCTCAAAACCCAGAGTTCCAATAAAAGACCAAGCACATTGCAGAAAATTAGGTATCCTGTATATTACAATGCTCGCTTTTATAGTTATAGAAAGGAGAAAGAGACCTTGGAGTAGTAATGATTGTTTCGCTCTAAGAAATAGAGAATAAGAAAATATGTATATTAATTTCAGTCACAAAAAAGTTCCGAAGCATACACTCGGTGTTCTGATTTTGTCGCTTTGAATTCTGCCGCTCAATAGGTTATGGGCCCAGGCACTGGAGAATTCAAATTAGGAAAACCTGGACGCCCAAAGAAGCAGTACAATATTTTAGGCGCCCTTGTTTCGGAAAATGTTCCGATTCCATTAACTTGCAAAGAGGCGCTGGAGAGTAAGAATGCAAAGAAGTGGCGAAAAGCCATGGAAGGGAATATGAGTCTCTGGTTGCCAACCAGACTTGGCAAATCATTGATTTACCTAAAAATCAGGGAGCAATTGGATGCAAGTGGGTGTTCAACGTAAAGCAAGGCTCAACTGGTAGCAAAAGGATGCTCCCAGCAGTTTGGCGTAAATTACCAAGAAACTTTTTCGCCGGTATGCCGATTGGACAGTGTGCGCTTTATTATAGCACTAGCGCCGGAGCTCAAGCTACATCTTCATCAAATGGAAGTATGCACCGCGTATCTCAATAGCGATCTGAGTTAGACGGTCTACATGAAGCAGCCGGAAGAGTACTCAGATGAAACAAATCCTGACAAGGTATTGCTTCTAAAAAAAGCAATATATGGCTTGAAGCAATCAGGAAGGACCTGGATCGAGAAGCTAAATGGCGTATTGGTTAAAATGGGATTCGTTGCTTGTGATAACGAGTCATGTTTGTACAAAAATTGTGGAGAAGGTAATCTTGTACTAATCCTTGTATATGTTGACGATATACCTATAGCTTGCCAATCGCAAGAGGATTTGCTGAAAATCAAGAGCAGCATCTCACGATCATTCGAGTGCTTTGACAAGGGTCAGCTTTACCATTTCCTGGGCATGGAAATCAAACGGGACGGCGATCTTGAAGCAATTACGCAAAAGCAAATATGCAATATATCAAGGACTTATTGCATACCCATGGGACTGATTTTTGCAAGTCGGCGAAGACACCTTTACATGCTGGTTTTGAGATAGATTTCACAAGCCCCCAATGAAAAAAGGTGGATCCTACTTCTTATCAGTCCGTATTAGGAGAGCTTATGTGGCTAGCTCTTACAACAAGGCCAGACATATTGTATTCGGTGTCAAAATTGGCACAACCGAATCAAAGCCCGCATGCTGAACACATGGCTGGCATAAAGCACATGTTTAGATATCTCTCATCTACGATTGACATGTTAGCAGGTGGTCCGATTTCTTGGCGTTCGGAAAAGCAGCGAATTGTGGCATTGAGCAGTACCGAGGCGGAGTACATGGCACTATCGGCGGCATTTAAGGAGGCGATAGTCATGCGAAGGCTGATTATGGAGATAGGTTGCGAAGACACCAACACCCCGATCGTCGTTTATGGGGATAATCTGAGTGCGCAGGCGCTAACCAAGAATCCCGTTCTTGGTTAAAAAAAATCTTCCCAAAACAAAACACGAAGAGCTTACAAAAATATTTCATTTGATTTGATATTTATTTTTGTAAATAAGCTTGCATTGAGGAAGGGTGTAGAAAATAAGGTACCCTGTATATTTTAGTTTGTTACAATGCACGCTTTCATAGTTAAGGAAGGAGAAAGAGATCTTGGAGTAGTTATTATTGTCTCGCTCTAAGAAATAGAGAATAAGAAAATATGTGTATCAATTTTTTCCTCAGTCACAAATAAAGTTCCGAAGCATACACACGTTTTTCTGACGGAAAGGAAGGCCTTTCATGATTTAGGGAACTAATTCCCGTGGATCTGCGTCAAAGGATCCTTAGAATTCTAGAATTTAATTTTGGCCCCATTTTCAGGCCAAATCATGATGGTACCCTTGGAAAAGTGCGGTCATAGGTTCCATCACCCATATTTTCCGCGGTACACCTCAGAGAAGAAATTGATCAATTGTTCCATATATTGAATTATGATCAATGACGGCCCATATCTAATTGCGTTGACTATCATTATTTCTTGGAAATATAAGTTTTAAAATGTATGCATACCATACAAATTTCATCTAGCAGTTACCATATCTTTGGAATACTCATCCTAAGCTGAAATCTCCGATTTTCTACATTTATTTTAGCTTCTTTGATTTTTCCCCAAGCATTTTTCTAGGGAAGATTTTGTTGATTGAAATCAGTAGATCATAACATGTTTTATAGTTACAGAAACAATATTTTCTTCCATTAAAAAGGAGTTTTTAATCTCATATTTTCAAAAAGTCATGGCTATCTAAAACTGTTTCTATGTTACTAAAGCTTTAGCCTCAGTGCTGTTGAAGCCAAGAATGATATTTTATTAGTTCATGTTGATGTCTCGACAGCGTTTTTATACGGCGAATCGGACGATAAGCAGATCTTCAAGCAACAACCAGAGGGATACGAACAAGAAAAGGAGCTTCTTAGGAGATTGAAGAAGATTCATACGGGCTAAATCAAGGAGCCAGGGGGTTTCCTGAAGAAACGCAGTTTGAAATTTTAAATTTTGGAGCTATTCAAGATCGTGGGTTGCAAAGCTGTTCAGCTATACCCTTAAAAACACAGATATTTCGACTGCAGGGTCTTTCCCTCAGAGACGACTGATTTTCCATATCGCCAAGACATTGGAGTGCTTATGTATCTCATGCTTGACCAGACTTGGCATTCACCATCGGTTTTCCTTTAAAAACGCTTGAGAATCCTACAAAATAGAATATTGTACAACTGAAGAGGATTTTTCGTTACATTTCCGAACAACTCAACGCTGGAACAGTCTATTGGAAGCAAAAGAAAGGAATCTTTGAATGTTTTAGTTATGCCGATTTATTTTTGCATGAGGAGCTATTTCATGGAAAAGTCAAAGACAGGAAATGGTGGCCATTTCTAATACAGAAGCCGAGATTGGAGCAGACAATGAAGCCGCAAAAGAAATAATTTAGCAAAAAATATAATTTCAGGAAATCGATACTATGTACGAGTCCCTATTCTTCAGGTGGATAATGCTGCAGCCATGAGGCAGGCTCAAAACCCAGAGTTCCAATAAAAGACCAAGCACATTGCAGAAAATTAGGTATCCTGTATATTACAATGCTCGCTTTTATAGTTATAGAAAGGAGAAAGAGACCTTGGAGTAGTAATGATTGTTTCGCTCTAAGAAATAGAGAATAAGAAAATATGTATATTAATTTCAGTCACAAAAAAGTTCCGAAGCATACTCGGTGTTCTGATTTTGTCGCTTTGAATTCTGCCGCTCAATAGGTTATGGGCCCAGGCACTGGAGAATTCAAGATATTCGGTGTGTGACTCGATATTAAGAATAATGAGTGCTCTTTATGAGACGAACTATGGCACATGGAAAATACAGATGCGATCTGTATTGGTGCATTCCGGTTTGTGGAGTGTTACGTCTGGAGAGCTAACTGAAACGAATGTTCCAGAAGGACAGGCGTTGGCAACAATAACATTGAGTGTAAAGACATCTCAATTGGCCTACATCAAGAATTGCTTGACTGCTGTGGCGGCATGGACCAAGTTGAAGGAGGTTCATTAACCAAGCGGACCTGTACGAAAGGTACAGTTACACAAGAAACTGCTTAATAAACGGATGGAGCAAGGGCAGTGTTCGTCCGTGGAGCGTTGTGCGGAAACTATGTCGAATTTGAACTTGCGGGCGTAACGGTAGATCCCGGAATCGTAGTCAAAGACCGTATAAAAGTTCTGACTAAATGTGCCTGAATTCTGCAATGGACTGATCGGGTTGACCAGGAGTTTACTGTGATCAGGCTGTAGTTGATGAGAGATACTTGAAGTCCTGGGTAAGTCATCCTCAAGTACAGATGGTACGGGGTTTCGTCTGATTCCTAATCGGCAATGTTATGGACGTGCTTAAACGAATGTTAATGCCAGTGTCACTCACCTCTGAGTCTGCTGACTCAGCTTGCTTGTTCATGCATTGCTTGTTTTTTGCTTGGTTTTTACTTGCTCAGTCAATCGGTCATTCTTCCCGCTGATAATGCTGATTTCTGCTTCTGGCGTCGTCTACTAGTGCTGTTTTATGCTTATTGTTAATTATTACTAGGTGTGCCAATAGGTTAGTGGGTCGATAGCGAAAGAAAAGGAATAGCAGATGAACGAGTCGACACTAAGGCATTCGCTGCAACGCAGAAGAACAACTCACAGACGAACAACTATGGCCAGAACATCTTTACGTTCCGAAGATGACCGGAAATTTCTATTCCGTGAGCAGTGTTGTCCAGAACAGGTGCAAGGTGACCTTTGAAATAGAGAATGCCAAGTGATGCAAGATGGAGAAAGCATAGTGAAAGCCAAAAATTTTGGCAAGTTGCGGAACGGGCAAATCGTACGCTATTAGAGATGTCAAGATGCCTTCTGTCCCAGGCGGGACTGGGAGATAATTTTTGGGCAGAAGCTGTCAACACTTCGGTTTATCTGCGAAACCGCTCCCCTACCAGCGCATTAGATAGTATGACTCCTATGGAAGCGTGGACGGGTAAAAGACCTTATGTAAAACACCTAAATGTTTTTTGATCTCTTGCAGTTGCTCTAGACAAGGGTCCGAGGAAGGGCAGATAATTTTAACCTAAGGGCAAAGAGTACATTATGGTTGCGTAATCTGCGGCAGCAAAGAGTTATCTACTATATGGTTCATCAACTCGACAATTGGTCGAGAAACGGGTGATGCATCCAAGGGTGATGCTGTGACGATCAATCTGGAGGAACTGGAGGAGGCCCGCCAGCAGCAGGGACCCGGAGATGCAGAAATCGTTTCTCACTTATCCATCGACGCCGGCAGCTCCGATGAGAACACAGATCAGTACGAGAGTGCCAAAGAAAAAGGTGGACATGTTTCGGATGAGGCACGCAGGGGTCCGGGTCGTCCTAAGATTATCCAGACTGGAAAACCTGGACGCCCAAAGAAGCAGTACAATATTCTAGGCGCCCTTGTTTCGGAAAATGTTCCGATTCCATTAACTTGCAAAGAGGCGCTGGAGAGTAAGAATGCAAAGGAGTGGAGTGAAGCCATGGAAAGAGAATATGACTCTCTGGTTGCCAACCAGACTTGGCCAATCACTGATTTACCCAAAAATCAGGGAGCAATTGGATGCAAGTGGGTGTTCAACGTAAAACTTTTTTGCCGGTATGCCGATTGGAGAGTGTGCGCTTTATTATAGCACTAGCGGCGGAGCTCAAGCTACATCTTCATCAAATGGAAGTATGCACCGCGTATCTCAATAGCTTTCTGAGTTAGACGGTCTACATGAAGCAGCCGGAAGAGTACTCAGATGAGACAAATCCTGACAAGGTATTGCTTCTAAAAAAAGCAATATATGGCTTGAAGCAATCAGGAAGGACCTGGAACGAGAAGCTAAATGGCGTATTGGTTAATATGGGATTCGTTGCTTGTGATAAAGAGTCATGTTTGTACAAAAATTGTGGAGATCTTGTACTAATCCTTGTATATGTTGACGATATACCTATAGTTTGCCAATCGCAAGAGGATTTGCTGAAAATCAAGAGCAGCATCTCACGATCATTCGAGTGCTTTGACAAGGGTCAGCTTTACCATTTCCTGGGCATGGAAATCAAACGGGACGGCGATCTTGAAGCAATTACTTTGGGACATACGCAATATATCAAGGACTTATTGCATACCCATGGGACTGATTTTTGCAAGTCGGCGAAGACGCCTTTACATGCTGGTTTTGAGATAGATTTCACAAGCCCCCAATGAAAAAAGGTGGATCCTACTTCTTATCAGTCCGTATTAGGAGAGCTTATGTGGCTAGCTCTTACAACAAGGCCAGACATATTGCATTCGGTGTCAAAATTGGCACAACCGATTCAAAGCCCGCATGCTGAACACATGGCTGGCATAAAGCACATGTTTAGATATCTCTCATCTACGATTGACATGAAACTACACTACCGGCAATGTGGTCAATCGTTTTGTGGATACGTGGACGCGGATTGGGCAGGTGATAGGCTTGACAGGATATCATATACTGGTTACATCTACCTGTTAGCAGGTGGCCCGATTTCTTGGAGTTCGGAAAAGCAGCGAATTGTGGCGTTGAGCAGTACCGAGGCGGAGTACATGGCACTATCGGCGGCATTTAAGGAGGCGATAGTCATGCGAAGGCTGATTATGGAGATAGGTTGCGGAGACAACCACACCCCGATCGTCGTTTATGGGGATAATCTGAGTGCGCAGGCGCTAACCAAGAATCCCGTTCATCATTCCCGAACAAAGCACATTGATATGCGTTATCATTTTGTTAGAGATGTTGTTAAGGGAGGGCCAGTTTTGTTGAAATACAAATGTACAACTGAAATGATATTTTGACAAAAAATCTTCCCAAAACAAAGCTCGAAGAGCTTACAAAAATGTTTCATTTGATTTGATATTTATTTTTGTAAATAAGCTTGCATTGAGGAAGGGTGTAGAAAATAAGGTACCCTGTATATTTTAGTTTGTTACAATGCACGCTTTCATAGTTAAGGAAGGAGAAAGAGATCTTGGAGTAGTTATTATTTTCTCGCTCTAAGAAATAGAGAATAAGAAAATATGTGTATCAATTTTTTCCTCAGTCACAAATAAAGTTCCGAAATATACACAGGGTTTTCTGACGGAAAGGAAGGCCTTTCATGATTTAGGAAACTAATTCCCGTGGATCTGCGTCAAAGGATCCTTAGAATTCTAGAATTTAATTTTGGCCCCATTTTCAGGCCAAATCATGATGATACCCCTTGGAAAAGTGCCTCGCATATTTTGGCCATTAACTGAAATTATTTGCATCCGATTCAAAAAAGCAGTACCATTTATAAATAAGGGAACTTATCCCCGTCGATCTATGTCAAAGGATCCCTTAAAACCATAAAATTTACTCTTGGCCCCTTTTTTTGGCAAAATCATGACCCCCTGAAAAAGTGCGGTCAACGCTTTTCTCGCATATTTTTTGCCAATAACTGAAATACTTTGCAACCGATTCAAAAATGGAGAACCATTTAAAAATAAGGGAAATAATCCCCGTGAATCTGCGTCAGGGGATCCTTAAAATTCCTAAAATTTAATTTTGGCCCCTTTTTTGGGCCAAATCGTGATGGTACCCCTTGGAAAAGTGCGGTCAACGCTTTCTTCGCACTTTTTGGCCAAAAACTGAAATCGGTTCTCTCCGTTTAAAAAAAGGAATAATGTTTATGAATCTTGGAACAAATTCCCGTGGATCTACGTTTAAGGATCCTTAAAATTCTTCAAATTTAATTTTGGTCCCTGTTGAGCTATCAGCGTTATGATAGCGGCCAAATTAATAAATCGAGATTCAAATTATATTCCAATTTATTCTGGGCCAATTTAACCCCAAAACAAATTTCGCGGCCGTTCCAAACAAAGCCGAATATACAAGTGAATAAAACCTAAGAGCTTGCGCAAAGGCTCCACCAAAGCTTCCAAAGTGCATGCGCTACAAAAGAACAACAAAGCGCATGCGAATCTGGGAGAAACAAAGAAGAATACAAGCTGATAACAACAGCTGCAGCTAAGTATTTTATGATTATTTTAAATTCATTTTTTGGTGGCTGCTTGGCCCAACATCCTCTCCCCATTTAAGGGTGGGCCTTCAATAACACTGTTGTAAGGGGCAGCAGTCACATCATTGCAGTGGTTATTCCGTGGGTTGTCTTCCCTAGCATACAGTGCCGACACATCCAGTGATCGTTCACCGCGTTCAGAAAACACCCAGCCAAATCGAGTATTCTGAGCAATGGGGAGCCCGTGACCTAATTGGATATGGCCAGCCGACAATAGCTCAAAGAATAAGCTGCCTCCAATCAACAGGTCCACTGGCATGGTTTTTTGGACGGCACCGATGGGACGGGAGACTCGTGCGGGTGAAATCTGCCCGCGAGGGTGCAACAAAATATGATGACGGTGATTGCACGTCGAGCAGCGGGAAGCTGAGCATCCGCGAGCGAGATGGCCATCCTCCAGACAAACAAAGCAGCGAGCCAGACGCCGTACTTCGTCGCACCGTTCCTCAATTGGCAACGCACTAAACTTTGAACAAGAAGGAAGCTCGTGTACCGAAATACCACACAGGGCGCATAGAGCAGGACGGGCGTTAATAACCATGCACGAAGATCTACCTCGGCCCACTTGGTTAGGTGGTGAATACGCCGCCAAAGAAATGGACTCCCAAGACGGAAGGCTGTCGTTGCTTCCGGCGAGAGTGTCTTCCCACTTGGCCTTTGTGGCAGGATCCAACTTCTGCAGGATAATCTGGATAAGCAAGCATCCTTGGATCTCGGAAGCTGATCCGGAACTCATAAGAGCCCGCATATGCCTATTGAACCGATCCGATAACTCCCGCAAAGTAGCTACAGACCCTGGCTCGACCACACAAAGCTGCAGGATATCGTTGATATGAGACTGGAAAATTAAACGCGGATTACTAATTGACGATTGCGCAATAGGTTAAAGGCCACATCGTAGCTCGCGTCAGTAATTTCCAGAGCTCTCACCGTATCCAAGGCTGACTCGCGCAGGCATGAAATGAGCCAAAGGAGCTTTTCCATTTTCGTTAGGTGAGGATGACTGTCAATCGTAGTCTAAAATAGGGCGCAAAAATCCGGCCACTCGGCATAGCCGCCGCTGAATGTTGGCATCGGCAACGGTGGCAAGGAGGGGGCTGGCTTGTATGGCATTGGCGATACACTAGCACCTTCGAGAAGTGTGGAGTGGGCAGCGATTCTTATGGAGCGCTTGGCAACCTCCACCTGAATTTCCACTTGCACATCGGTCGCCAGCTGCGAGAATCTCCAATACAGATCACTCCCGATCTCGTTAAAAATAAGATCCTCCAACTCTTCTTGAAGCGCGGTGAACCGCTCACGCAAACGCTTCTCCACTGACTCCAGCGCCATAATGATACAATCCTCAGTCCGCGCCACAGCCTTCACTTTATGATGCAGCGCCTTCATCTCCTGGCAGGTCACCTCTGCTCTTCTCCGCAGCATCCTTACTCGGTTTGCGGCAGCAGCTTCAATAGTCTAAGCTCCAGACTCCATTATTCAATTAAACTGCAACTTGTAACAACAACAACAAGGGCGTTTTCTTAGCACTTTTAATACTGATCTTAATAATCAACCGGGATGAAATCGCGTCGGGGTCACCAAATGTTGAGCTATCAGTGTTTTGATTTATTATGGGTCAATTTAACCCCAAAACAAATTCCGCGGCCGATCCAAACAAAGCCGAATATACAAGTGAATAAAACCTAAGAGCTTGCGCAGAAGTTCCACCAAAGCTTCCAAAGTGCATGCGCTACAAAAGAACAACAAAGCGCATGCGAATCTGGGAGAAACAAAGAAGAATACAAGCTGATAACAACAGCTGCAGCTAAGTATTTTATGATTATTTTAAATTCATTTTTTGGTGGCTGCTTGGCCCAACATCCTCTCCCCATTTAAGGGTGGGCCTTCAATAACACTGTTGTAAGGGGCAGCAGTCACATCATTGCAGTGGTTATTCCGTGGGTTGTCTTCCCTAGCATACAGTGCCGACACATCCAGTGATCGTTCACCGCGTTCAGAAAACACCCAGCCAAATCGAGTATTCTGAGCAATGGGGAGCCCGTGACCTAATTGGATATGGCCAGCCGACAATAGCTCAAAGAATAAGCTGCCTCCAATCAACAGGTCCACTGGCATGGTTTTTTGGACGGCACCGATGGGACGGGAGACTCGTGCGGGTGAAATCTGCCCGCGAGGGTGCAACAAAATATGATGACGGTGATTGCACGTCGAGCAGCGGGAAGCTGAGCATCCGCGAGCGAGATGGCCATCCTCCAGACAAACAAAGCAGCGAGCCAGACGCCGTACTTCGTCGCACCGTTCCTCAATTGGCAACGCACTAAACTTTGAACAAGAAGGAAGCTCGTGTACCGAAATACCACACAGGGCGCATAGAGCAGGACGGGCGTTAATAACCATGCACGAAGATCTACCTCGGCCCACTTGGTTAGGTGGTGAATACGCCGCCAAAGAAATGGACTCCCAAGACGGAAGGCTGTCGTTGCTTCCGGCGAGAGTGTCTTCCCACTTGGCCTTTGTGGCAGGATCCAACTTCTGCAGGATAATCTGGATAAGCAAGCATCCTTGGATCTCGGGAGCTGATCCGGAACTCATAAGAGCCCGCATATGCCTATTGAACCGATCCGATAACTCCCGCAAAGTAGCTACAGACCCTGGCTCGACCACACAAAGCTGCAGGATATCGTTGATATGAGACTGGAAAATTAAACGCGGATTACTAATTGACGATTGCGCAATAGGTTAAAGGCCACATCGTAGCTCGCGTCAGTAATTTCCAGAGCTCTCACCGTATCCAAGGCTGACTCGCGCAGGCATGAAATGAGCCAAAGGAGCTTTTCCATTTTCGTTAGGTGAGGATGACTGTCAATCGTAGTCTAAAATAGGGCGCAAAAATCCGGCCACTCGGCATAGCCGCCGCTGAATGTTGGCATCGGCAACGGTGGCAAGGAGGGGGCTGGCTTGTATGGCATTGGCGATACACTAGCACCTTCGAGAAGTGTGGAGTGGGCAGCGATTCTTATGGAGCGCTTGGCAACCTCCACCTGAATTTCCACTTGCACATCGGTCGCCAGCTGCGAGAATCTCCAATACAGATCACTCCCGATCTCGTTAAAAATAAGATCCTCCAACTCTTCTTGAAGCGCGGTGAACCGCTCACGCAAACGCTTCTCCACTGACTCCAGCGCCATAATGATACAATCCTCAGTCCGCGCCACAGCCTTCACTTTATGATGCAGCGCCTTCATCTCCTGGCAGGTCACCTCTGCTCTTCTCCGCAGCATCCTTACTCGGTTTGCGGCAGCAGCTTCAATAGTCTAAGCTCCAGACTCCATTATTCAATTAAACTGCAACTTGTAACAACAACAACAAGGGCGTTTTCTTAGCACTTTTAATACTGATCTTAATAATCAACCGGGATGAAATCGCGTCGGGGTCACCAAATGTTGAGCTATCAGTGTTTTGATTTATTATGGGTCAATTTAACCCCAAAACAAATTCCGCGGCCGATCCAAACAAAGCCGAATATACAAGTGAATAAAACCTAAGAGCTTGCGCAGAAGTTCCACCAAAGCTTCCAAAGTGCATGCGCTACAAAAGAACAACAAAGCGCATGCGAATCTGGGAGAAACAAAGAAGAATACAAGCTGATAACAACAGCTGCAGCTAAGTATTTTATGATTATTTTAAATTCATTTTTTGGTGGCTGCTTGGCCCAACATCCTCTCCCCATTTAAGGGTGGGCCTTCAATAACACTGTTGTAAGGGGCAGCAGTCACATCATTGCAGTGGTTATTCCGTGGGTTGTCTTCCCTAGCATACAGTGCCGACACATCCAGTGATCGTTCACCGCGTTCAGAAAACACCCAGCCAAATCGAGTATTCTGAGCAATGGGGAGCCCGTGACCTAATTGGATATGGCCAGCCGACAATAGCTCAAAGAATAAGCTGCCTCCAATCAACAGGTCCACTGGCATGGTTTTTTGGACGGCACCGATGGGACGGGAGACTCGTGCGGGTGAAATCTGCCCGCGAGGGTGCAACAAAATATGATGACGGTGATTGCACGTCGAGCAGCGGGAAGCTGAGCATCCGCGAGCGAGATGGCCATCCTCCAGACAAACAAAGCAGCGAGCCAGACGCCGTACTTCGTCGCACCGTTCCTCAATTGGCAACGCACTAAACTTTGAACAAGAAGGAAGCTCGTGTACCGAAATACCACACAGGGCGCATAGAGCAGGACGGGCGTTAATAACCATGCACGAAGATCTACCTCGGCCCACTTGGTTAGGTGGTGAATACGCCGCCAAAGAAATGGACTCCCAAGACGGAAGGCTGTCGTTGCTTCCGGCGAGAGTGTCTTCCCACTTGGCCTTTGTGGCAGGATCCAACTTCTGCAGGATAATCTGGATAAGCAAGCATCCTTGGATCTCGGAAGCTGATCCGGAACTCATAAGAGCCCGCATATGCCTATTGAACCGATCCGATAACTCCCGCAAAGTAGCTACAGACCCTGGCTCGACCACACAAAGCTGCAGGATATCGTTGATATGAGACTGGAAAATTAAACGCGGATTACTAATTGACGATTGCGCAATAGGTTAAAGGCCACATCGTAGCTCGCGTCAGTAATTTCCAGAGCTCTCACCGTATCCAAGGCTGACTCGCGCAGGCATGAAATGAGCCAAAGGAGCTTTTCCATTTTCGTTAGGTGAGGATGACTGTCAATCGTAGTCTAAAATAGGGCGCAAAAATCCGGCCACTCGGCATAGCCGCCGCTGAATGTTGGCATCGGCAACGGTGGCAAGGAGGGGGCTGGCTTGTATGGCATTGGCGATACACTAGCACCTTCGAGAAGTGTGGAGTGGGCAGCGATTCTTATGGAGCGCTTGGCAACCTCCACCTGAATTTCCACTTGCACATCGGTCGCCAGCTGCGAGAATCTCCAATACAGATCACTCCCGATCTCGTTAAAAATAAGATCCTCCAACTCTTCTTGAAGCGCGGTGAACCGCTCACGCAAACGCTTCTCCACTGACTCCAGCGCCATAATGATACAATCCTCAGTCCGCGCCACAGCCTTCACTTTATGATGCAGCGCCTTCATCTCCTGGCAGGTCACCTCTGCTCTTCTCCGCAGCATCCTTACTCGGTTTGCGGCAGCAGCTTCAATAGTCTAAGCTCCAGACTCCATTATTCAATTAAACTGCAACTTGTAACAACAACAACAAGGGCGTTTTCTTAGCACTTTTAATACTGATCTTAATAATCAACCGGGATGAAATCGCGTCGGGGTCACCAAATGTTGAGCTATCAGTGTTTTGATTTATTATGGGTCAATTTAACCCCAAAACAAATTCCGCGGCCGATCCAAACAAAGCCGAATATACAAGTGAATAAAACCTAAGAGCTTGCGCAGAAGTTCCACCAAAGCTTCCAAAGTGCATGCGCTACAAAAGAACAACAAAGCGCATGCGAATCTGGGAGAAACAAAGAAGAATACAAGCTGATAACAACAGCTGCAGCTAAGTATTTTATGATTATTTTAAATTCATTTTTTGGTGGCTGCTTGGCCCAACATCCTCTCCCCATTTAAGGGTGGGCCTTCAATAACACTGTTGTAAGGGGCAGCAGTCACATCATTGCAGTGGTTATTCCGTGGGTTGTCTTCCCTAGCATACAGTGCCGACACATCCAGTGATCGTTCACCGCGTTCAGAAAACACCCAGCCAAATCGAGTATTCTGAGCAATGGGGAGCCCGTGACCTAATTGGATATGGCCAGCCGACAATAGCTCAAAGAATAAGCTGCCTCCAATCAACAGGTCCACTGGCATGGTTTTTTGGACGGCACCGATGGGACGGGAGACTCGTGCGGGTGAAATCTGCCCGCGAGGGTGCAACAAAATATGATGACGGTGATTGCACGTCGAGCAGCGGGAAGCTGAGCATCCGCGAGCGAGATGGCCATCCTCCAGACAAACAAAGCAGCGAGCCAGACGCCGTACTTCGTCGCACCGTTCCTCAATTGGCAACGCACTAAACTTTGAACAAGAAGGAAGCTCGTGTACCGAAATACCACACAGGGCGCATAGAGCAGGACGGGCGTTAATAACCATGCACGAAGATCTACCTCGGCCCACTTGGTTAGGTGGTGAATACGCCGCCAAAGAAATGGACTCCCAAGACGGAAGGCTGTCGTTGCTTCCGGCGAGAGTGTCTTCCCACTTGGCCTTTGTGGCAGGATCCAACTTCTGCAGGATAATCTGGATAAGCAAGCATCCTTGGATCTCGGAAGCTGATCCGGAACTCATAAGAGCCCGCATATGCCCATTGAACCGATCCGATAGCTCCCGCAAAGTAGTAACAGATCCTGGCTCGACCACACGAAGCTGCAGGATCTCATTAATGTGAGACTGAAATATTAAACGCCGATTACTAAAACGATTGCGCAATAGGTCAAGGGCCACATCGTAGTTCGCGTCATTAATTTCCAGAGCTTTCACCGTATCCAAGGCTGACTCGCGCAGGCATGAAATGAGCCTCCGGAGCATTTCCGTTTTCGTTAGGTGGGGATGGCTGTCAATCGTGGTCTTAATAAGGGCGCAGAAATCCGGCCACTCGGCATAGCCGCCGCTGAATGTTGGCATCGGCAACGGTGGCAAGGAGGGGGCTGGCTTGTATGGCATTGGCGATACACTGGCACCGTCGAGAAGTGTGGAGTGGGCAGCGATTCTCATGGAGCGCTTGGCAACTTTCACCTTAATTTCCACTTCCACATCAGTCTCCAGCTGCGAGAATCTGCAATACAGATCGCTCCCGATCTCACTAAAATTAAGCTCCTTTAACTCTTCTTGAAGCGTGGTGAACCGCTCACGCAAACGCTTCTCCACTGACTCCAGCGCCATAATGGAAGAATCCTCAGTCCGCGCCGCAGCCTTCACCTTATGATACAGCGCCTCCATTTCCTGGCAGGCCACCTCTGCTCTTCTCCGCAGCATCCTTACTCGGTTTGCGGCAGCAGCTTCAATAGTCTAAGCTCCAGACTCCATTATTCAATTAAACTGCAACTTGTAACAACAACAACAAGGGCGTTTTCTTAGCACTTTTAATACTGATCTCAATAATCAACCGGGATGAAATCGCGTCGGGGTCACCAAATGTTGAGCTATCAGTGTTTTGATTTATTATGGGTCAATTTAACCCCAAAACAAATTCCGCGGCCGATCCAAACAAAGCCGAATATACAAGTGAATAAAACCTAAGAGCTTGCGCAGAAGTTCCACCAAAGCTTCCAAAGTGCATGCGCTACAAAAGAACAACAAAGCGCATGCGAATCTGGGAGAAACAAAGAAGAATACATGCTGATAACAACAGCTGCAGCTAAGCATTTTATGATTATTTTAAATACATTTTATTGTGGCTGCTTGGCCCAACAGTCCCTTTTTTTGGCCAAATTATGATGGTACCCCTTGGAAAAGTGCGGTCAACGCTTTTCTTGCACACACATCCGATTTAAAAAAGGAGTATCAATTATGCATCAGGGAACTAATTCCCGTGGATCTTAATTAAAAGATCCTTAAAATTCTTAATATTTAATTTTGGCCGCATTTTTTGGCAAAATCATGATGGTACCCCTTGGAAAAGTGCGGTCAACGCTTTTCTTGCACACACATCCGATTTAAAAAAGGAGTATCAATTATGCATCAGGGAACTAATTCCCGTGGATCTTAATTAAAAGATCCTTAAAATTTAATTTTGGCCCCATTTTTTGGCCAAACCATGATGGAACCCATTGGAAAAGTGCCGTGGAAGCTTTTCTCGCTCTTTTTAGCCAATAACTTAAATTAGTTCCCTCCGTTTAAAAAAAATTAAAAGTTTTTATGAATCTGGGAACAAATTCCCGTGGATCTAAGTCAAAAGATCCTTCAAATTCTTAAAATTTAATTTAGGCCCCATTTTTTGGCCGAATTATGTGGTACCCCTGGGCCATTAACTGAAATTGTTTTCATCCGATTCAAAAAAGCAGTACCATTTATTAATCAGAGAACTTATCCCCGTCGATCAGCGTCAAAGAATCCTTTAAAACCCTAAAATTTACTTTTGGCCCCTTTTTTTGGCCATATCATGACGGTACCCCTTGGAAAAGTGCGGTCAACGATTGTCTTGCATTTTTTGGCCATTAGCTGAAATTGTTTGCTTCCGATTCAAAAATGCAGTACCATTTATAAATCAGGAAACTTATCTCCGTCGATCTGTGTCAAAGGATCCTTTAAAACCATAAAATATATGTCGTAGAATGGTTAGTTTGCACATTGTCTAGTAGTTGTGCGTCATGTGCGTACAGCTTTGGTGTGGCGACACATTGTCTAGTAGTGTTAGAATGCACAGTAGCTGAGGAAAAGGGACACACTCTGCTGCTGAGCATGGTCTGGTCGGAGAGCGCGGACTGAATGCAAGTAACAGAGATGGCAATAGACTTTGCAGAAATGAGACAGAACTCTGTGTTACGCAGGTCAGTTTGGATGCGTCTCTTGCAACGAGCAGAACTTGCTGTGCAGACAGACTAGAAATATGGAATCTTTGGAGGAATCTCCGTCATCAGAAGTGGGATCTGCTTTGCCTACTGATCGTGCCACCGATCCGTATTTGTTGGCGTTGGAGCTGCAAAACCGCAACCTACTGGAAATCATCAAAAACATGCAGACACCAAGGGCACCGCCAACCGATGGAAAAGCGTCATATGTAGCTTTTCCAAAATTCAATCCTGACAGTGCTGGAGCAGATGCTTCCTCTTGGTGTTCAACAGTGGACCTAATTTTTGCGGATAACGTGCTCGAGGGTAGCAATCTGGTGATCGCCCTAAGCAAGGCACTAGAAGGCGGCGCATCACAGTGGCTTTCCCAAATTTGCTTTGCCGGCATCACTTGGGCGCAGTTCAAGGAGCTGTTTATACAACGCTTTGTTGGAATTGAGACTTCTGCCGCCATGCTGTTAAATGTTCTGAATGGTCGACCAAAGCCGGAGGAGGGCTTCGCTGAATACGGTAGCCGTATTGTTACGCTACTTATGTCAAAATGGAAAGCCAAGGATTTGGAAGAAATAGCGGTATCTGTGACTCTGGCTCACATGGCGCAAATAGATAACAAGTTGACGCACTTGGTTTTTACAAACAACGTAAAAACTCGCAATGAGCTACAACAACAGTTACACGCACACTCTTTCAAAAAGCGCAGTATAGATGACGATTCAACAGGCTCGGAACGCAAGAAGTTCAAGTCTCCGACACCGACGGAATGCAATTACTGTGGAAAGGGTGGTCATAAATACGCCGAATGCCGTGCTCGCTTGGAAAAGGGTCAGAGCAAAGGCAAAATCAACAGCGGCAGCAACATGACTGGACCGAAGGATTGGTCAAGTGTCAAATGCTTTAAATGTGACGAAATAGGACATTTTGCATCCGCTTGTCCAAAAGGCCGTACGTATGAGAAGCGGGTAGATATCTGCACAGTAGCTCCACCGACTGGAATAATGAGGGCATCCGGTGAGTCTATTCCATTTTGTTTTGATTCAGGTGCTGAATGCTCCTTAGTGGAGGAAAGCGTCATGGATAAATTTAAGGGGAAACAAAAGAATAAATAACATTGTAAAACTTAACGCCGAGGGTACATACATAGGTGGTAGGCATTTTTGCAAATCGTTTGAGATTGTCAAAATATTAAATGGAGATAGATGTCTGTCCTTAGCAAGTAAGCGAATTTACAAATATTCCCATGAATTCTTAAGAGCTTTGCCGAACAATCAGCTAATACGCAAAGATAGAGACGGCATGATGGAAAAAGCGTCTGACAATAAAGAAAGAGATTCAAAAAGAAAAAGAAAAGAAGGGGTGGCATAAATTAATGTATAGAGATATACCGAACAGAATTTAATGTTAAAAAGTGTTAAAGGAACTACACTAAAGTTATTTCAATGTGTTAAAGGAATTACACAAATGTTTAAAAGTGTTAAAGGAACTACACTAAAGTTATTTCAATGTGTTAAAGGAATTACACAAATGTTTAAAAGTGTTAAAGGAACTACACTAAAGTTATTTCAAAGTGTTAAAGGAACTACACTAATGTTATGTGTTAAAGGAACTACACTAATGTTATGTGCTAAAAGAACTACATTAATGTTATATCGTAAGACGTGTAAAAGGAATTACAAAATTGTTAAAATGTGCCAAAGGAAATGCACAAAGGTTTTATTTTACAAAAGAGAATAATGTTATTAAAGAATAACAAAATGAATTAATAAGATTATGTTTAATTGAAGAAATGTAATGAATACAGAAGATTTGATATTTATGTAAGTGATTTTTATTTTTGAAAGCTTTTGTCCAATACATGAAGTAAAAAGAAAGAAAAAAAAAAATATCTGTTTAAGAATAAAGAAAAGTTTAAAGAGAAATTGAGTCTCGTGGTATTGAAAACAAAACACACGAGGACGTGTGAGTTGTCAGGAAGGCCGTGTCGTAGAATGGTTAGTTTGCACATTGTCTAGTAGTTGTGCGTCATGTGCGTACAGCTTTGGTGTGGCGACACATTGTCTAGTAGTGTTAGAATGCACAGTAGCTGAGGAAAAGGGACACACTCTGCTGCTGAGCATGGTCTGGTCGGAGAGCGCGGACTGAATGCAAGTAACAGAGATGGCAATAGACTTTGCAGAAATGAGACAGAACTCTGTGTTACGCAGGTCAGTTTGGATGCGTCTCTTGCAACGAGCAGAACTTGCTGTGCAGACAGACTAGAAATATGGAATCTTTGGAGGAATCTCCGTCATATACTTTTGGCCCCTTTTTTTGGCAAAATCATGATAGTACCTCTTGGAAAAAAGCGGTCAACGCTTGTTGATGAACGGTCACCTTGTCACACTGGAAAATGCCAGTAATTATCTATTCTGTTTGAAAACTGGGCACACTGAATTTTTCTGTAACGGTTCTTTTCTTGTGTACTTAAAAAGAATGTTCTAGAAGCGTCTGTGGCAAGTTCGCCGCGTTTAGTTTTGACTTTGCCTTAGGTTGTGACAGATGGCGAACTCGAGTGATTGCACCAGCAATTAATTTCAATAAAGATCCATGTTTATCATCATAAGGAATTGATCCTTCAGAGCCAGATTCGTTATTGTTAGCAACAAAAAGTAAAGCACTATTGCGATGGAACAACTCAAACGGCGTTGACGCCGTGGAGGTACTGCTAGTCAGGCTCGACAAGGTTTGGAATGATTTCGAACTTGCCGGAGATGATCTGAGCGTGCTTGACGACCTCAAGGGCCTATCCTCAAAGGGTTGATCCTGCGGATGACTACGACGAGTATGAGGGGAAGTACATAAAAGCCCGTGCGCTTTTATTTTCCCTCAAGCGCTCACAGGAGCCGACAACACCAACAACAACGAGACATGCAGAATGAGACTTAATATCTAACATCGACGCTATTTCTCGCTTAGTGCAGCAACAACAAGAGTTCTTCGAACGCCTTCGAACGCCTCGGAGCAACTTCAACACTAACCCAGGCTGACGCCGCGGCGCCAGTAAGGAAAACAAAAAATTCACATGAATAAAGAATTACGAAAAATGAGATGGTGCAAATGAGGTCATCCGTGCATTGGACTCCATTGGTTATATGGACCGAGACTGCTGGGTTATCCATTTATTGCTGAATAGAATCGATCCAGAGTCACGCCGCAAATGGGTAGATGCAAGCCGTACTTTAAATTCACCAAGAGCCGAAGAGTTCTTCAAGTTCCTGGACGCACGATGTGAAGAATTTGAGCTGTGTCAAAGCGGTCCTGTACCAAGACAGGGTGGTAACAACAAGAAGTCAAGCAGAGCCATGGTAACTGCTGCACTGACAAAATGCGTAAATTGTAATGCGGATGGGCATCAACTGTCTAAGTGTCCTCAATTCATTGGTTTGTCTATCGACCAACGTCATTCTTTTGTAAAGCACAAATCTCTCTGTTTTAACTGTCTCAAACCAGGTAACGGATCATCAAACTATGGCTCAAACTACAACTGTCAGCAGTGTGGCAGGAGACACCACACACTCTCATACACACGTATGCTATACAGACCAACGAGGGTCAAATCACAACCACGTCTTCAAGCGATCGCAAGGGTCCAGACTCGACATCGGTGACGGCGAGTCACATGTCACAGGCACTACTCACGCCAACCCTATTGTCACATGGGCAAGTAGGACGAACATGTACATTGCCGACTGCATTGGTACACATCCGCAACTCTCAAGGTACATACACAAACTGCCGGGTGCTACTCGACATGGGCTCGAAGTTATCATATGTATCGGAACGCTGTATTAAGGCACTGGGTCTTAGTCGGGTTCCTGGCCGAATTCTCATTTCCGGCATTTCTTCAATCAAGGCTGATACCACGGGAGGAGTCAGCACACTCACGATCAAGTCACGAGTTTCTGATCACTCGCTACAGGTAAAAGCTCATATTCTAGGCAAAATCACATCTACGCTGGCTAGGGAAAACATCGACGCATCTGCGCTTGAGATCTTCAATGGGATTCCGCTTGCAGACACTGAATTCAACTCGGCATCGCCTATAGACGTTCTACTAGGCACAGATTCTGTATGGGCTATTTTAACCGGCAACAGAAAGCTGGATGCGCAAGGCAACATATTAGCTATTTCAACAATCTTCGGATAGGTTATCGATTGCGTACCACGTCATTTTTGTGTACAGTCGATATCCATTCTACTCTACAAAGGTTTTGGGAAATAGAGGACTCCCAAATCACCACTCACCATGATCCTGAAAATGTTAAGGTTGAAGAGCATTTTCAAACCACGCACTCACGCGACTCCAAGGAAAGATACACCTCAGAGCTTCCATTCAAGGATGCAGATCCACAATTCACTGACACTCTGCAGGGGGCAACCCAACGCTTTGCTTCTGTGGAGCGCCGTCTACATAGAGACACAAATCTTCACTCACGGTATGTACAATATATGCAAGAGTATATTTCTCTCGGTCACATGCGCCAATTGAACCCTGACGATTGAAATTGAAATTCTCACCAACGCTTTTAAATACATAAATACGTTTTTTCTGCGGACATTATCAAGATGTTCAGGCAAATCTGGATCATCAAGCATCACCGTAACTATCAACGTATCGTTTGGAGAGAACATCCTTCAGCTCCACTTCTACGTTACCAAATCTGCACTGTAACCTATGGCACTGCGTGTGCACCATTTCTGGCTGTACGGGTTCATGAGCAACTGGCCAGAGACTACCAACATTTGTATCCAACTGCTGCGCGCATTCTTCTTGAAGATTTCTACGTTGATGACGTTTTAACAGGAGCTGACACCGAGGAGAAGCTTTTACAATACAAACAAGAACTAACTCAACTAATGTCATGTGCTCAACTCTAACTTGGAAAATGAATTTCCAACAGCAACCGCGTTGTCGACCCTGAGTCAACAATCACAAACAACACATCATACAGTCCACTCGAAACTACGAACAAGGTTTTTTGAATCCATTGGCAACCGCACACGGACACATTGGCATACAAGGTATCTTTGCCCAGAGAGGGAAAGATTACAAAACGGCAAGTTTTATCAGACGTGTCTCGCGTTTTCGACCCACTTGGATTGCTGGCTCCAGTGGTTATTCAATTCAAAATCCTGTTCCAAGAACTTTGGGTTCTCAACTTAGACTGGGCCCGCTACCGCTCAACCTGGAAGATTGGAATCTCAAAGGCAAGCACGATATCAACACGCTCAATCAACTTAAGGTTCCACGCTACATTGGCAACTCTACGGACACAATCGAATTGCAAGCCTTCTCTGACGCATCTATAAAAGCCTACGCCGCTGCCGTTTACAGTAGAGTCACTCTCCCTGATGGTAACATAGAGGTTACTCTTATAGCTGCAAAGACTCGTGTTGCACCGCTCAAATCACTTCCACGCGTGGAATTGTGCGGCGCACTGCTACTAAGTCGACTCATTAACTCAGTCAAAGCTGCACTGAAAAACTACAATGCCTGGTGCGCCTGGTTCGCCTGGTTCACGCCTGGTGCGACTCTACCATTGTTTTGGCTTGGCTCTCGGACATACCTGCCAAACTAAAGACTTTCGTCGCAAACCGCACTGCCGAAATCCTCAGCATCATTCCACGAGATCACTGGCATCATGTCAAATCATATGACAACCCTGCTGACTGCGCTTTAAGGGGCATGCTAGCTGACTTAGTAAACCACAACCTATGGTGGAAAGGGCCATACTCAAACGAAGCTGAAGGGTAAAACCACCGAACTCTCCACATTCTAGTTTTATTTTAGATGAACAAGTCCAGGCTGAAGTAAAAGGTTCTGCATTCCCAACTATGAGAACATCTAACACTGAAACCTCACTATTTTGCCAACTGTTCGACCGGGTCTCCTCTTGGCCAAAGCTACTTCGTATTGTCGCCTACGTTTCAAGTTAATCCGACGCAATCGCAGAAAATCCAATACCGCTACGCTGACATTTGAGGAAATCCTTGACGCACGAATCCTGTACCTGCGCCATTTCCAAGACGAATTCCAAGATGACTACAAGCGACTCCTCAACCAGCAAGATTTGTGGCACAAATCAAAATTGCGCACCCTCTCACCGCAAATCGACAAACATGGACGCTTAGGTAACTCAGAAATGCCAGCGGATGTGCAGCATCCAATAATTCTGCCCAAATCTCATCGCATAACGAAGCTCATTCTGGAACATGAGCACCGGATTCACTTATATCTTGATGTATCGGTATTATTCGTGATCGCCCGCCAACGCTACTGGGTATTTGGCGCCCGCAACCTCATTCGAAAGATCACGCATGACTGTCTAAAATGCTTTAAACAACTCCAACACACATCTTGCAAACCCTGGCTGCGACTACGCCGGGCCAATCACCCTCAAGGTCCACAAGGGACGAAATGCACGCAAGGAAAAAGGTTACATCTGTCTGTTCGTATGCCTAGCCACTTCTGCCTTGCATTTGGAATTGGCTACAGATCTTACAACCGACACATTCTTGGCGGCACTCTGACGATTCATATCTTGCCGCGGAAAATACTCGCAAATGCATAGCGACAACGGTCGAAACTTCATCGGGGCAAAAAGAGCATTAAACGAAATGCAAACTCTTCTGAAGTTAGACGAACACAACAACACTGTACTGAAGACCCTGGCAGACGAAGGAATTAACTGGAATTTCATTCCCTCCCATGCACCACACTGGGTTGGCAAATGGGAATCACCTGTGCGCTCTGTCAAATTGCACCTTCATAGAGTCATTGGCAAGAGTGCCCTCACTTTTGAGAAAATGCACACTCTTCTCGCCCAAATTGAAGCTGTAGTCAACTCACGTCCACAATTCTCAACTTTGGACACTGAGGTCAACTATTTGTCGCCAGCACACTTCCTTATGGTCGTCCATACACGACAGTACCAGAAGGCGATCTATCACATGTACCAATCAACCGTTTGGATAATTAGCAACCGACTCAAGCTATGCTGCAAGGCTTCTGGAAACAATGGCACATGGAATATCTTACATCACTTCAGCATCGGCCAAAGTGGATGAACAAATCGGTCAACATTGCCAAAGGTGACATCGTGCTCCTTAAGGATTCTAACACACCGCCAGCAGCATGGGCTCTCGCAAGAGTCATCGAAACATATCCAGGGAAGGATGGAATGGTCCGCGCTGTGCGACTCAGGACTCCAACTGGAGAAACAATCCGTCCAATTGTCAAGATCGCCCTATTGCCAAATTCCGAAACAGTGTTTCTGTGGAGGCCGGGATGTTGATGAACGGACACATTGTCATACTGGAAAATGTTATCTATTCTGTTTGAAAACTGGGCACACCTAACTTATCTGTAACGGTTCTTTTCTTATGTACTTAAAAAGAATGTTCGAGAAGCGTCTGTGGCAAGTTCGGCGCGTTTAGTTTTTGCTTTGCCTTTGGCCATTAACTGAAATTGTTTGCATCCGATTTAAAATCAGTATCATTCATGAATCAGGGAACTAATTCCCGTGGATCTTAATCAAAAGATCCTTAAAATTCTTAAAATTTAATTTTGGCCTCATTTTTGAGCAGAATCTTGATGGTATTTTGGAAAAGTGCGGTCAAAGCTTTTCTCGCACTTTTTGGCCATTAACTGAAATTGTTTGCATCCGATTCAAAAAAGGAATACCATTTATAAATAGTCCCCGTGGATTTGCCTCACGGGGATCCTTTAAATTCCTAAAGGATCCTTTAAATTCCTAAAATTTAATTTTGGCCTCATTTTTGGGCTAAATCATGATGGTACCCATTGGAAAAGTGCGGTCAAAGCTTTTCTCGCACTTTTTAGCCAATAACTGAAATTCGTCCTCTCCGTTTAAAAAAGGGAATAATTTTTATGAATCAGATAACTAATTTCTGTGGATCTACGTCAAAAAATCCTTAAAATTCCAAAAATTTAATTTTTTCCCCATTTATTGGTTAAATTATGATGGTAAACCTTGGAAAAGTGTGGTCAACGCTTTCCTCACACTTTTTGGCCAATAACTGAAATATTTCATATTCACAAAAATGCTGCTGACCTGAAATGCGGCTCATTTTCTAAACGACGGCCCTCTTTTAACGTTAATTGAACTAGACCTTACTGCCCTTAACTATAACTGTATGGATGAGTGGCAGTGAGTCTCCTTATTTGAAAAAGTGTTCGGGCGCGTTGAAAGAAGGAATATTTTACGCTGTTGCGGCAGCGTGAGAAGGATGAGAATCTACCCTCATTAAGTGACCCTTAGCCTAATTACTGCAGCTGATTCATGGGCGTGACCGAGTGAACCAGGTAGCCGTTCTAAAGGATCCTTTGGGACTCCAGCTTTCAACAGGGAGAGGATGTACGGCCAAGTTAAACAGACTCTGAAATGAATGAAAGGCGGTGGATTTTATAAGAACTAAGTATTATGTTTAGTAGTATTGTTGCTTTCAGTTTCGCATGCGTTTTTGGGAGCATGATTTGAGATCGCCTCGTTTTTCTCCCGTGGAATGATAGACAATTGCATTGATCGGAACTTTCAGTAAGCTTTAACGAGATGTACAGGGTGCGCCATCTTTTATTACGGGATGTGAATTTGCTATAACTTTTAAAAAAAACATCCGATTTTCATAAATGAGGTATTTTTGTATAATTTGGTTTTTTATAGTCTGAGGATACAGGCGATAGTCTGAGGATTACAGGCGTAAACCTTCCCTGCAAATAGCCCCCTAAAAAAAGTCTGGTGGCGTCAAATTCGGTGAACGCGGCGGCAAGTCAATATCGCCATATTTTGACATCAAGCGCCCGGCGACTGTTTTGCCATAATCCAAGCGCCTTGGTAGGTCTGTTGCCAAAATTCTTTGAGTTAATTGCACTTTACATGGAATCAAATGCAAATCATTCTTCAAAATGCGTCGTAAAGTGTTTCCACTGAGCTGAAACTGCTGCGCACGGTGACGATACGACAAATTCGGGTTCTCGGCTACACTCACTCTCACCGCCTCAACCTTTACATTGGAACGTCTCGGTCGTTGATGAACGGAATGAGGACGGTCTTCCATGGTTCCGTATGACACAAAATTGGCATAGAAACGACGAATTGTGTTGTCTGTGGGGGCAACTTGATCACGATTTTTCGTACGATATGCACGTTGAGTTAGCACACATGATGGTTATTTTCATTGTACAAAGCCACTATTTCAGCGCGTTGTTTTGGTGTGTAGCTATTCATGGTTAAAATTGTACTGGATTGACGTTTCTAAAACATGTATGACCACGTCAATCGCATGACTGATGCGAAAGTTATTCAATGTTTACATCCTGTAATAAAAGATGGCGCACCCTGTATATTCGACATTAATTTGAGCGTCTACGGATTTTAGGGCTAAAATTTAACCCACTAATAAATATTGAAATTTAAACTGCGCATTTTATTTATTAAAAACAATTAAAAGCATAAGCTTCCTGCTGCGTCCTACGCGGAGGTTATCAGGGTTATTGATAAAGGACAGTGACGACGGTGCTGCTTCACAGCATGATAGCGAATCGGGTGAACGACAATGACATCTCTAAAAATTTGTAGATATCCCTACGGATCCTGCATATTAACCTCCATCATTGTAAGGCAGCCTCAATTGTGCTACTCCTCTATCTTGCTGAAGATGGAGCCGACATACATAATGGGTTGAAAGCAGCAAGCAGCTAACTCAGAAGGTAGCATTAAGGCTGCATCCAAGCTAAGAAACACCTATGAATATTTCAGCTTTATAATTACAGTGACACAGACAACGTGGCAGCTACATGCCCTACGAAAGGCCGCAACCCGCAGACGAGCTAGTGGAACGGTTAAAAGAATACACCGAGAAGCTTAACATAGGCCTCATAAGTATGCGATTCCATCAGGCACCACACTCAGCGGCCGAGCTCAAACACAAAAGCGAGGAATCTCTAGCTATGCTAGCACAGAAACTGTGCAGAACTGTCACACCAATTATGTGTTAAATGGAAGAGGGAGGCTGCAAGGTAGTGGCAAATGAGGATGTTGTTGCAGTAATTTTCACGGAAAAATACCTTCAATCACTTTGAGACCTCGTGAGGGTAAAACTACAAACCCTAGCCATTTGGACAAGCTGTAATGGCCTGGGAGTGAACAGAGATTTAGTTACAGAGCTACATAGTTCAACAGAGTTATTTCTCTTCAGTAGGAGATATAGTAGGAGTGGAAATGGAACCTACTAAAAAAAGACGAAAGGTCAAAGAAGGCTGGAGTAGCCCTTTTTACCTAGGGCAATAGGACTCAAATGGAGAATGTCCCTCCATATAGTAAAAGGAACTCTACACTGCCATAGTCAGACCTACACTATTGTAAGGGGTACTTGTATGGTCGCTGGCCCTCAAAAATTAAAACAACCTCAAGAAGTTGAAAAAATCAGCGAGCAGTAGCACTATGCATTAGGGGTACACTCAGAACCACTCCAAAAAAAGCCCTAAATGCCATACTCAGCATACCTGATCGAGGACTAGCTGAGGTAAAAAATGCAAATGTTTTGGGTAAGATTTATGGTTACACACCAGTGTAACCCATTTCGCACTGGACAATCCCCTAGTTCCCACAGGTAAAGAATACTGCATATCCAGGAAATATTCACAAACCCTCGGAACCCTCATTTCAAATAGAGAGGAATGGGGCACTAAAACCCCAGGCCCTAAGATTTTACACTGTCGGCTCCAAACTAACGATTGAGTAGGAAAAATAGTATATTCCGAACAACTAGGCATTAGAGCCTCCTTATCTTTAGTATTAAGCTAGCGAGCTGAGCGAAAGCCTATGTTCTAAAGCGGACTCTTTATCTCAGAGCACACCAATCATAAATTTAAGCTTTTGTCTCACTCCATTTCTTATTCGCCCATAAATATAGAACAAAGTAAAAATGATTATTTTGCAATTTAAATAGCGTGGATTATGTTAAAATATTTCGAAGATTTTAGTAATTGGAAATTCTGCTGTACTGGGTTATCAGTGTTACTTATATTTTTTATATAAGATTATCATATATATATAAAAATATGATAAAATATATACAATAGCTAAGGTACGTACCATTTTATTTATTATATTTAATTTTTTTAACTTTATGTTGAATGCTTATAACTGAATACTACTACCCTTTAATAAAGCCTATAAATTTTAAGTCATTCATGCGGGTAACTATTCTAAAATTTATGCGAAATCATAATCTTCTTATAAAATTGCCCCAATCATTCAAAGCAAAAGGCCGACGTCAAAAAATCTCTATGTATAATTTTACTTCCTTTATAACCTCAGGTATTTCTTGAACCAAAGTTCATATCAAGCATAAAAGAAAGAAATTATCTCTCTCCAAATTTTTTGTTTTCGGGAAAAAAATGTTACTTGCAATATAGCGCAAGTAAATAACATACAAAATCGGTTTAACATTCGACGATATTCGTTTATGTTTCGCAGCCATTTGAGCTAGTTTGGAAAGATGTATTAGTCCACATAATCATGGTGAATCTGCCAGATAACATGCACAACTTGCTTCAGTCTATTCATGCTTATAGTTTTTCAATAAGATAAAAAATAAAAAATTTGTGCACTCTGCAAAATAGAACTATGCTTGATCTTTATCTAAATTTAACGGCAATTATTCTCAAAAATTTGTACACTATAATATCACTGTTTCCAAATGATCAAAAATGGTATAACTTTTGTGATCCTGCAGATAAAATATGTCCAATACGATACTGATCTGATACACAAATTCCCATAAGGACGAAACAATTACTCCCGATATTTTCAGTATACAATGTATGTATATATTGTATTTTAATAGAGTGTAAACTTTTCAGACATAGTATATACGTTAAAAAAAATAAAGACAACTAAAGGCAGCTGACCCTACTAATGGTTTCTCCTGTTTGTATTTTTCTTTAACGAAGCAGACACAATTTAGATGCATTAAAAAGAGCATACTTTTTGAAAATTTCTCTTTTTATAAATATCGTAAATTTAATTGTATAAAACTTATTTTAGTATTCAGATTTGCGAGGAAACTTACTTTCAAATAGACTAAACAAGTTCCACCATATCTAACGTTGTGGTGGGTTTCTGCTGTAAAAGTTATGCTTGTGGTTGATTAGTTGATGCAATGTTACCAATATCCATAAAATAAACAGAAAAGTTTCACCCAACGTTTCGATCGGATGTGAGTTGTTAAAAATGAAATTATAATATATTAGCTATGTATATTTCTCGGAACATAAGAAGTGAAAAAAACAGATTCTCCGGCTTAATAATTGTTTTGGATATGTAAATAAAAAAATTTACATCGTATTAAAAGAAAAAAATTTAAACAAAGTTCATGCCATTCAAATGTGTTTTTGATAGTCTAATAGAAAAAAATAGCTTGAAGTCATGGTAATTTTAAAATATACATGTTGGCTTACAAACGTTGGCCGATTGGCTATCATAATCATTCTATTATACGGCATAAAAACATTACATCCTAATATTCTTCCGAGGGTACATGCAAGTAGTACTTCATCGCGGTCTATAACCGGAAACAGCAATCCACGTTTACCACGTACAAGTGCCAGTCAACTAAATAGTACACCCATAAATTTAAAATTAACAACAAAATCATTAAACGCAACGAGAAATGGACATTTGCGGACAAGGTGGGACAAAAAATATTTACTTTCTATATTCTATATTACAGATTCTATTCTAGATTTATTATATTACAACTTAAGAAGTTAATCGTGAGAATTAAGACTTCTACGTTAAGAGATTAACTTATATATTTACAAAATGTGAACTTTATAAATTGTTTAGATTGCACGTTTGCACTACAATCTAATCCAAAATAAATTGGTTGTGTTAGAAAACTGGTTTCGTGTATTTTTTATGTAACTGTAGATACTGAAATCAGTTTCTAATACCATTAAGTGAATTAATTAATTGTATTTACATAACATTTTTCTATCAAACATTTTACTTAATTTTGAAAAAAATTGCACAATATTAAAAATGTAAAATAATTTTTGAATTCAATGTTCCATACGATTAAATATAGTCTTTAAACGCTGCTGGTAAAAAAATACAAATATTTACAAAACTGGTTTTCAGCACAGTATGTATGTAAATATGTATGTATGCTTGTAGCCATAAATCAATGTCCCACATGTATAAAAAATATTTACAAAAATAAAATAATAATATGCACTTATAGGTCTTACAGTTAAGTAATATTTGTATAAAAAAAATACGGTTAATGCTGCTAACTATCACTATTACTTTATCATTCTAAATCTATTTTAGCTTCTTTCCCTTGATTGCAATTTAATATACAAACTACCAGGTTTTATGATTTCTATAGTACGATCTGCGATTTCTACAGAATAGTTTTCAGGCCATCTGATGAAGAAACATGTATTTGCATTTTGTGGCATTTTTACAAAAAAATGTAACCAGGACATATTAAATGTTAAAAATCCAACTTTTTTTTTTAATCCTTTAAAGAAAAATCCAAAAGTTCATAATAAAATAAAACGTCCATTGTTTTCATATTGGCGTTTAAAGTGAAGGAAAAATTTGACTTTTCATTTTTAGCGACTTTAAAGGTAAATTTTATATTAAATTATTTAATTTTATACAAATCTATAATATGTTTACATTCTTTATACTATATAATGGCAAAACAAGAAAGGAAAGCTAACTTCGGGAGGAGCCGAAGTTGATATACCCTTGCAGTTGAGTCGCAGTCCACTAGGTGGCGCCACGAATCTTATTTTATTAGATATACAGCGGATCATATATAGTCGGCCGATCCTTATGAAATTTGGCATATTGAATTATTTTGCCCAAAGAGTAATCTGTACCAAGTCCCATCTTTCTAACTTAAAAAACACCAAAGTTATGCCAATTCCGATCGTTCTATGACAGCTATAGGATATAGTCGGCCGATCCTTATGAAATTTTGTACATAAGATATTTTGGTCAAATAACATGTGTAGAAATCCATTGAATCCATTGAAACTCCCATCCATCTAACTTAAAAAACAATGAAGCATTTCCGATCAATCAGTTATATGGCAGCTATAGGATAGAGACGGCCGATCCTTATGAATTCGTATACGTTTGCCCAAATTAGAATCCATAGAAAGCCCCATCCTTCTAACTTGAAAAACAACGAAGTTATAGCATTTCCGATCAATCAGTTATATGGCAGCTATAGGATATAGTTGACCGATGCCGTTCCGACTTATGTATATACTGCCTGCAAAGGAAAGAAGGGTGTGTGCAAAGTTTCAACTCGATAGCTCTAAAACTGAGAAACTAGTTTGTATAGAAACGGACATATCGACTCAGGAGGTGATCCTGATTAAGAATATATATAATTTATAGGGTCGGAGATGTCTCCTTCACTGCGTTGCACACTTTTGACCAAAATTATAATACCCTCTGCAAGGGTATAAAAAGTTGTTTCATATAATTAATTAACTAGTGAAACTTTATAGCGACTTAAAAATGTTATAAAGTAAGGAGGTAAAATGTGTCTGTTCATATAAAATATTAAATGCATTTGGTGCATTTATAGATTAAGCCACATTGATTCAACAATTTTTTCCTTATAAAAAACTGTCATTCCTGATTGTTTGGTGGCTTTTAAAGCTTTGCAATCGTGTAAGAACGAGGTTTTTGGCGTGCTAAAAGGGATATGGGAGCATATTTGTAATCGAGTAGACACTCCATGGGAGATGTATCCACTTTAAACCTAAGTTTACTGCTTTGGAATATCCGTCCCCAATTCGCTGATTTATTAATTTTACTACATAAATCTACATACATCTCCAAATTGACTTATATTATATACTCTTGCTCTCATCGATACCACCTTAGACTTCAATCCAATTCTATTCATTCTATGTACTTTCTCTATAGGCCTCAAAACGATTAACTTAGGTTAACGATCTGGGTGTTCCACTAGATTTGAAACTCAAATTTAACGACCAATTATTGACCATGGTTATTGAATCAAAATGTTTGCTTCGTTTTATTATAAGATGGTCAAAAGAATTTAATGACCCCCAAATAACAAAACTTTATATACATCTTTGGTACATCTGGTACTAGAGTATGGATCGTGTGTCTTTAGTCCTAAACACGGAGTACACCAAGATCACTTGGAATCAATACAAAATGTCTATACTGTGTACTGATAATCGCCCTTAGAAGGCCTCATTGGGATGTAAATCTTCATCAGGCCTCATATCATAGTACATTTTTATTAATCAACTTACCTTCACTAACAAACCGTAGTATGATTCTGGGTGTCGTCACTGGACTATCAGAATAAAAACTAGGGAGCTTACTTTGTATGCCCCTAAAATTCATATAGGTAAGTTTGATAGAAAATGTTAGTTTCTTGAACAATCTGATTGGACAGACTTTGGAAACTTGACAGGAGCTGAGAGCTTCAACAGGCTTAGAATTTTTTTTCTTGACCGGCTGATGCTCATGTACTTGGTGTCGCTAACATCGGCACTGGCAAACGTATCGTGAAGGATATTTTCCATTCTAATAACGGCAATGGTTTTGGCTTTGATATAAGCTGTAATGGCCGTAGTGGCCGTACAGTAAACTGTTCGTAAACAGTGCCCGTAAACGATGCTGGGTGTCATGTTTCTATGTAGTCTTATTTATGGAAATGTAGACAGCCAGCATTTATTAACACGCCTTATCTGTGCAACACTCTTCCTCATGATATCTTTCTCCTACTCTTCTCTTAAACTATCTCGGATCTATTCCGGCGATTCGAGCCGTACGTTACGCGGCAGCGTCCCTCGGTCGGTTGGGCGGGAGGTGGGCTGTACGTATGCAGTGGGAACTGCGCACAAAAAAAAAAAAATGTTGACTGTAGACAGAGATGGGGAAGTTGGAAGGGAAAACTTTGGGAGTAGGCCGATCCTTGGCTGGTTGATTCTACTGATCCTAATGAATGAAAGTCAGGAGGTTATGGTCCTTCGTCTATACCTTTCCTTGCATGTAGAGTAGATACTAATCAGCGGGGTCTACCCATCAATTGCCATGTTAAAATACGAAGTACTCTAAATAAAAGAAATTATCTGATGTTCATTGTTAACACCTAGTACCAAGACCTAATAACCCACCTCTAATAGACGCCAGATATCAGCCAAAATCAGCAATATCAGCGGTAAGAATGACTGACTGACTGACAGTGAGCTCAGCAAAAACCCAATATTATGCGGTCTGAGTCAGTAGACCCAGAACTAGTACATAGGAAATTCTTTAACATTGACCCTACCATCTAACCATAGTTAAGCCATAACTTATTTATTTATCTGATCTTATAAAAGATCACCTGGTCCAAAGTAAAGGCAGTTGAGAATACAGAGTAAATCGGTTCGTTACTAAGTGTTAAGTTACGGCTCTTAAAACCAACCTACTTCGAGTGTTGCTCCCGTGACACGGACCGCCAGTAGGACCTGCCGATACGGAATTAGCCGAAACTCCTTACCACCACCACCACCTGTACTTGAGGAAAACCAATCAGGACTTCAAATATCCCACCTCAACATCTGCCTGATCACAGCAAGCGCCTGTTCAACCCGAGAAGACCCTTGAAGAACCCAGGTAAATTTAGTCAGAACTTTTATACGTTCTTTGACTACGACTCCGGGGCCTACCGTTACGCCCGCGAGTTCAAGTTCGTCGTAGTGGCCGCATAACGCTGTATGGACGAACATTAATTTTGTATAAATATATATTCTCCAATTAAAATTCGACGAAGACGTATGACAATTTATCCTATCAATCGGGAAAGAAGAGTTAAAGCTTAAGTTAATTACTCACTCAGCTAAGATTCTGCATCAATCGTTGGGCCCAAGATAAAAAAATTATACAATTGGGAATATGTCTTACTGATCTCTCTTTCGGACTGGTTTGTCTCTTTCGGACTGGACTTCTCATTTCATACAACGTAAATGGACGGAAAAATTTCTTGCGACAGGCCCCCGAGGCCCCAGAGAGAATCTTACGTTTATTGTTACGCTCATAATCTCATTGAACTTTTTTGGTTGTTCAGTCGCAGAGAAGCGCATCATCAAGAAGGTTCTTCCCCGCTACCCTAATAAAATTGGGGTATATATTATAGGCTAATGATGAAAATAATATGATTTAAATATTAATATTTCAGCTTATATTTTATATTTGTTATGGAATAAGATTAAGGGTAACTGTAAAATGTTTTTCATATATACGAATATGTCAACGAATGAATTAAAATCTATATATTAAGGTAGAAACTGGGTATATTTCAGTCGATTGCTTTTAAGTTGTTGTAGTTCTGCAAGCGGATGGTGTTCCATACCCTTCTGATGGATGATTTTTGTGGAGTGAGAATAAACAAAAACAGCTGATTTTATGTTTCTGTGGTGGGAATGGCAAGTACTTCATGAGGGTACCTGCACCCTCCACTCGTCTCGACGGCACCAAGGGTCCCACTTCTCCGTCAATGACAGAGCCAAGGATGCCAGGACGTGGCCAATTGCATCCCATCAATGACCCTCCTATCCACCGCTCCCCCCGTGGTCGCTATTTCCACGTCGCGTCTAGCAATTGTCTGCAATGGATTTTCTGAAGCTGCTGATTCTAATCTTTCATCGGGCCTGGGTTTTTGTTTATTGTCAACGCTGCCGATTAAGTCAGCCCAGGTCTGACTTCATTCTGGACTCTAACTTGCACCCTTCCAATAGGGGGAGGTCGTCCGCTTTGTTGCTGCCGCCGTCTGCAGCTACCATGGTGGCTGCTGCTCCAGCCGTTAAGGCTCCCGATCCTGCAATTGAAAGGTGCGCCTCCGCGCAATTTCTGAAAGAAGTTTCACTCCACTCTCGCCACTCTATTGGCGCCTGACTCAAGCGCTCTCTGGGTCTGGACAGGACAGCCTGCAAACGAGAATTATAGACCTTGAGATCATCAGCAATATCATGGGATGAAGCTGTCCCATTTCCCTGAGTATTTTTGTTGAATGTTGAATTTTCAACTGGCGGAGGATCGAGACGAGACGAGTGGAATGTGCAGGTACCCTCATGAAGTATTTTGCCCTTCCCACCTGAATGTCAACGAGGACATTAGCTGGGAGCTGGGCAAGCTGGGAAAACTTCCTGAATAATTCTCTCAACATCAAATATCGTAATTATTTCTAATTAGCTCTCTCAGTGTAACTAGCCGCAGCGGCCCTCTAATTGCCCATTATCACGTCTTTGCAAGACTAGCAAGAGATGTACCAAATCTTATATTTTTAGCTTAACTAACAGTCATGTTGACTGATACAGAGTTAGACGGCCCTAAAAATCTATTGCTGGGTTGGAAGGTTGTTTCGTCGCAGGCAAGATCTGCTTGAAACCCGTGTCAATCCCCGACCGAGGAGATTTGGGTGCGAAGACAGTTTTTTGTAGGACTCGTTTTGCTTCTGGATTTCGTCTTTCACTGCGAGGATGCCCAGATCCCGGTGGTTGCTGCTGCTCGCATTCCCCCCACAGCTGGGAGCCATACGTCCAGATTGGCTTTAGGACTGAAATGTAGAGTAGTAGCTTGTAGTCCAGGCACAGTGGCGATCGTGAGTTTATGATGCAGTGGAGACTGTTGACTTTTAGTTTTAGGTGCACCTTCTTGCATTCGATGTGCTTACGCCAGATTAGTCGTCTATCAAGGTGGACACCAAGATACGTTACTTCGTAAGCTTGAGGGATCTGCATACCGTTCAGTGAAAGCGGAGTGCATGTTTGTCTATTAAGAGTAAACGTCACATGTTTACACTTTTGTTCGTTTATTTTACTGCGCCAATCGGACAGCCACCTTTCCACTACTATTAGATGATTAGCCAGTTGGTATGTTGTGTGAGTTGGGCATCTGGAGCGACTAAGGACAGCCGTATCGTCGGCGAACGTTGACGTTGCTAGTTGTGCGTTTGTGGGAATATCCGCAGTATAAAAAACATATAGACACGGGCCGAGTGCGCTTCCTTGTGGAACTCCAGCTTCGATGATGTAGTCGTCCAAAGTAGCTGCGTTGCATCTCACTGAGAATACCGTATTGTAAAGGTATGATTCCAGTAGCTTGTGGGTGTATCTTGGCAAATACGTTTTAATTTTGTGTATGAGACCATTAAGCCAGACTTGGTCGAAACCTTGAGATACGTCGAGAAAAATAGCGCTACAGTATTCTCGCTGTTCGAAGGTTCACTTGCTCGATGGTTCCGTGGTTTCTTCGGAAGCCAAATTGGTGTGCCGGGATAATTTTGGAAGCTTCCAGATGTGGTATTATGCGAGTTAGCAAGCATTTTTTCAAACAATTTAAACAAACAAGATAGAAGGCTTATTGGTCTGTACGATAACGGAGTTGTGTGGTCTTTTCCAGGCTTCGTATCATTATAATGATGCATTTGTTCCATTTTTTTGGGAAATAGCCAAGATTAATGATACCATTAAATAGTTTGCAGACGACCTCTATATGCTCGATCAGCATCTTTGGCGTCAGTAGATCACCACCGGGAGCCGTTTTTGGTTTTAGCACTCTTATGACTTTTTCGATATCGCTCGGCCGGAATGAAGGTGCAGTTGACTGAGGGGTAGCCTCTAGCTGAATGACTGGCAGGAGGAATGTATTTGAGGCAGGGTTTGGCTGAAAGACACTTTGGAGATGTGTAGCGAATGTTTCAGCTCGGTCTTCTTCGCTGCGAGCCCAGCATCCCGAAGAGTTTCTTATCGGGGTGGTCGTTTCGATTGGGGCGCTAAGATTTAGGTGGGCTCTCCACAGGGGATACTTTGTGCTTGTTGGTGAAAGATTCTGAATGTTCCTCAGCTGTGCATTTTCTTACTGTTGGTGAAGAGCCTGGTTCCTTAAGGCGTTGCTTTGCAGCTGGCGATCTGTTTTGCCAATCACGACGCGTGCGCCTCTTTTATTGCACGAGCTGTTCGATATTCTAATTGGATTTGTAGTATTTGTTTCGGTTTACTTCCTTCCCTTGAGGAGCAGAGATTTTAGCTGCCGCATCGAGTACTTCTTCCATGGCGCTCATAGTGTAGTCGATGTCCGATTCCATGTTAAACTCCGGGGCGAGTTCTATGTGGGCACTCACGTACTTTTTGCGTTTAAGCCAGTTCGTTTTTGGCGACGTCATGCTGAGGGGGTGTTCGGTTATTTCTGGGCTTTGAAAAAGCATTGCGTTCACTGAGATTAGTTTATCTCGTCGCGAAAAACCGAAAGACAAAAAGGTGGCTGTAAAATTTAAATATATCAACTACGAGAAATACGTGCACTCGGTTCAACTTTATAAATTCGATTATATTTCTATCAAAAGAACTTAAGCCTAGCTTATCTATTGCGGCGAAGCGGGGCGAATTCACGAGAGAGCGCAAGTGAGCTTTTCTTGCGCTCCCTCTCCGCCCTATACTAACTTATACTAGACTTCAATAAAATTCAAACTTAATCTTCTACATTAATTCTACACCGGCCCCGTTGAAGGCCTCCATCCGGCTTCAACCACTGGCAACCTCGCCAGCTTGTGGACTGCTCTTCTGAAGACTGCTCCAGCACTAGTCCTGACGTCGGCGACCCTGACCCATCCGTCCGCGCCGGCGTGAGTCTCGACGACCCTGGCGGTGATCCACTGTTGGGGCGGCTGGTTGTCCTCGGCGGCCAGGACCAAATCGCCCTTCCCGGCGTCCTCCTGCTCCCGCTGCCACTTCGACCGCGCCTGTAGGCCCAAGACGTACTCCCGGGACCATCGCTTCCAAAACGTTTGCTTGATTGACGAGACAAGCCGCCATCGCCGCAAGCACGTTAGACCCTGCTGGTCCGGGGTCCGCGGTGCTGGTGGGGCGATGAGCGGCCCGCCTGTCAATAGGTGCCCGGGAGTCAACGCCTCGCCGTCGCTTGGGTCCTGACTGAGGGCGCCCAGAGGCCTCGAGTTCAGGACGGCCTCGACTCCAACGATGACGGTCTGCAGCTCCTCTGCGGTCAACTTCGCGCTGCCCACCGCTCGTAGGAGTACGTGCTTTGCAGGTTTCACACCTGCCTCCCATAGTCCGCCCATGTGCGGAGCCCGCGGCGGTATGAATGCAAATACGCATCCTTTTCTTGATGCGTATTGCCGCAGCTCGTCCACCTCGTCCTCGATTCGCTGCCGCAGTGCCGCGAAGTGGCGACTCGCTCCGACGAAGTTCGTCGCGTTGTCGCAGTTCACGATCTGCGGACATCCTCGGCACCCACGGACCTTTGGAAGGCCAATAAAAAGGAATCAGTTGACAAATCGGAAACTACTTCTAAATGCACTGCCTTGGACGCAAAACAAACAAAAAGGGCAATGTAAGACTTGTGGGGGGGTGGTCTAGGACGAATTTTCAACGTCGTTTTAATAGGGCCACAGAAATCCACGCCACATATGGAGATTGGGCGGAGAGCACGAACTCGATCTAAGGGTAAATCTCCCATGATTTGAGCCATCAGATGAGGCTTGCATTTAAAACAGCGTATGCATGACTGCACTATCTGACTGCAGACTTCCTGCGCGTTTACTATTCAAACGCGCTGTCGCAAGAGACTCACCAGTGCTCGTGGACCCACATGAAATTTCGACTCGTGCTAGTATCGGACGTAGCTCTGAACAAATTGAGAGCGCTTCGTCAACAATACTGGAAACTTGGCATCGTACGGAATAGGAGCATTAGCTAGTCGCCCCCCGACCCGCAACAACGAAAAGGTAAGCCCAGCCTGAGAGGTTTCATGGACAAACGGACTTAACTTCTGTAGGCTTGGGCTAACACTAAGATTTCTTCGAATATTTTTTAGTCTCCTCCTGATACTCGTGCTCTTGGACTATTTGGACAATTTTATTAAAAGCTTCTTCATATTCGACAGGTAAATTTACATTATCAGAAGTAACTACTAATTTTTTACACTTCTTTATAAAGCGGAACATGTAAACGAACACTTGCAGCAGTTTTAAGGGAGAGGAAAATCCTTCTATCACTTCCAACAAATATGAGGTAGAGACCATTGCAGTCAGTCCGACTGCATTCTTCTTTGCTTCCATCTGCAAGATCTCTAGTGACGTATTAAACCGGGGGCTCGTTTGCCACTTATCTTCCGGCTCCGTTAAAAACGTTGGACCTGTGAACCAGATTCCTTTACGTCTCTACCTCTTGACACAATATCTGCCGGGTTCTGTTTAGTTGGTACATGCCGCCACGTGCTATCCTCTGACCACTCTTGAATCTCAGCAACTCTATTTGATACGAACGTAGTCAACGACGATGAATGGGAACGAATCCAATGAAGACAAACTTCCGAATCTGACCAATATACACTTCGTTCGATCGGTGCTTTGATAAGAGGTTTTATTTTGCGACAGAGGTCCGCGAGAAGGTGAGCGGCACATAACTCAAGACGGGGGAGCGTCTTTGTCTTGAGCGGCGCTACTTTCGACTTTGCTGTCAACAATGAGACTTTACTACCTTCTGCAGATTTGCAATGGATATAGACGCAGGCTCCATAGGCTCCCATCGATGCGTCAGCAAAGGCATGAATTTCAATTGGTGACATTGGCTCACTCATCACAAATATCGGTATTGAGATCTCTTCTGACTGTAACAAGGCAATCTGAATCTTGTTCCATGCGGTTTCCAAGTGCAGTGGAATGGACTCATCCCAATCTAGCTTATTAAGCCAAAGTTCCTGTAACAGGATCTTTCCTTCAATAAGGATCGGGCTTAATAAGCCAAGAGGGTCGAAAAGCTTTGACGTCACCGAAAGAATATTCCGCTTAGTCGCCCTTTGACCCATGACTGACATATCAATTTCGAATTTAAATACATCATCTTTAGGAACCCAAACGATTCCTAATGTTTTTGTCAGCTCTGAGTCCGAAAGTGTTATTGGCTTAACCGTGCTCTCGGATGCAGTAACTTCAGGTGAGTTTGAAAACCACTTGCTCAATTCAAACCCAGCGTTTTGAAGAACCTGAGTTACTTCAGACTTAATTGTCTTTAGCTCCTCCACGCAACCAGCACCCGTTAACATGTCGTCGACGTAAAAGTCAGACCCAATAACTTTAGCAGCTCGAGGGAATGTATTTTTCGCGGATTCACTCAACCTCTTCAAACACCTTATGGCCAGGAATGGGGCTGGTGCAGTGCCATATGTAACGGTGTTGAGCTTGCACAATTTCAAGGACTCAGACGGGTCGTTTCTCCACACTATCAACTGGTATCGTCGATCTGCTTCATTTACCATCACTTGACGGTACATCGAAATCACTTCATCGAAATCACGGTACATTTAGCATCACTTGAGCGAATTTGTTTAGCCGAAATCTAAGAAGAGTTGAGTAAAGCTCTTCCTGAATTGTTGGACCCACCATCAACAACTCATTTAAACACTTCTGTGTGGATGTCTTGCAGGACGCACCAAAAACCACTCGGAGTTTGGTCGTTGTACTTTGAAGCCGTAAGACTCCCTGGTGGGGAATACGTAGTGTGGAGAAGCAAGAACGTCATTGCTTGTAGGGGACATATGGCCTAGGGATTCGTATTCTTCCATAAATTCCAAATACATTTTCTTTAAGTTCGGATCTCGAGATAATCTTCTCTCGAGCGACAGAAATCGGCGTTTGGCTATCTCGAATGAATTGCCCAAAACGCTTGGATCCGACTTAAATGGAAGTTTAACTTCAAATCGACCTGAAGGCAGTATTCTTGTAGTCTTCCGATAATGTTCCTCACATAGCTCTTGTTCTGGCGACAACATCTTTTTAGAAGATGGAACTTCTTTCAACGACCAGAATTTTTTCAAGTTTTTGTCTATTGACTCTAATATTTCTTCTTGGCATTTCAGACTAAAGACCGGCTGTTGAGGAGTTGAGGAATTTGCCAGATATTTTCCCGATACTATCCACCCAAGGAGAGTTTTTTGAAGGATGGGATGGTTCGGACCTTGCTTTATTTGGCCAACGGACAACAGTTCCAAAAATGACTCAGCTTCAATTTGCATATCTATCCGCTGAGGTTTGTAAAAATATGGGTCTGCTAATGGCAAGTTATTTGGCAGGGTCAAATCTTTCACGTTAACTGACTGGTCAGGGTGACAGCCTGAAATTGTTTTCAAAACCCAAAAGTCGAACGGAAACTCGCTACCATTGACTCTCGACTTCACCGCGGTGTGTATCTTTTTCTTTACTTGTGAATTAGTTTGACCAATTCCAAGCAAGTTGATGCACGATTCCTCCCTACGGATCTGTAAGCGTTGAGCAAGATCTTCTGTAATAAAATTCATTTGTGACCCTGAGTCAAGTAATGCTGGGGCCAATATGTGCTCACCATTTTTTGTTCGAAAGGTTACGAGCGACGTTGCTGATCGAAGGGTACAAAACCCTTTCTACAGACGACGCATGCAAAGCATGTGAAGTAGATTCTTCCAACTCGGCTCCGAAATCATCCAATTCATCTATTTGCTCGATCTGGTCTTGCAACTCATTTGCTTTAGAAATTGCCTCATCTAAAACCTAAAGCCTGCACTCTAGCTCGGTTTTGTTTAGAGGAAGTTATCTATCTTCCAGACGTTCCTCCAACTGGCGAATGCATTTAACTTTGACATTTAATCTTTATTTTAAGTCAATAAGAGTCGTGGAATTAAGTTTTTGTTTAGTACTTTCCATTATAAATAATTTATTTTTTCAATACAAAAACGAAAACAATGCAAATTTAAGATTTAATATTTTATTTAAATTTTGTTAAAAAAAATTGTATTAAAGATTTTTCTTGTTGTTGAATTAAATTACATAAATTTTAATTTGATATCAAGAACATGCGAAAACGAAAATAATTAATTAATCTTATTTAAATATAATAAATAATTTATTAAATTTAACCAAATAAATATCTAAATTGATTAATTAATTGATAAACGAATTATTTGATAGTCGAGGCACAGAGTATCCAAAAAAATAGTTGGTCGCCAATGACACCGAAACCAATATGCACAACCAAATTGTAGGGAAGCGCGTCACTTGGCGTTCCGTTAAACTATACGCGCCAAAAAGTGCATATACATACATACATACAGCAGCGGATAACGGTGGGAAACGAAAACGAGAATATTACACTAGTTTACAAATTTAAATGTAATCGAGTGAACCTTAAAATTGATGATTGTTTTATAGTAATTTGGGGTCGGAGAACACGAAAATGACATCCGTTTATTTTTCTTAAGAACCGTTTTTGAGATATTTTTGAAAATCGTGTTTTTGAGGTCCTTTTTCAGTTTTTTGGTAATATCTCATGAAAAAAACTGTTTACAAACAAAAAAAGGATATTGATTGACAGGTATTGAAGTAACGTTTACGTGGATATATAATATGTGCAGATTGAATCAAATCTCTGTAATGCACAAGCGAACAAAGTACAAAAATAGTGTCATTTTCGACCAATTTTGAAAATTTCAATTTTTCAGATCGATTTTTGCCAAAAAAAACAATTTTTTTTCTAAGGTTTCAATATTTGAGGGAAAAGATTTATTATTTACCAACAATTTAAGCCTAAGATTATCCAAATTGAGTAAGAAGTTTAAAAGTTATAGTAATATTAACATTTTGAAACTTCATAAATTCGGTCGAAAAAAACATTTATCACTCAAATTTTTTCGTTTGTGATCAATTTTCTCTTCACGCACTTGTACTTTGTTCGCTTGTGCATTACAGAGATTTGATTCAATCTGCACATATTATATATCCACGTAAACGTTACTTCAATACCTGTCAATCAATATCCTTTTTTTGTTTGTAAACAGTTTTTTCATGAGATATTACCAAAAAACTGAAAAAGGACCTCAAAAACACGATTTTCAAAAATATCTCAAAAACGGTTCTTAAGAAAAATAAACGGATGTCATTTTCGTGTTCTCCGACCCCAAATTACTATAAAAAACACTTTTTTATGGAGGTTCATTTTTGGTGTAAACTAGTGTTATCGCTGCATCTATTTGTATGTATACCAAATATATATGCACCTTTATTGTGTCACTTTAGTATTTATTTGGAAGATTTGTACAATCGAGAACGAGGGGTAGGGGGCGACAGTGATTGCTAATGATATGTATATATTCTGTTTTATTTTGTCCACAGGCAGTACATGTAGGTTAGCACATATATTTATAATTAACTTTTTAGAACTTTTATATATGTTGTTATTTATTTTTTGCTCTACTAGTTTTTCTACGTACGTATGCTCCAAGAATTGAAAGGAGGGTGCAATATTTCAGCACAAGACGGATTTTAATTTTTCTTATCTCAACTTTCAATTTTTTGCACAAATACCTGGGGTTCTGCTTTCGGATCCTTTAATCCTGCGGCCACTTTCCTTTGACAATCGATGCAGGTGCAGGGCATGGAAACGACAAATTCTTCAAGTAGCAGCCCGATTGGAGAAGTTTGTTTCTTTAATTTGTATTTTTTGAATTCACCACCACAACCGTCGGGAGCAACTCTTTTTTTTTTTGAATATATGTATATTATATATTGTTTATATATGTATATTGTGTCACTGTCACTGTTTTTGTTGCTTTTTTATTTAATTATATTAACCACAGTCCACCCGAGGGCGCCAAAATGTTCACTGAGATTAGTTTATCTCGTCGCGAAAAACCGAAAGACAAAAACGGTGGCTGTAAAATTTAAATATATCAACTACGAGAAATACGTGCACTCGGTTCAACTTTATAAATTCTATTATATTTCTATCAAAAGAACTTAAGCCTAGCTTATCTATTGCGGCGAAGCGGGGCGAATTCACGAGAGAGCGCAAGTGAGCTTTTCTTGCGTTCCCGCTCCGCCCTTAAACTTATACTAGACTTCAATAAAATTCAAACTTAATCTTCTACATTAATTCTACACGTTAAAAGCACAGGCGAGTGATGATAAGTCCGAGACTGCTTTGGCATTTATTAGATTGCATGGTATGTTTTTTTTCACCGCAAAATCAATATGGTCTGGGCGCTTGCATGGGTCGGTTGGCCAGTATGTGGGACTTCCTGGGGAAACATAGTCCAGTTTATTTCTCACAATTGCATTGTACAATTGCCTTCCTTTGGGAGTCACTAGACGTGATCCCAAATGCGTGTGTTTGGAGTTGTAGTCTCCTGCGGCTATAAAACGATCCCCAAGTGAATTGTAGAAGTCCATAAATTCTCCTTCCGAGATTGAGAAACGAAGAGGGCAGTAAACGGCAGCGATTGAAAGGCTTCCGTTTCTTGACTGAATTTGTATCGATGTGGCCTGCAAGAAGATTGTTGAAAACCTTTTGTGAAAATGGTATAATAAATATGAAATAGAAATTAAACCTCGTCTATTTAATTCCACAGACTGTGTCTGTCCATCTGCGGTTCGAACAACTATTTTTGAATTCTTAGGAAAAGGGTTTTGCGATTGAACTTAATGTAATAAGCTTCCTCCATTTACACTTTTATTTGATCCGCTATCTTGCAGGGCCAAAACCTCCTTTTCAAAAACGAAAAGTTAAGTAAATTGTCATATGTCTTCCCCTCTTGTTATTAATTGTCATAAGCTCTTCTTTTTGTACCAAAAATCGCTCATACTTTGAGACGATCTTGCTCTTCCAGCGGAAAAATAGGCGTTATTTAATAATAAATTTTTAACTTTGCTGATATTCTTTTAGACGTATATGGTAAGGCTGAATTGGTAAAGAAACTGTAAAACTGATCTGTGGACTGGGGATACTGGAAGAAGTTACTACTGGGTCCGAGACTACCACGTCCGCTTCAACTACTCCGCCTTGGTATACCAGGCACCTATTAAATTTAGAAAACGTTATGAGAAGACTTTTAAAAAACATAAATTACTATTCAATACTATTCAACTATTCAAGACACTTAGTAGCTCGGTCCAATTTCACCGTGCATAAAGCAGAATGTTATAGGAGTTATATTCGCCATTGCCGGATTCAGTTTACTCGAATCCGAAACAGTTTTATAACTTTGTAAACACTAAGCGCAAAAATGTATCTTTTCCTAGCACCTAGCAGTAGTTCAGCTCAGCTTTACACTTACAATATCAAATCAGCCAACCTTAAATAATCTAAAGCTTAATAGATCAAAATGTAAACTCATGTCATTTTATCAATCTAGTCCTCACCAGGCTATGTACTTTCTCTATGGGAACGCCTTAGAACGATTAACTCAGGTTAACAATCTGGGTGTTCCATTAGATTTGAAACTTAAATTTTCCGACCATATATCTACCATGGTATTCTACCATGGGTGTGCTTGGTTTTATTAAAAGTTGGTCAAAAGAATTTAATGACCCGTATATAACTAAAACGTTATATACACCATTGATTCATCCGATTCTTGAATATGGATCGTGTGTCTGGAGTCCTCAATACGGACTACACCGATACCACATTGAATCTGTACAAAAAAACTTCCAGACTTTCGCTCTTAGGGGACTTAATTGGGATGCAAGTCTTATACAAAACCGTAGAATGATGCTGGATGTCATGTTTCTATATAATCTTATTTATGGAAATGTAGACAGCCAGCATTTACTAACACGCTAAATTTCAACGCTCTTAGTAGAAGGACTAGAAACTTTCGTCCTCTACTCCTCATGCAGTTCCAAATTAACAGTATGATTATTTTTATGATCACACTTAAAAATTAGAGTGTTTATATTGTTTCTCGTTTACTCCGAGAATGCTATGATTGCACCTTGTAGCTGTATCTACTTCTAATGAAAAAATTACATTTTTTTGATAAGCCATCATATCAGCTTTCATGGAGCAGAATATTTCTTCAACAAACCCCATTACATTTCTTGATGTTAAAGCTGGCATATCTAATCCACGATTGATTTAAGTAGTCAGCGGTTTGAATCCTTTCGCATCGAGAACTACTAGAGGGAGTTTTTCCTCTATGACTAAATGTTAATCCGCATTTTTCACATCGGCTTGTCCTATCGTCACCGAAAACTTAAATTTTTTGGATGCACACTCCTCGTGGTTCATACTTCCGTATCATTCACGACTTTATGTTTAGTTTCCATGTGACTTCTTAAATTACACAAATAATTTCCGGCGAGTTGTTGCTTGCATATATTGCAAGTCGACAAATTATTTTCAATATTGAAAAAGAAAAAATTCCAGGCGAAATTTATTCCCTTGCGTCCTATACTACTACGCACTCCTTCCCAAAATACAAAGCACACTTACGCTCCTATATGTTTAAAGTGATTGCTTGCTTTTCTGATTTTTTATAATTTTTAATGATTTGGAGGAGTAATCGCGGAAAAATCATAGTGTAATTTAGACCTATGTATATACCTGATCTATGGAGATATGACTCATATGTGCAAAAAATTTAATACATACATAGCCCCGCAATCATGAATTGAGTGATATTTTTGAGAGAAAAAAAATACAAAATCACAAATAATGATTAGTTTTGATATTTATTTTTTGGCTCAGAGAATAATGAATAATATACCCTTGCAGAGGGTATTATGATTTTGGTCAAAAGTGTGCAACGCAGTGAAGGAGGCATCTCCGACCATATAAAGTATATATATTCTTGATCAGGATCATCTGCTGAGTCGATATGAGCATGTCCGTCTGTCTGTCGGTTTCTACGCAAACTAGTCTCTCAGTTTTAGAGCTATCGAGTTGAAACTTTGCACACATCCTTCTTATCCTTGCAGGTAGTATATAAGTCGGAACGGCCGGGATCGGTCGACTATATCCTATAGCTGCCATACAACTGATTGATCGGAAATGCCATAACTTTGGTGTTTTTTAAGTTAGAGGGTTGGGACTTTCCACACATATTATATTTGACCAAAATATCTTGTGTATATCCTATAGCTGTCATAGAACGATCGGAATTGGCATAACTTTGGTGTTTTTTAACCCATTCGACCCCGAAGTTGCCTGTGAGCAATTTCAAAAGTTTAACGGCTATCGGTAGTCGGTGCTTTTGTTTTTGTCTGCTTATTCTTCGAGATAACGGTGCTTTGATGTGTATACTTATAATGTAAGCAAAAAAATTCTAGTTTGCGCATTATTTGACTAAATTATTTGGAATGTGCTGGACGTGCCTCGCGTAAAAAGTGTTTGTTGGATTGTGAGGTATATTGAAAAAAAGTGATTTACTTTTACTACGCATTTTACTACGCATACTTTTACTACATTAAAAGTTGAAGAATGTGAGTGAAATTTGTTAATAAATGAATTTTTTAATGCATGTTGTAGTTCAATCTAATTGATTTCTATTAAAAAACAGCTGAGGAATTTTCAAAGTAATAAAGTTGCTTGTGAGCAACCTTGGGCCATTGCACCACCAAAATATGAGACCAAAAGAAAAAGGTTTATCAAATGATGATATTGAGAGAATTGTCAACTTCGATTGGGATGTCTCCAGTGACGAAGAAAGTGGTGATGAAATGGAAGACATCTCTGGAGACAGGGACAGAGATAGAGACAGGGATAGGGATAGGGATAGGGAGAGGCGAGGTGGAAGGGGGCCGGGGGATACCGGAGTCGTCAACAATCTCGGCAAGGACGTGCGCGGCAAGAAGCACGACGTCAAGATCAACATCATATCCGACGGGGGCACTGGCCACGCCCACCCGCACCGCAAGCTGGGCGGCGGTGCCAGCGGCAGCGCCAGCAGCAACCGTAGCCGCCAAGTCCAGGGTCCGGGTGGTCAGGGGTCAAGTCCGGGGCATCGCAGCTCCCTGAAACTGACCGCCGAGTGCCTCTCGAACGTCAGGGCCTCCACCTACTGCAACGGGAATGGGAGCGGAAACGGAACCAGCATCGCCATCCCGGACGACAGCTGCACCAGCAACTACGGGGACGGGGAGGAGAGTTCCGTGGTGAGCAGCATAATGGTGCCGCCGCAGCGGTGGCCTCCGGGCGGCGTCGCCCTCCTGCGCCACAAGGACGTCTCGTTCAGCGAGTGCAGCAGCAGCACCTTCTCCTCCAGCACTTTGGAACGGGACCTGGAGATCATGGACCAGCTGGAGCGGGAACGGAGCATGGACATCCAGGAGATGTTGCAGCGGGATCGGGAGAGGTAGAGGGAGCGGGAACGGGAACGGGAGAAGGGGGTCGTGGGCGGCAGCTGCCGAACATCGAGAAGCTATATGCCCAGCGGTCGCCCAAGGGGGGCGGCAAAGGGGGCGTGGCCAGGGGCGGCAGCGGTGAGGGCGGCCTGGCCCTGGTCCTGCCCGGCAGCGATCCAATCAGCAGCCTCTCCCAGTCCCAGTCCCTGGCCACGGAGTACAGCCTCTGCTCCACTCTGGAGACTAGCGGAGGGTCAGTGGCGCCGCCGTCGGACGAGATCCTTCCGAAGGCGTCCCAGATCCGGCAGAACATCGAGAAGGTGGACGACGAGGAGGTCGTACCGCCTGACTTCTACGACAGCTATAACAGGAACCCCAATGTCAAAATGTATTAAATGTAAAGTACACCTATGCTGTAACAACAATAAAAACTGTTTTATGTCTTACCATACTTAAAAATTGAAAATAAACAAAAATAACCATCAAATAAAAATGTATTCTTTAATATACACTATGGCCCAACGTTGCCCACAAGCAACATCCGGCAGCGCCCAAACTAGTGGGGGTGGGGAGTTCAAACTTTACTCAAATACTGCTTGGCCCAATACAAACAGAATGCAACAAAAAAAAAAATTTTTTTCGACAGGGAAAAAGTTGGGGTCGAAAGGGTTAAGTTAAAAAGATGGGACTTGGTACAGATTACTCTTTGGGCAAAATAATTCAATATGCCAAATTTCATAAGGATCGGCCGACTATATACGATCCGCTGTATATCTAATAAAATAAGATTCGTGGCGCCACCTAGCGGACTGCGACTCAACTGCAAGGGTATATCAACTTCGGCTCCGCCCGAACTTTCCTTTCTTGTTTTAATCTAGCTTTTTGCAGATTAATATGAGAAAATTTGGCTGATCGATAAAAACTTGACTGCCAGTCAATTTCTTTAGAATTTAAAAAAAGTAAAAAGGATACTGTAAAGGATAAAAATCACTTGTTTTGTAAAAGATCCATTCTTCCCTTATTTCCTTTCTAATCAAATAATGTATAATTATTATTACCAAAAACTACTACTACTTTTTGGCTTCGGCCGATAAAAAATTTAATAAAAATAAAATTTCTAAAATATTTCAGAGAGCAACATCTACTCAGCATTTTTGAAATAATCGTTTCCACACTTGAAGAAAAACTCAAGCGAATTGATAATGTCGATGAAAACATGGACATTATGATACACCGAATAGAGGGTTTGGAAACTTTATTAACAAAAAATATAGCGAAAACAGATTTTATTACATCACAGTTACTTAATTTAGAGTCCATAATGTCTTATAAAAAGCATACAGTGGAAGAATCAAAATCTAATATTGTTAATATAGCAAATAATTCCCCACAACATTTTTTAAATACCACAATAAAGGAAAAAATTGAAAATTTAGATGAAAAAGTCACAAACATTGATAATAAGCTTGAGGTTCTAAAATCCCAGTTAGATAATAATTACTTGCAAATCGAAGACATTAATGGGGAAGCTAGTGAAAAAAATCCTGTTACAATGAATGGAATTGATATTTTAACAAGTCTTAGCTCTGAAAAAATGGCACATGTATCTTCAGAATTAAGTGATCTTCGAGATACTACTGACAGAATCGATAGAAAACTACAATTTCACATAAACATCGTTTCTGAAAATATAGCAACAATTATGCGCATGATGAATGATATTTATATTTCAGTGGTTGATGGCATTAACATTCATAACGTTACAAATCCTCCAGCTGAGTCCAATAAGTCACATAAAATTTTAGATTTATTAAAAAAAAAAGACCCATTAGTTACAGTACCCGCAAAAATTGATTGGGATGTCATGGTTGATTCAAAATCTTCAGACGATGATTTCCTTCTTACATCCGGAGCTCGTTTTAGTCAAACTCAGCGACAAGAACGTGCAATCGGAGAAATTCATCAAGATCTTAAAACAAAAGCCAACATTATTGTAAATAACTTAGATATGGTCGAAAAGCATTTACAAGAACAGGAAAGTGATGCGCAACCCCAAAAGAAACCTCCAGTTTCGCAAGAGCTCTCTCTGGACACAGTTTTAGACCATTTAGTGGAGTATCGCTTAACCAAGTAAGTTTATCACAAGTATTGAACAAACTAATTTTATTATTAATATTTTTTCTTTTAAGCTATTCTGTTAAAGATGAAAATTTGATGGAAACTAACTCGAAGCATTCTACGCCAGCACATAATACATTTTATTCAAATGTAAATAATACAGAAGAAACTCACGCTAATACAACTACATACTCCTTACCAATATCTTCAAAGCCAAATATTCGAAAAGGAGGAATTATATTTCCTAGCATCAAAAATAAGCCAGCAATTATAAATAGTACATTAAACAATGAAACTTTGACCCTTAAGGATATCAGAGTAAGTTAATCGATACAAGTTGGGGTTAGCTATTTTAAAGGAGCTAAAGACAGGCGGATTATTATTATTAACTTTTTATTATAATATCACAGTGTAACAGTGATTTTGAACTTTAGAAGTGACATAGTAGGAATTGTTTATTGGGTCGTGTATATCACAAAACCATCTTTGAAATATTTGTAACACCCTCAAAATCTTGATTTATGGTCAAAAACCGTTTTTCGGGACTTCTTTGCGCTTAAAAATTCCTGAACGCGTTTTTTTCAACCGATTTCAAAATTTGTTTTTCAATAGTTAAATATTGTCGAATATATCGAATATATCGAATATATATTTTTTTTCAAAAGCTACAACATTTAACTATTGAAAAACACCAAAAATTTTGAAATCGGTTGAAAAAAACGAGTTCAGGAATTTGTAAGCGCAAAGAAGTCCGAAAAACGGTTTTTTTGGGCATAAATCAAGATTTTGAGGGTGTTACAAATATTTCAAACATGGTTTTGTGATATACACGACCCAAGAAACAATTCCTACTATGTCACTTCAAAAGTTCATTCACTTTTGTTTTTTTTGTAACACAGTGTTATGGAACATAAATATTTAAAATAAAATTAAAAATTAATTTGGTAAATGAAAAATTCCATCGCCAAACTAAGCGAACATAATCCTTCTTAGTCGTTTAGTCTCAGTCAATTAAAATTTCGGTATGGTCTGATTTTTAATCATCTCAAAACTTCGAGCAAACAAGCTGACACTCAGAATCTAACACATCGTAAACGCACACGACCAAGCTTGTTTCACAAAATATGTAGATTTCAAAACTTCCTTGATGGAGAGGGAACAAGGAAACTTTATTTGCTGAGTCTGTTGAAAACTGCAACAGAAGTGCTTGGGAAAGACTAAATTTTCAATAAGAGTTTCTGCAATTTGTTGCTCGGATTGGCGGTGTGATGATGGGCTAAAGAATTCAAAGTTTTTTCTTAAGTCTTGTGGAAGTAGCTGCCCTCGTCAAATTCAATATATAGTATAACTGCTTTTTCTTTTCTTTAACTCCTTCAAAGTCTCTGGAAAAAGATAAGTGCTCTCTCTCTCTCTGGGATTTTATTTTAATAGCTTCTGTCTTCTATCTGGCACTGTATATGAGATCATCCACATAAAACTCCTGCAGCCCGTAAACGTACTACGCCTTTATTCTGTTCTAACATATGCATGGCCCGAACTGATACAAAAGATTCTGGCTTTATTTCGTGCGGTACAGTGCTTAGCTTAAATACCGATCTGCCATTATTAATGAAACCTCTATATCTATATTTGAAAAAAACTTAGTTATAGTGATCATAGAGAGAAAGGTAGGGAAGTTTGGGTATAAGTAAAAAAGTATATTGCCAGGATTTTTACAATTTAAAACATTTTGGAACTAGACTGACTTTTTGTAATAAGAGAACCCAAGGCTCCATTCATGCTGAAAAGCAGTGTCCCAGTGTAGGCTGCTACCGGAGGGTGCAACAAGGCATAATGCCAGCGATGAAATTATACATGGGTTGTTCATGGGATTCACTTGCCTTCCGCTAAGTCCATGAATGTACTTGTTGTGGTCCAAGAACACTTTACTTAACGGTTTGGCTTATTAACTATTTGACTTTCTTAAAAATATGGTACTATCAGAAAGAAATCTCGGATGTTGGATCATCCTTTGAATAAGAAGAATACTGTTGGACCATATTTTCTATTCTTTATTTACTGGTTACAAAATATATTTCTTAAAATTCAAACACTATATCAATGTCCTACAATGTCAAAATATTGAAAGTCAAAATCTCACTCTACGTGAAAGAGTACCACTATGACCGACGTCTTACTTGGTGGAAACATATATAAGCCAAATTCCGGCATATGAAGCTCAAAGCCAACAAACTTCACTGGCTAATCAATCCAAGAAGAGTGTACGCAAAAGAGTGTGAATTTTTTATTGAACCTGCGAACGCTGGGTCAAATTAAACCGGGAGCGCAGCTGTGCGACAGCCAGATGCTTATGCAAATGCGCAAAAAATAATAACTTACTATAGATGAACAATGTTCAGATTTAGCTGCACCCTTAGCGAAAAATTTGTTACAGCTGTTGATTCCATCGTAACTCCTTCATAACTCCAGCGCTACTTTCGTTTAAGCACTAGCATCTTAAGGTCAGAATTGAATTGATTATTAGAATTAGATTAATTACACACAATTTTATTTAATTTACTATAGGTAAAGACAAGATTACAAGATTTTCGTCAATTAAATTGGAGTTTTCAACCTCATATTTTCAAAAAGTCATGGCTATCTACATGTTCACTGAGATTAGTTTATCTCGTCGCGAAAAACCGAAAGGCAAAAAGGTGGCTGTAAAATTAAAATATAGCAACTACGAGAAATACGTGCACTCGGTTCAACTTTATAAATTCGATTATATTTCTATCAAAAGAACTTAAGCCTAGCTTATCTATTGCGGCGAAGCGGGGCGAATTCACGAGAGAGCGCAAGTGAGCTTTTCTTGCGCTCCCGCTCCGCCCTATACTAACTTATACTAGACTTCAATAAAATTCAAACTTAATCTTCTACATTAATTCTACAAAGCCTTGCTAAACAAGCTGAAGCTGCAATAGATACGTTTTTAACATAGAAACAGTTTTAGATGTTTGTTCTGGACTTTTTTCATGGGAGCGTAAAGGTTATGGAGCAGGTGAAATTATGCGTGGAGGAAAAAAAAAGGTTGGAAATTGTCGGCCTGTGTTATTAATGATAATAAGAAAAAGAGGATTGAAAAAATAATTTTTTGTGGTCTACAAGTAGAATGGCAAAAAATAAGCGATTCAATATTAAGTCCTTCTACGTTAAGTTTTTATTCACCCTGCATTTTTGGAAGTTGGAAATTAAATCTGGAAATGCCTTAGTTTGATGGAGAAGTGTCGCGCATATATAGCCGCATGTATATATATCTAGCCTTATGTATATATATATAACCGCTATATAAAATAATTAAATTTCGAAAACAACGACAAAAAAGAAAGTCGTAATGCTTCCGCCTCTTACTCGATCATGTGCCTTAGGGTCGCTACTGACTCGCTCCGACGAAGTTCTTTCTGTTGTCGCAGTGCATGGTCTGCGGACATCCTCGGCGCCTTGCGTTCGAACGCCGTAAGTTCGAACTTTTGAAATGCCAATAAGTAGGAATCAGTTGCACATCGCTAACTACTTCGAAATGAATTGCCTCGATCGCAAACGAAACAAAAGGGCAATTTAGGACTTATAGAGTGGCCTACCACGAATTTCCAATGTCGTCTTAATAGGGCCACAAAAATCAACTCCACATATGGAGAATGGGCGGAGACCACGCATTCGAACTAAGGGTAAGTCTCATGATTTGAGTCATCAGATGACGCTTGAATTTAATGCAGCGTTTGCATGACCATCTGACTGCAGATTTCTTGCGCATTTATTATACTATCGTACCGAATACCCTGGCGCAAGAGACTCACTCACAATTGCTCGTAGCCCCACATGAAAATTCGACTCGTGCCAGTATTGGACGTAGCTCTGAAAAAATTGCGAGCGCTTTGTCAAAAATACTGGAAACTTGACAAAAGAAACATCCTTCTATAAGGTTTTCAAATATCTCTCCGCTTTACGAATGCTGACTGGCGACGAAAAATTGATCACATACGACAATATCAAACGAAAACTATCGTGTTTGAAGGCCGGTGAATCGTCCAAGATAGTGGCCAAGCCGGGATTGACGACCAGGAAAGTTTTGCTTTGTGTTTGGTGGGATTGGAAGGGAATCACTCACTATATGGCCAGACGCCTAATTTTACCATCTGCTGCGAACAACTGGACTGCTTAAAGTTCGCGATCGACCAGAATGGGCCAACAGGAAGGGTGTAGTGTTTCACCAGGACAGCGTCAGACCAGACACTTCTTTGATGACTCGTCAGAAGCTTCGGACGCTCGGATGGGAGGTTTTATCGTATCCACCAAGTGACTAACACCTATTTCTTTCCATGACGGACGCCCTTACTGCTGTAAAGTTGGGCTTAAAAGAGGGTTGTGAAAAGTGGTTGTCCGAGTTTTTCGCAAATAAGGAGGGAAGTTCTTACAAGTGGGGTATTACGAAGATGCCGTCTAAATGGGAACGCATTATCCAACAAAAATTTTAATAATGCATTGAATAAAGATAAAATAAAGCTGATGGGAGTTATTTGACAATTGTTTGTCTCGATTGATTGTCACTATCAATAAATATGAGTTGGTGACCATTGCGGTTAATCCGATTGCATTTTTGTTGCTTCCTTCTGCAGAAGCTCTGGTGGCAGATCAAACCGGGGACTTGAATTCCACTTATTTTCCGGCTCCTTTAAAAACGATGGACCTGTAACACAGATCGATTTTACCTACTTCTTTACGTTTTCACCTCCTTACACAGTATCTGCCAGGACCACTCTTCAATCTCATCAACTCCATTTGATACGAACGTTAACAACGATGATGAATTGGATTCATTGGAAAGCATCCAATGAAGACTAACTTCTGAATCCGACCAATATATACTTACTTCGATCGGTACAGTGATAAAAGGCATAAAAAACTGCGTTTGGCTACTTGAATGAGTTGCCAAAAACGCTTGGATCTGACTTAAATGGAAGTCTGACTTCAAATCGACCTGCAGGCAAAAAAAAATTTCCAAAAATGGGAAGAGCCACTGGATTTCTAACGATTTAAAAAAAATTAAATCGTAAGTACTAGCACCTGTCCGCTGAAGAGACTTAAGCCAATTTTTGTTCAAACGCTTACGATCGACGTTGCTAACAAAACCCTTTCTAGGCATGACTCGTGAAAAGCATGAGAACAAGAAGGGCCATCATGCGTTAACACTGAAGGAAGATTTTCTGTTGGTGGTGGTAACGCTACGTTATTTTCAGTAACCGTAAATAGGTGCAGAAGTTTTGTGGTGCAATCATGCACAGATTTGACATCTCTTCGATTTGGACCTCGCTACCGTGTGACCTTTTCGGAGACAATTAAACATAGGCATGCTGACTTAACAAACTCAAGCCTTTGCATTAAAGCAACGTGCGCAAACGGACTGCACTGGGCCAAAAAAGGGTATTGTGCGTTACGATAACTGCAAGCTGGTTTGTTGTTGGCAGAAGAGCAAGGCAATGAACTTGTTCGTCCATAGAACGTTGTGCGGTCACTACGTCGAATTTGACCTCGCGGGCATAACGGTAGGTCCCGGAGTCGTAGTCAAAGAACGTATAAAAGTTGTGACTAAATGTACCTTGATTCTGCAAGGGACTGATCGGGTTGACCAGGCGCTTGCTGTGATCAGGCTGGAGTTGATGTGAGATACTTGAAGTCCTGGGTTGGTTCTCCCGAAGTACAGATGATACGGGGTTTCCGCTGATTTGGCTGATTCCTTATGATTCCCTATTCCAACTCTCGAATTAGGGTGGGTAACGGGGTTTCTACTTGTGTTCCGTTTCACGGGAGCAACACTCGAAGTAGGTTGGGTAACGCTGGTTCGATGATGAAAGTTCTACTTATGGTCCGTTTAAACTGGAGCCACGCGAAGTAGATAGCTTTAAGAGAGTCCTACTTGTGGTCCGTTTTACGCAGGATCACTCGAAGTAGGTTGGTTTTAAGAGAGTCCTACTTGTGGTCCGTTTTACACAGGATCACTCGAAGTAGGTTGGTTTTACACTGAGTACCTTGACACTGAGTAACGAACCGATCTACTCTGTATTCTCAACTATCTTTATTTCAGAAGAACAATTCTTATATAAGATGCTAATTTGTACATAACTAAATCTAGGGAAGGTCAATGCTATGAACGTATTAATGGCAGTGTCACCAACCTCTGAGTCTGCTGACGTAGATTGCTTGTTAATGCATTTCGGCTTAGCTAGCTGGCTTTGCTTGCTTCGGTCAGTCGGTCATTCTTCCCGCTGATACTGCTGATTTCCGCTTCTGGCGCCGTCTACTAGTGCTGGGTTATTGGGTTGAATTTTGTTTTATGGTTATTGCTAATTACATTAGTTTACACCAAAAATGAACCTCCATAAAAAAGTGTTTTTTATAGTAATTTGGGGTCGGAGAACACGAAAATGACATCCGTTTATTTTTCTTAAGAACCGTTTTTGAGATATTTTTGAAAATCGTGTTTTTGAGGTCCTTTTTCAGTTTTTTGGTAATATCTCATGAAAAAAACTGTTTACAAACAAAAAAAGGATATTGATTGACAGGTATTGAAGTAACGTTTACGTGTATATATAATATGTGCAGATTGAATCAAATCTCTGCAATGCACAAGCGAACAAAGTACAAGTGCGTGAAGAGAAAATTGATCACAAACGAAAAAATTTGAGTGATAAATGTTTTTTTCGACCTAATTTATGAAGTGTCAAAATGTTAATATTACTATAACTTTTAAACTTCTTACTCAATTTGGATAATCTTAGGCTTAAATTGTTGGTAAATAATAAATCTTTTCCCTCAAATATTGAAACCTTAGAAAAAAAATTGTTTTTTTTTGGCAAAAATCGATCTGAAAAATTGAAATTTTCAAAATTGGTCGAAAATGACACTATTTTTGTACTTTGTTCGCTTGTGCATTACAGAGATTTGATTCAATCTGCACATATTATATATCCACGTAAATATAGGGTAGTAGGTCTTGGCACTAGGTGCCAACAGAACTTCTATTAACATTCGTTATCATATACTCTTTTTACACTATCAATAGCTTTGTCATAATTACTCTTGGTGAGTAGAAGAGAGAGAGAAGCAACAAATTAAATTATTAAATTTCTGTATAACAGGAATATTCACATCTTTGTCAATTAATGTCTCAAAAAGAAAGATACAATTTTTGAACTCAATAATTTTCCCTAAATGTTGGCTATGCCAGACTGGGAAGTCGAGCTCGAGTTGGGGCTGCAGAAATTGCAATAGTTGGGCCCAAGACTTCAGCTGGCATATCCTTTGCCTTGGCCTTATTGCCAATTCTTCCAACTCGGCTCCAAATGCATCTAAGTGCTCCATCTGGTCTTGCAGCTCATTTATAATAGAAAATGTCTCATTTATAAACCTGATGCGTGCAGTCCAGCTCGGTTTTTACTGGAGGAAGTGATCCAGCTTTCAAACTTTTCTGGAACCGGCGAATGCTTTTTACATTAACATTTAATATTCTTCTCAAATCATCAAGGGTTTATTATTGACGGGATTTGTTTATAATCAATCAACATGAGCCATTTGACTCCCTTTCTTCACCATCTACTTGCCCCACGGAATTGCAATCTGTACAAACTTTAAACTTTCGACCGCTCAAAAAATGTAGGAAATATTGTATACGACCAATGTCTCGAATCTCGTATTTTGATTCAGATATTGTGGTGCATTTGCTGTAATATTGAACTACTCCACGTTTACCATCTACCCTGTATATTAGCATAGCGCCCTACGACCTACCTGGTAAATTGGGATCAAATATAAACAACACGGGGTCAATAGTTAGAAGCTTGATGATTCTTTGGCGAATTTTCTCATGCTTTTCTTTCCAATAAAATTCTATTAGTTTTGAAGTTAGATGATGAAGCGGTTTTATCACTTCTATCCTATGAACTTTCTAGTCTGTATGACTGAGTCTGGCTAGGGGAAGTTGGACCAGTGCTTTCATTTCTCTTGGATTGGGTTTAAGCTCGCCATTCATTTTGAGAAAAGCAATTGACTCTTTGCTTTTGATGGAAAAACCTGACTTTCTTAATATGTTTGATACTGTCTCTAATCTGCCAAATACTTCTTCTAAAGTATTAAAAACACTTAATACGTCATCGATGTATGGCACGTTCAAAGACGGATAAAGCGTTTTTGAGACCGAAGGGTATGACGGGTCACAAATACATTTTTTTCAACAGAATCAGGGTAAATAGGCACCTGATAGAAACGTCTGGCCATGTCTTGGCTAGAGAAGTATATTCCGCCTTGCAGGCGATCAATCTGGTGTGATATTAATGGTAAGGGCTATCTGACACGGTATTTTCTTTGAGTTCTCAATAATCTATACTTAGATTACACAGGCTGACAATTTCCAACTTTTTTTTTCCTCCACGAATAATTTTACCTGCTCCATAACCTTTAGGCTCCCCTGAACCAAAGTCCAGAAGAAACATAGGTTCTATCTACCACAGTTTCCGCGGTACACCTAAGAGAAGAAATTGATCAAATTTTACCTTATATTGAATTTTGTAAGCCGTGTAATGGCGATGACCATCATTGTTTCTAGTAAATATCATTTTTGAAATGTATGTGTACCAACTAAAATTAAAAAATGATCTCTAGCAGTTACCGTTTTTTTGGAATACTCATCCAAAGTTGAAATCTCAGATTTTCTACATTTGGTCTTCTATGATTTTTCCCCAAACATTTTCTTTTGGTAGATTTATATTTTCTTATTGAAATCAGTAGATCATACCATATTTTAATTTTGGATCTAAGGGAAAATGCGCAATAATTTTATTGAATTTATTATAGGTGGTTAAACAATATTTTCGTCAATTAAATTGGAGTTTTTAATCTCATATTTTCGAATTTTTAATTTTAGTTGGTACACATACATTTCAAAAATGATATGTACTAAAAACAATCATTGTCATAGCCATTACACGGCCTACATAATTCAATATATGGTAAAATTTGATCAATTTCTTCTCTTAGGTGTACCGCGGAAACTGTGGGTGAAAAAACCTATGTTTGTTCTGGACTTTGGTTCAGGGGAGCCTAAAGGTTATGGAGCAGGTAAAATTATTCGTGGAGATTTTTTTGCTGTTGGCCTGTGTTATAACTACCGTCTTTCTTTTTAGTAGTAACATTGGGCTAGAGAAGGGGGGAACTACTCGATCGAATTATGTTGGTCGAAGTAGATGGTGAAGAAAGGGAGTCAAATGGCTCATGTTGATTCATTATAAACAAATCCCGTCACTGTGGTAGCTTAAGAAAGTGCAAGTAAGGTAGTGCAAGTACGAGTTGACTTTCCAACTCTTTCACTTTCAACTGACTTGTATCCGACCAGAAGCAAATCATGACCAATTTAAATAGTGACATAATACAGAAAGATACAGAAAATTCTTATGAAATCAGGAACAGTTTGCTGCATCGGGTAATTGAAAGAAATGGCCAGTCGTTGGTAGCCAGACGATTGAGTTTGAACAAAATAGAGCTAATACTCTGAAATGTCGTGTAAAAGGTTATCCTTCTAAGCTAATGTCTGATGAAATTAGACGATGAAAGCCAGATGATTGAGCTTGAGCGGAAGAGAGCTTGTACTTGTACGGAAACACAGTTGGAGTTCTGTATATATGGAATCTATCTCTTTCTAACGATCTTACTCCAAAAACAAGTTGAAGTATATCTTGTCCATTATCATTCCTTTTCCATTACCATCATATTTGAGGCATTTATTATCTACTACGTGAAATGAAAATTCAAAGTTAAATTCCGAGATTTGTATGGTATGGTATGGTTGTCGCCTATGCATGTCCAACGCCGCCGCACTTAAAACAAGTCACAGTTGATCTCTCTCACGCCATCGTCGTTTAGTTGTTACTTTGGCCTGGTCTGGTCTTGTATCGCTGTTCTGTTCATCTCCTGCGACACTCCATTGCCTTATGTCCAAGTTTTCCACATTTATGGCGTCTGATCGGCGCCTGAATTTTGAACCTTTTCTTCTCGGAGCCCTCCATTCCAAAAAGTACTAAATTTCTGATAAACATGTGCGTTTTAAGTTGTTGTTGCAGCTCAGCCTGCGTTCTTATATTTATTGTAACCGCTAATCGCTGCAGTCAATTTGTGGTGCATTAGTCAAAACTAGGGATACAGCGAGCTATGGAGCAACACTTCCGCCGACTTAGTGTCGGCACTTAGAATAGTGCTAGAAATTGCGACCAGCTCATTCCAGGAAATCAAAATTGCCAAAGCCACTGCGATTGACTACCGAGCAGCGATTTGGTGAGCGCCATTCATAAGGATTCACCTACTTGTGGATTCTAAATGAATTATATTTGCCGTTTTACACCATACTGCTCCGTCGACATCAGCAGATTCGGGGTTGAACATCGGTAACATCGCAAAAACAGCGCGCGTGCCTGGCGTCACCGTAGATAGTGCCACCTTAAATATTTCTTATATCACTATATTTTGCGATTCAAATCTATTTTCCGAGTTGTCTTGTTGGGGTGGTGAACCGCCATATTTACTGTTTTTGTTGCGCAGCGATTCGCAATTATTTTCCGTGTGTTCGGTCTGGTGGGTTTTTTAAAACTGTCTTCCTCTTCCTCTTGTGACGGTTTTGCACATGACCTGATGGCACTTCGATCTACTAACAGGGCCAGCCATGGTCAGGCAAAATGTGGTCCTTGTACCTCTATTATGGGACATAGTCGCCACGCGATCGATTTCGTAGATCGAAATAAAAGGGAAAGGATTCCGAATAGTATTGGGAGGGGGAGCAAGTTCTTTGGCTGAGGAAATTATTATTAGAATTGGCTATGGTATTAAAATAATTGTCGAGATTCCATCAGGGGCCTAAGCAAAAGATTAATTTAGATTTATTTATTCATTTCCATTATCGATATAATTCAGGACATTTCCTTATAAAATATATTAACATAATTAAATCTACATATTTTCTCAGGTAGTTCTTACTAACCATACAAATTTAGGAAAGGTATCTACGTTTATAATTCACATAAAATTTTAAATAATAATTCACTTAAAATCATATATCAGGAAAATATTCAATAATTCAAAATGTAACTTTCAACTTCGAGCGAAGATAATAATTTCTATTAATTTAAATATTAGAAGAAAATTTAATTTTATTCTTAATTGATTGGCGTAATTGATTTTTCTCTTAATTGAATTAATGCAGGGATTATTATTGCATAATGGCAGGGATCTCTAAAATGTATTTCAGTATATCCAGTGTATTTCTTTTAACTATTTTTCGGTACTTGGGAATGAATTTTTAAAGTGACAATATTATTATGGCTATGCCGTACTTACTTTGCATCCAACTTATAGATGCTATTTTAGAAATCAGAAAAGAAAACAGGGATTTATAAAAATATTGCTATGCTATAGCTATTGCTCTCTTTGACAGTGCTAAATACAGTGCTCCCCGTAGCCGTAGCAGTAGTAAAAATTTGGAAGCAAGATGACAGCAGAGCAAATGAAATTTCTCATGTGCTACTGCTCCTGTGTGTTTGTGGTTCAATATCTACAATACTTTGAATAGATGGATAACGACCACGTTAAATGTAAAATATGTTCGCGAGTTTTGAAAAAGGATCGTGTTTTTGGAAAAAGGATCAGCATTACAAATTGGATGAAATCCAGCCCGATGAGAAAGAAAAAGATTTGGGTTGCCTGCAGAAAAAGAAAAACCTTTAAAAGCTCGGTAGTCAAAAGCCCACTAATCATATCATAATGCATATGAAGAAACAAAGTGTTAATTCGGTCTTATATTGGTCTAGTCGCCGAAGACAGCGTTCCGTTTAACGTATTTAATTCAAATATTGGGCGCAATATAATTGACCCTATATGTCTTAAGGACAAAAATGGAATCAAATGCAAGTCGGTATTAAAACACGAGTAAAACGAGGAGTGTTTTTAGTCCTCTTGAAACTGGGGTAAATAAATTCAAGGACGAGCATTTTATAGTAAGTGGACTATTGTGGGATTTTATGGACTATATCACTATCATGGCTCCGCTGCAAAAAAACTATAGTGCAGTTTCAGCAGGAATAACTGCACTATGAAAATTTTTATGCTCTGGGGCTCAACAAACCATCATCTATCAACATACCAAATTTTATCAAATGCTCTTTGAGCAGAGATCAATTGTTTTTACAATTGTAGAGACGCATTTTGAGAGAATGGAACTACGTACAAAAAAATTGATATCTAAACAGGCTTCAGTGCCTGTTTATACCTTGACCCAAGGTTTCATCATATACTTGATGGCTTTCAAAAGGAAAGAGCGATACTAGTTTTAAAGACATTATGGGTGCAAAGTAAAGTCCATACCCCCTTTCAATTTCATCAACTATAAATTGTTTCATAGCTTTAGATTTAGGAAAAAACTGAAAGTAATTTTGATCTTTTGGACAACTGTTTAAGTGCTAGTGTTGTTCCAAATGAGTCAACAGATGTCCATGCAAAAATCTGAAGTAGTCGTATCTGTAATCAAGTACAAATTTTTTGTCATTCTGGAAGGAAAGGAAGACAAGCGAGCTTTCCTGAGCTTTATGCGCTAAGCAAAATAGGTTTTAGCATACCGCCAACTCAAGTAAGAATCAATACTTAATTTAAAACAAAATATAGTATACTTATCTGGGAGAACCCAACGTGTCTTCTTTAATAATGTTACCTCGCGTTTAGTCCACGCAACATCTGGGGTGCCCCAAGGAAGCCATTTTGGACCCTTACTTTTTAAACTCACTTTGGGAGCTTTGGTGGACCTTCTGCGCAAGCTTTTAGGTTTTATGACTTGTAATTCGGCATTGTTTTGGACCGGCCGCGGAATTTGTTTTGGGGTTAAATTGACCCAATAAAAATATTGAAATCGAATTGTGGATTGTGTATTAATTCGGTCGCTATCAAAATTCTGATAGCTCAAAATTGGTGACCCCGACGTGATCGCGCTCTAATTGATTTGTGATCATTAAAGTGCTTAAAGGAAAACTTGTAAAGGAAAACTTGTTGCTATTGTTTCCATTACATAGCGCCTTGCACAAAAAGCAAATTACATAATGGAGTCTGGAGACTTATTTAGTGCCTCGGTTCCTGCAAGCAGGGAAAGGCTGTTGCGGCGAAGAGTAGAAGTGACCTACCAGGAGATGGAAGCCCTGCATAATAAGGTCAAGGCTGCAGTGCAGAAGGGAGATTTGACCATCATGGTACTGGAGCCGTTGGAAATTGCGTTGCGGGAGAAATTCACCACACTCCAGGATGAGTTAGAGCGATTGAGCTCTAGTGAAATTGGGAGCGAATTATTCTGGAAGTTCTCCCAGCTCGCCGCTGATGTGCGCGTTGATATTCAGGTGGGAATGGCAAGGTACTCCATGAGGGTGCCTGAACACTCCACTCGCCTCGACGGCACCACTGGTCCCATTGCTCCGTCGTTGACAAAACCAACCATCGAGGCTACGAAAGTGCATGCTGGTCTCTTGGTAAATCGTCGCTCATGCAGTCAGGATTCTTCGCTGGACCGCGACATCCAATCGGGTTTTCAGGATTTGAAATTGGAGCGAAACCTGAGCAACGATCATGATAGCCAGGCCGGGTCCAATTGCGTCTCATCAGTGCCCCTGCTATCCACCGCTCCCCCCGTGGTCGCTATTTCCACATCGCATCTGGCAGTTGTCTGGGATGGATTTTCTAAAGCTGCTACTCTTAATCCCACATCTGGCCCGGGATTTGGTTTATTGCCACCGTTGCCGATTAAGTCAGCGCTTAGGTCTGACTCCATTCTGGACTCTAGCCTGCACCCTTCCAATGGGGGGAGGTCGTCCGCATCGCTGCTGCCGCCGTCTGCAGCTGCCAAGGTGGCTGCTGCTCCAGCCGTGAAGGCTCCCGATCCTGCAATCGAAAGGTGCGCCGACGCGCAATTTCGGAAAGAAGTTTCCTTCCACTCTCGCCACTCTATTGACGCCTGGCTCGAGCGCTCTCTGGATCTGGATGGACACGGCAGCCTGCAACTGAGAATTTTGGACCTTGAGGTCATCAGCAATATTATGTGATGAAGCTGTCCCATGCCCCTAAGGATTTTTTGTTGAAAGATGGAATTTAACGGGGGGAGGATGTTGGGACTTGTGCCAGCATCAAATAACATAATTATTTCAATTTAATTCTCCCAGTGTAACTAGCCGCAGCGGTCCACTAATTGCCCGTTATCAGCTGTACCATATTCTATGTTTCTCCCAGATTCGCATGCGCTTTGTTGTTCTTTTGTAGCGCATGCACTTTGGGAGCTTTGGTGGAGCTTCTGCGCAAGCTTTTAGGTTTTATGACTTGTAATTCGGCATTGTTTTGGACCGGCCGCGCAATTTGTTTTGGGGTTAAATTGACCCAATAAAAATATTGAAATCGAATTGTGGATTGTGTATTAATTCGGTCGCTATCAAAATTCTGATAGCTCAACAGTATTCTTTTCAAAAAACTCATCAAAGAACTCCTTGTTCATTTTTTGCAACAAAATCTCTGGGAAGAAATTAAAAAAAAAAACAAGAAAGGAAAGCTAACTTCGGGCGGAGCCGAAGTTGATATACCCTTGCAGTTCATTCGCAGTCCGCTAGGTGGCGCCACGCATCTTATTTAATTAAATATATAGCGGATCGTATATAGTCGGCCGATCCTTATGAAAATTGGCAAATCAGATGTTTTTCCCAAAATAGAATCTGTACCAAATCCCATCTTTCTAACTTAAAAAACACCAAATTTATGCCAATTTCGATCGTTCTATGACAGCTATAGGATATAGTCGACCGATCCTTATGAAATTTTTTACATAAGATATTTTGGTCAAACATAACATGTCCCAACCCTCTAACTTAAAAAACACCAAAGTTATGGCATTTCCGATCAATCAGTTATATGGCAGCTATAGGATATAGCCGACCGATCCCGGCCGTTCCGACTTATATACTGCCTGCAAAGGAAAGAAGGATGTGTGCAAAGTTTCAACTCGATAGCTCCAAAACTGAGAGACTAGTTTGCGTAGAAACAGACAGACGGACAGACGGACATGCTCATATCGACTCAGAAGGTGATACTGATCAAGAATCTATATACTTTATAGGGTCGGAGATGTCTCCTTCACTGCGTTGCACACTTTTGACCAAAATTATAATACCCTCTGCAAGGGTACCCTCTGCAAACAGTGTATATTTTTAGAAACCCACCACACCAATGTTTTAAAGTATTAATTTGTAATAAAGTATTACAAATATCATAAACAAACTATAATACTGTTGGGCCAAGCAGCCACCAAAAAGTGCATTTAAAATAATCATAAAATGCTAAGCTGCAGCTGTTGTTGTCAGCATGTATTCTTCTCTGTTTTGTCTCCCAGTTTCGCATGCGCTTTATTGGTATTTGTAGCGCATGCACTTTGGGAGCTTTGATGGAGCTTCCGCGCAAGTTCTTAGGTTTTAGGCACTTGTAATTCGGCATTGTTTTGGACCGGCCGCGGAATTTGTTTTGGGGTTAAATTGACCCATAATAAATTGAATTGTAAAATTGAACCTGGTCTATTAATTCGGCCGCTACCAAACGCTGATAGCTCAACATTGGTGACATTGGTGAAAAAATATTCAATAAAATCATAAAAGTGCAGTGACTGGTCTAAGAAATCTACAATAACGCGAAAAACCGCTTTTTGCGATGAAATCGCTAATGTTTATATTGATTAATTAATTAATTAATTAATATAAAACACAACTCTTAAAACTCAAACTAAATCAACCTCGACTGCAATAAGCTTAAACGACGTTCGCACACAACGTCACCGTGAGCAAGACGAGAGACGGCTCTCAGTACAAAGAAACAACGCGTACTTCTCTTTTAAAGCAACCGAAAACCATGCAAGCTCTGATCAAGCGCGGTCAATTACCCCCAACTTGACCGAATTCTTAAACGTAGAGAGCGAGAGAGCGCGTTCCTGCTCCCCCTCGATACCATCGATGTCTCTGCAGCCAAAGAGTACAGTAACTAGCACCTCAATTTATTTGACAACGTCAACAGCAACAACAACAACAACCGCAACTGTATCGACAGCGCGTTTAATGACGTCATCAGCTAGCAGCGCAAATAGTAATACGTCCGCGCTGCCCGAAAACCAAAACAAAAACAATGACTATATTAAGCCGGCTGTGCAGACTGGCATGGATCGCTACATCCAAATCAAAAGGAAGCTGAGCCCCCTCAATTCCAAACGCAAAATAACCCGTGGCAATGCTAGCCTAGCAGCAAAAGAAACGCCCATTAACTCAAACCGATTTAAAATCTTGGCAGACGCCGATGAGGTTGAGGCGGGCGAATCCACTGAAGTTGAGAAAAGGAAGCCAAAATCTCCGCCTATCTATATACGCGAAAAAAGTTCCAATGTTCTTGTCAACAAAATTATTGAGCTTATTGGTAAGGATAACTTCCACATAATACCCCTTGTAAAGGGCAACATTCAAGAAACAAAAGTTCAAATGAAGTCTGAAGATAACTACAGAGTATTATCAAAATATCTTACCGAGAATAAAAAGAACTTTTACACATATCAGCTAAAAAGCAGCAAGGGCCTGCAAGTCGTACTTAAGGGCATAGAGCCCGAAGTAACGCCTGCAGAGATAAAAAAGGCGCTACAGGAGAAGGGTTTTAGCGCCAAGACAGTCTTTAATATCCTTAACAGGGATAGAAAGCCGCAGCCACTCTTTAAGGTTGAGCTCGAACCAGAAACCAAGCTCCTGAAGAAATACGAAGTGCACCCAATATACAATCTTCAGTACCTGCTGCACCGCAGAATTACAGTTGAGGAACCGCACAAACGCAATGGCCCGGTACAATGTGCGAACTGCCAGGAATATGGCCATACAAGGTCATACTGTAAACTGCGCCCGGTGTGTGTAGTTTGCGGAGAGCTTCATGACTCCGCACACTGCCCAGCGAGCAAAGATGACAGCAACTCGAAAAAGTGCGGCAACTGCGGTGGCAACCACACTGCTAATTATAGAGGATGCCCAGTCTATAAGGAGCTGAAAAGTCGCATCCACCAGAAAGGAATAGCTGCCCGCACCCAAAATGGACAGTTCACGGCGTCCAGATCAAACCCTGAAGTCTTCTTCTCGACTGCAGCCAGATCCTCACTAGGACCCATTAACTCTGACAAAAATGTGACATACGCAAGCGCCTTAAAATCCGGACTGGCGACACCTGCCTCAAGAAGCTCATTTCTGCAATCAGCATATCAAGAACCGAACACGGCTCAGCAACATCAACCAACAGAGCAGCCAAAAAGCAACTTTGAAGCTATGATATGCAGCCTACAACAAAGCCTGACGGAATTTATGTCGTTTATGCGCACAACTATGCAAGATTTAATGCGAAACCAAAATCTATTGATTCAAATGCTGGTTTCACAACAATCCAAATAATGGCTTTCCTACGGATATCTACGTGGAACGCTAACGGGGTTTCGCAACATAAACTTGAGTTAGCTCAATTCCTACTCGACAATCATATCGATGTAATGCTGCTTTCGGAAACACACCTTACAAACAAATACAATTTTCAACTACGAGGATATTCATTCTACGGAACAAATCATCCAGATGGTAAAGCACATGGTGGGACTGGAATTCTAATCAGAAGCCGCATAAAGCACCATTATCAAAACAAATTTGCTAAAAACTACCTACAGGCCACATCTATAAATATACAACTAAATACTGGAAACCAACTTACACTAGCCGCCGTATACTGCCCCCCTCGCTTCAATATAGCTGAAGATGAGTTTATGCAGTTTTTCAACACACTTGGAGACCACTTCATAGCAGCAGGAGACTACAATGCCAAGCACACACACTGGGGATCCCGTCTCGTGACTCCAAAAGGGAAGCAGCTCTATAATGCAATTATCAAAGCCAAGAACAAGCTCGACTATGTTTCTTCTGGCACACCAACATACTAGCCGGCAGGTCCAAGGAAACTACCAGATTTAATAGACTTTGCGATTACCAAAAACATCCCTAAAAATCTGATAAGTGCCAATTGCCTATCGGATCTCTCATCTGATCACTCGCCTGTCCTGTTTATTCTACTGCGACATCCAGGAACATTGGAACAACCATTAAAATTGACCTCACAGAAAACCAATTGGGTTAAGTACAAAAAATATATCAGCTCACACATTGAGCTAAGTCCTCATCTCCACGATGAAGCCAACGTAGACAGCTTGTTAATTCACTTGAGTCTGTACTCGTCTCTGCAGCTCGAGCCTCAACATCGCAAACTATAAATACACAAAGCAATAAAAAGACAAATCTACAAATCGAACAGCTCGTCCTCGAAAAGCGGCGTTTAAGTCGCGAGTGGCAATTCCACAGATCGCCATCTGCCAAGCAAAGCTTAAGACATGCCTCACGTCAACTTACTAAAGCCCTACAGCAAGAAGATGCTTATGTCCACCGCCGCTATATAGAACAATTGTCAACTTCTAGTACAAAACACTCACTATGGAGAGCTCACCCAACTCTAAGCTCACCGAAAGAAACCGTGATGCCTATTAGAAATCCCACAGGCGGCTGGGCGCGCAGCGATGCAGACAAAGCCAGCACGTTTGCCAATCACCTTAAAAATATCTTCCAACCAAATCCGGCCACTAGTGACTTTACTTTGCCGACTTTACCATATGAGCCTCAGCTTCAACATGAACCAATCGAGTTTCGCCCAAACGAAATCGCTAATATCATCAAAAACCAACTAAATCCGAAAAAATCACCAGGCTGCGACCTCATAACTCCCAAAATGATCATTGAGCTTCCATATTGCGCCGTCTGCACTATCACCCAGCTCTTCAATGCCATCGCAAAACTTGGCCACTTTCCAGCGAGATGGAAAAAGTCAATTATAATAATGATAGCAAAGCCGGGAAAAGACCACACAATTCCCACGTCGTATAGACCTATAAGCCTACTTTCATGCTTATCTAAACTCTTTGAGAAATGCATTCTGACTCGAATAAACACATAACTAAGGATCCAGGAAGGAATCCCGTCACATCAGTTTGGGTTTCATGAAAAGCACGGAACAATTGAGCAGGTCAACCGGAAAACAGCAGAAATTCGGAATGCATTCGAAAAACGCGAGTACTGCACCGCAATATTTCTAGATGTCTCTCAAGCATTTGATAGAGTCTGGCTAAAAGGTCTAATGTACAAGATCAAGAAAATGCTCCCTTGTAATACCCACAAGCTTCTAGAGTCTTACCTTTACGACAGAAAATTTGCTGTGAGGTGCAACACTGATATATCTGACGAATTCACTGTTGGAGCTGGAGTTCCTCAAGGAAGTGTACTCGGACCAACATTATATGTTCTTTACACAGCAGACATCCCGACAAGCACACGACTAACAACATCTACGTTTGCTGATGATACAGCTATTCTTAGCCGCTCAAAATGCCCGATGCAAGCAACTGCGCAGCTAGCTCTTCATCTGGTGGATGTTGGAAAATGGCTATCATACTGGCGAATTAAAGTAAACGAACAAAAATGCAACCACGTTACGTTCACCTTGAATAGACAAAACTGCCCACCCCTTACGCTAAACAACACCCTACTCCCGCAAGCAAACGAGGTAACATATCTAGGAGTACACCTCGATAGAAGACTCACATGGCGTCGGCACATAGAAGCTAAAAGAACCCACCTAAAGCTAAAAGCCAGCAGCCTTCATTGGATTATCAACGCTCGGTCTCCCCTTTGCCTTGAATTAAAGTCCTGCTGTATAACTCGGTACTTAAACCTATATGGATGTACGGCTCCCAGTTATGGGGGAATGCCAGCAATAGCAATATTGACATAGTCCAGCGAGCTCGGTCGAAGATCTTGAGAACAATCACCGGGCCACCGTGGTACGTTCGCAGCGAAAACATACATCGCGACTTAAACATTCTTCCAGTCAAAGATGTGATCGCAGAACAGAAGGAAAATTACTTTAGCAAGCTATTGTCGCACCCTAACCACCTGGCGAGAGGTCTAACAAGGTTGAGCAACCAATCACGACTTCGTCGCAATGACCTACCCACCCAGCGACCGTCTTGAGGAACGTGCAATCAGAATGCAGTCTTAGTCTACTGTTAGTTAAATGTCAATGTTAAGATTTGAAAACTTATTGTTAGTCTCAATAATAAAATTAAGAGAAGATCCAATAAATAAAAGCAAAGTTTAATAAAAAAAAAAAAAAAAACATTGGTGGCCCCGACGTGGTTTCATCCCGGTTTATTATTGTGATCAGCATTAAAAGTGCCAAGAAAGCGCCCTTGTTATTGTTGGTACAAGTTGCATTTTAATTGAAGAATGGAGTCTGGAGCTGAGACTATTGGAGCTGCTGCCGCAACCCGGGAAAGGATGCTGCGGAGAAGAGCAGAGGTGGCCTGCCAGGAAATGGAGGCGCTGTATCATAAGGTGAAGGCTGCGGCGCGGACTGAGGATTCTTCCATTATGGCGCTGGAGTCAGTGGAGAAGCGTTTGCGTGAGCGGTTCACCACGCTTCAAGAAGAGTTAAAGGAGCTTAATTTTAGTGAGATCGGGAGCGATCTGTATTGCAGATTCTCGCAGCTGGAGACTGATGTGGAAGTGGAAATTAAGGTGGAAGTTGCCAAGCGCTCCATGAGAATCGCTGCCCACTCCACACTTCTCGACGGTGCCAGTGTATCGCCAATGCCATACAAGCCAGCCCCCTCCTTGCCACCGTTGCCGATGCCAACATTCAGCGGCGGCTATGCCGAGTGGCCGGATTTCTGCGCCCTTATTAAGACCACGATTGACAGCCATCCCCACCTAACGAAAACGGAAATGCTCCGGAGGCTCATTTCATGCCTGCGCGAGTCAGCCTTGGATACGGTGAGAGCTCTGGAAATTAATGACGCGAACTACGATGTGGCCCTTGACCTATTGCGCAATCGTTTTAGTAATCGGCGTTTAATATTTCAGTCTCACATTAATGAGATCCTGCAGCTTCGTGTGGTCGAGCCAGGATCTGTTACTACTTTGCGGGAGCTATCGGATCGGTTCAATGGGCATATGCGGGCTCTTCTGAGTTCCGGATCAGCTGCCGAGATCCAAGGATGCTTGCTTATCCAGATTATCCTGCAGAAGTTGGATCCTGCCACAAAGGCCAAGTGGGAAGACACTCTCGCCGGAAGCAACGACAGCCTTCCGTCTTGGGAGTCCATGGCACGATTCTTGGAGCAAAGGTGCCGGACTCTTGAATGCGTCGACTTCTCTTTGGCGGCGTATCCACCAGCTAACCAAATGGGCCGAGGTAGATCTTCGAATAACCGATCTTCGTGCATGGTTATTAACGCCCGTCCTGCTCTATGCGCCCTGTGTGGTATTTCGGTGCACGAGCTTCCTTCTTGTTCAAAGTTTAGTGCTTTGACAATTGAGGAACGGTACGACGAAGTGCGGCGTCTGGCTCGCTGTTTTGTTTGTCTGGAGGATGGCCATCTCGCTCGCGGATGCTCAGCTTCCCGCTGCTCGACGTGCAATCACCGTCATCATATTTTGTTGCACCCTCGCGGGCAGATTTCACCCGCACGAGTCTCCCGTCCCATCGGTGCCGTTTCTGTTGCGCACTCATCCCGCTCAATCAACCCTGTTGTGAACCAGGATCGCAATGCTGAGCTAGTGCTCCTGCCAACAGCCAATGTGCTCGTTCGTGGTCGATCTGGAGCCTTCTTGCCTTGCCGCATTGTACTAAATACATTGTACTAATTTTACTTACTTTCGCCTGGACTGCGATTCGAACCTCCGTGTGCTTTTGTTTAATGCACCAACATGCAAGCCTCTAAGCTATCAAGGAATCGCGCGTAAATTGCGTCTGACAATAATATGACTCTACAAAGTTGTATGTATCGATCAATTTCAATTATTAGCAAATCCCCATTTGAAAAAAAAAAATTAATATAAAATGTTATATTGAGGTTGCGATTTTACAAAAAAAAAATAAAAGTTAAAAAAAAAAAAAAAGATTAAAAAGCATAAAGAAAACTAATAATATATATAGTTTTCTGGTGGGAATCGAACCCACGATCTAAGATTAACAGGCAGACATCTTAACCATTGAACCATTGGGTTAAAGTTTCACGCGAAAAATATTTAGAAACACATGAATATGTGACCATCCCTCTCCGCTCACTTACTTTTTGAGAGAATTTTTTTCTCTCATCGAATGTCTTTTCATTATCTATTGCTTATAAAGACGTTGTCCCTCACTCTTTTCTCAGTGTGTCCCTTTCTAACGCTAACGAATATTTTCCTTAGTGATTTTTTGGTACTGCAGGGCTTGCAGAGGTTATTCTAATTTTGGTTAAGTGTGCAACGTAGTGAAGAAGACTTCTCCGACTCTATAAAATATATATATTCTTAATCAGGATCAGTTTCTGAGTCGATATAAGCATGTCCGTCTGTCCGTCAGTCTGTCTGCTTCTAAGCAATCTAGTCTCTCAGATTTAAAGCTATCGACTTGAACTTTACCCAAATCTTTTTCCTGTGCCCACATACATTTTTTTGTTTGCAGGCAGCATATAAGTCGGAACGGCCGGGATCGTTCGACCTAGGATATGGCTGCCATGTAAATGATTGATCGGAAATACCATAACTTTGGTGTTTTTTATGTAAGAGATCGGGGACTCTCCACACATGTTATATACAAATCTTATAAACAAAATTTCATAAGGATCAGTCAACTATATCCGCTAGCTTTCAAATAACTGAACGTTTGGAAATGGCACTGTTTTGTTACCGAGTGTTTTTGGTAACTTTATTTTTGTGTTCTAAATTTTGCCTTTAATAAAAACAAGCACAGTTCGATTGATATTGATACCATTTATTTAATTGTTTTGGCGTTTCTACAAATGATATATTTACATATGTGAGTGAGTAGGGTTGACGACCGAATTAGAATAATGACGCGAGAGCGCGGCTCAACGCTTGATGCTGCGGAGCGACCAACAGATCCCGCGAGAGAGCGAGACAAACGCTAGCGCATGACGGCAGATGCAGATGGCCGATCGAATGCACGAGAGCGGGCGACGAGAATAGAGCGGGCGACGCGAACATAAATTATTGCCGGCCAAACTTCTTTTTGGCGGCTGCTTACATTGGTGGCCCCGACGTGGTTTCATCCCGGTTTATTATTGTGATCAGCATTAAAAGTGCCAAGAAAGCGCCCTTGTTATTGTTGGTACAAGTTGCATTTTAATTGAAGAATGGAGTCTGGAGCTGAGACTATTGGAGCTGCTGCCGCAACCCGGGAAAGGATGCTGCGGAGAAGAGCAGAGGTGGCCTGCCAGGAAATGGAGGCGCTGTATCATAAGGTGAAGGCTGCGGCGCGGACTGAGGATTCTTCCATTATGGCGCTGGAGTCAGTGGAGAAGCGTTTGCGTGAGCGGTTCACCACGCTTCAAGAAGAGTTAAAGGAGCTTAATTTTAGTGAGATCGGGAGCGATCTGTATTGCAGATTCTCGCAGCTGGAGACTGATGTGGAAGTGGAAATTAAGGTGGAAGTTGCCAAGCGCTCCATGAGAATCGCTGCCCACTCCACACTTCTCGACGGTGCCAGTGTATCGCCAATGCCATACAAGCCAGCCCCCTCCTTGCCACCGTTGCCGATGCCAACATTCAGCGGCGGCTATGCCGAGTGGCCGGATTTCTGCGCCCTTATTAAGACCACGATTGACAGCCATCCCCACCTAACGAAAACGGAAATGCTCCGGAGGCTCATTTCATGCCTGCGCGAGTCAGCCTTGGATACGGTGAGAGCTCTGGAAATTAATGACGCGAACTACGATGTGGCCCTTGACCTATTGCGCAATCGTTTTAGTAATCGGCGTTTAATATTTCAGTCTCACATTAATGAGATCCTGCAGCTTCGTGTGGTCGAGCCAGGATCTGTTACTACTTTGCGGGAGCTATCGGATCGGTTCAATGGGCATATGCGGGCTCTTCTGAGTTCCGGATCAGCTGCCGAGATCCAAGGATGCTTGCTTATCCAGATTATCCTGCAGAAGTTGGATCCTGCCACAAAGGCCAAGTGGGAAGACACTCTCGCCGGAAGCAACGACAGCCTTCCGTCTTGGGAGTCCATGGCACGATTCTTGGAGCAAAGGTGCCGGACTCTTGAATGCGTCGACTTCTCTTTGGCGGCGTATCCACCAGCTAACCAAATGGGCCGAGGTAGATCTTCGAATAACCGATCTTCGTGCATGGTTATTAACGCCCGTCCTGCTCTATGCGCCCTGTGAGGTATTTCGGTGCACGAGCTTCCTTCTTGTTCAAAGTTTAGTGCTTTGACAATTGAGGAACGGTACGACGAAGTGCGGCGTCTGGCTCGCTGTTTTGTTTGTCTGGAGGATGGCCATCTCGCTCGCGGATGCTCAGCTTCCCGCTGCTCGACGTGCAATCACCGTCATCATATTTTGTTGCACCCTCGCGGGCAGATTTCACCCGCACGAGTCTCCCGTCCCATCGGTGCCGTTTCTGTTGCGCACTCATCCCGCTCAATCAACCCTGTTGTGAACCAGGATCGCAATGCTGAGCTAGTGCTCCTGCCAACAGCCAATGTGCTCGTTCGTGGTCGATCTGGAGCCTTCTTGCCTTGCCGCATTGTACTAAATACATTGTACTAATTTTACTTACTTTCGCCTGGACTGCGATTCGAACCTCCGTGTGCTTTTGTTTAATGCACCAACATACAAGCCTCTAAGCTATCAAGGAATCGCGCGTAAATTGCGACTGACAATAATATGACTCTACAAAGTTGTATGTATCGATCAATTTCAATTATTAGCAAATCCCCATTTGAAAAAAAAAAATTAATATAAAATGTTATATTGAGGTTGCGATTTTACAAAAAAAAAATAAAAAATAAGATTAAAAAGCATAAAGAAAACTAATAATATATTTAGTTTTCTGGTGGGAATCGAACCCACGATCTAAGATTAACAGGCAGACATCTTAACCATTGAACCATTGGGTTAAAGTTTCACGCGAAAAATATTTAGAAACACATGAATATGTGACCATCCCTCTCCGCTCACTTACTTTTTGAGAGAATTTTTTTCTCTCATCGAATGTCTTTTCATTATCTATTGCTTATAAAGACGTTGTCCCTCACTCTTTTCTCAGTGTGTCCCTTTCTAACGCTAACGAATATTTTCCTTAGTGATTTTTTGGTACTGCAGGGCTTGCAGAGGTTATTCTAATTTTGGTTAAGTGTGCAACGTAGTGAAGAAGACTTCTCCGACTCTATAAAATATATATATTCTTAATCAGGATCAGTTTCTGAGTCGATATAAGCATGTCCGTCTGTCCGTCAGTCTGTCTGCTTCTAAGCAATCTAGTCTCTCAGATTTAAAGCTATCGACTTGAACTTTACCCAAATCTTTTTCCTGTGCCCACATACATTTTTTTGTTTGCAGGCAGCATATAAGTCGGAACGGCCGGGATCGTTCGACCTAGGATATGGCTGCCATGTAAATGATTGATCGGAAATACCATAACTTTGGTGTTTTTTATGTAAGAGATCGGGGACTCTCCACACATGTTATATACAAATCTTATAAACAAAATTTCATAAGGATCAGTCAACTATATCCGCTAGCTTTCAAATAACTGAACGTTTGGAAATGGCACTGTTTTGTTACCGAGTGTTTTTGGTAACTTTATTTTTGTGTTCTAAATTTTGCCTTTAATAAAAACAAGCACAGTTCGATTGATATTGATACCATTTATTTAATTGTTTTGGCGTTTCTACAAATGATATATTTACATATGTGAGTGAGTAGGGTTGACGACCGAATTAGAATAATGACGCGAGAGCGCGGCTCAACGCTTGATGCTGCGGAGCGACCAACAGATCCCGCGAGAGAGCGAGACAAACGCTAGCGCATGACGGCAGATGCAGATGGCCGATCGAATGCACGAGAGCGGGCGACGAGAATAGAGCGGGCGACGCGAACATAAATTATTGCCGGCCAAACTTCTTTTTGGCGGCTGCTTGACCCGACAGGCACAACCTTGCAATTTTTAAAGATGATTGGGGCTGTTTCCAATATTTTTATTAGAAAATTGATTCGATGGTAAAATTCTCATAAGGATCGGTCAGTTATATACGAATATATATTGTAACGAACTGTTTTTGCTAATATTTGTTCGCAACAAATGCCGCGGCTAGCTCACAGAGTTTGGGGGATCGTTCCACCGAATTTATTTATTCGACGTGATTGCCCGAACCCAGAAGTAACACAGGGTGCTTCGTTTAATAAATATCCCCTTTATTTACGATAAAGTTACAAATTCGCTGCTCTTCTATCGTCGCTGCTCTTCTGACGTCGCTGACCTTTGCTCACTGGGAATGCCCTTTCGCCGTGGCCGGCACCTAATCCGTGTTATCAGACCGATAGGCTCACCTTCCAGGCATACGCCGCGCAGGATGCGCTTCTCGGTGCCTGTCGGCCGGATCAGGGCACGAAGGGCCTACCTACCCCGCAGGACACGCCCCCGGTTGCGCTCGCCACTCGCATCCAAACACCTGCGTGCATACGCTCCGCAGGATCTATGGCAGACCAGAGGTTTTGGCGTCGCGTCTCCTTTAACTCCAGTTCTTAAGTCCCTGTGGGACCCCCACAGGGGGTCCTTAAGCTACTGATCGCAGATCCTTGCGCTCTCGCTTTAAGTCCCGCACTTGAGACTGTGGGACTTACCCACGGGGGGTCCTTCAGCCGTAAACTTTCTCCAATTCCCGCCGCCTTTTTATCGGCGGGCTTTCTTTATTTGCCCCCCACGGCGGGCTCGTAGGTCGGTTTTTGAGTGGAGACATCTACAATGCCTTTTGTAGTGCCAGGATTGAGGCAAACGGTAGGTAAAAAAAAGGATTTGAGGATGATTTCAAAGACACTCGGATTAGGTTTAATTCACTTTCCTTTCTTTATTATAAAAACGAATTTTTGCGGCAAGAGATAACTCCAAAAACTTAAGCTCATTCCAGAGATGGTAAAATTCTCTAGTGATGGCACAGTCGGTGGTTATCGATATACATATGTATGATATGTTAGTATATACTATGAATATGTACATATGTGATTATATATTGTAAATTATGAATTCAGCATGAACACCTTTTTTTTTTACTACTATTTCCAAAAGCAGGTTTTGGTTTCGTGCCAACTCTTGAAGGGTATTTTATATCGGCAGCATAATGTTTGTGAGCGCAGCTTCGAGCCCGCTCGGTGTTTGTGATGTGGGATCTGCTGATTTTGGCAAAGGTGGGGTCGTGGGGGTGGTCGTTGAAGAATTAGGTAAGTTTGGGTGGACATTAGCTATTCGCTTACAGTTTTGGCTTAATCCGCTCTTGATCTCTTTTAGAGTTTTAGACTTTTTCCGCCACAGTTGGAACACTTTCTTAGTGCAGACCTTTTTTTTCGGGGTATTCTTGTGTGCTTGTGTCACTGCTTCAAATTACCGGCCATTCTCGCATTGGACTTGATCGTTTCTTTGACGAGGTTTCTCCATGGTAATTCTACGATATAGAGCCATCTGAAGCTTATATATACAATATAGTAAACTGGGTACTTCTTAGGAGAGCAAAACTCTCGGGCGCTAGTTTGATCTTTAAAAGTGGCTGTGCGATTCTTGCCCTGTTAAATATGAAACTAAGAAATTTGACTTCAAAACCCTGTTTATTCAGACCTACCACAATGTCAGCTACAGGGACGGTTGATTATTCCTTTTACTCCTTTTTCACTTTCTCCCTTTATCTTTAAGTGAAGGGGCGAGCATTTTTTGTGCGCACTGCGTTTCTATTAAATCTCGCGATTTAATACAATTTAAACAAACTGGTGTTTATAAATATTTTTATAACTGGTTATAATTATATATATAAACCAATATAAAACTTTTAAGATTAAAATCTCGGCTTACATCAAAGCCAAAACAAAAGCTGACATTAAGGTGGCGAACATTACTAAATTTAAATACAACTATACTAGAATACGTCATCTTTCAAATACGTTTGCCCGTGCAAATGTTCAATACGATTTGTTTCGTCAGTTAGCCAAGTACGGTGAAGAAAAAAATTACCAAAACCTGTGGGAGTGAAACTCCCATATGTTAGAGCCACTGACCAACCATCCACCTCATCTGATTCAGCTACAAAAACTAACTTCTATCCAAACATTTACCTATCATAATACTAGAGGGCTACGTAGCCACCTTCTCAAACTGTATTTTGGTATTCTGTTCTACCTTTGCATCCCACATTATAGTCTTTACAGAAACTTGGTTAAAGCCGCAGATCTTAGGAGGAGGCATAAGAGGTGCGTAACCGACTCCTCCTTGGCCCTGAAGCTCCTGTAGTAGTCGTTATGGGGCACTGAAAGCCGAGCTGCATATGCGCCTATCAGCCAGTGCGCGGTAATTTCCTTTACCGCTAGGCTACAGTCGCAAATCTTTTCCCAGATCGAGTGGGCCAGATCAAGCGCGAATCTTTACTGGTCTGGAGATTATTCCATTTTCTATCGACTGCCAGGTCGAAGAATTCCTGCACTTGAGCTTGCAAGTTGCTAAGGGGTTGCCTACTAGTTCTTTCTCCCCTGAATTATCATCTGCGGCGCAAAAACTTTGCAATAACCGCCACGTTCCAGAGTAGGGGGAAGGGTACACCTTCTTGCGGGGTGCCCCTCTTAAAGTATCTTCGAATAAACGATCCTCCAAGAGTCGCTTGGACACTCCTGTATTAGGTGAACAGATCGATCGTCTATCAGTGCATCGATGATTGAGCATGGCAGGATGTTGTTGAAGGCACCCTCAATGTATAAAAAGGTAATTAGTGCATATTCCTTGTTACTGAGCGCTTTTCGGCGATCATGGAAATCTCGACCTTTCTTATAGGCATGCTGAGAGCCTAAGACATCATTTGGGTTTATGGTAAGGTGAAGATGGAGGCTTAAGCGCCTCTCCATTGTCTTAAGAAGAAAGGGCAAGGAACTTATAGGTCTCTAATCCCTGGGGGTGCATTGTGAGGGTTTCCCTGCCTTGTGTGTACAAACAACCTTCGTACGCAGCCACGCCTTTGGCACATTTCCAGTAGTGAAAACTGTGCTGAAGATTTTCTTGATCCATTGCCTCCAAATGCCGTCCGGGCCCGGAGATTTGAAGGGTCTGAAAGGGTTCGAAAGGGGGTCGAGAGTGAGACGTGAGATTCCTGGCTACGCATATCCTGGATTGTCCTTCGCCCCTATTTAGTCGGTTTCCCCAAAGTCTGCCTCTTGGACGTCTATCTCCAAGTCGATGTCTCCTAACTTGCTTCTCGCTCCGGGCTTGTAGATCCTCACTGCAACTTGCTCGAAACCGTACTTAATCTGGTTACCGGCATTCTCCAGGATCCTTACAGTTTCCTCGTTTAATGTGAAGACCACCTGTCGCCGTAGCCCCACTGCTTCTTCCACCATGGCGATCTTCCAGTTCGCCGTGGGGAGTGTGGGGTTGCACATCCACATGGCCAGAATTGTGGTTGGTTCCGCCAGCTTCTCTGTCAGCCATACGTGGGTCCTCGGCTTACTGGGGATCTTGCCCCAGTCTACTACCTCCAATCTGGCTCCTGGGTATTCCTCTCCCAGCGACGCTATCATGTGCTTGTAGAGGCATAGTGACCTCGCTGGTGGTTCTACTGGTGGTCCCCCGTTCTCGAGCAATTCCTCATTCTCGCCCTTTTGCTCCTAGGAGATCTTCATTACTTCGGAGAAGGATCTATTTGCCGTCTGTGTCTAAACCTTTTTTTCGTCGTTAGGGGCGCTTCACCTTCTATTGACCTCTGCCTTTTCTCAATCTGTGAGGCCTCCTTGGCAGAAGTGCCTACTCTGATCGGCTTGGAATCCAATCTGATACCCGCCTTCGCCGGCTAAAAATCAGGAAAGATTTCCATATTATGATCTCTGTCTGGTCTGGGTTGGATTTCGCCGATGGCTCCGCCCTCATTAAAATTATTGCTGCTCTGCTCCCATATTTATAGGAGCCTTTCCGCTGCAGGGATTGAGTAGCAGCCGGACCTGGTTTTTCCAAAGGGACACCGCCGGTTTGAGATGAGCTCGATTCTGGGATCTTGCTCCTGTTCGGTGGTCCCATAGCGAAGTACACAGTTACGGCACGTGAAGGCTTACGTGTACACTCTCAAAAAAACATAAAATAACTGACTGCACAATTAGATATTCAAGATATATCAAGATATTCAAGCAGCTCGGTCCAATTTCATCGTGCATAACGCAGAATGCTATGGGAGTTATATTCGCCGCTGCCGAATTCAATTTACTCAGGATCCGAAGCAGTTTTATAACTTTGTAAACACTAAGCGAAAAAATTTATATTTTTCCCCTCTGCTTACTTTTGACAACTCATATGCGAATACTGATCAGACAATGGCCGATCTCTTTGCACAGTTTTTTTCAACCAACGTACTCACCTAGCAGTACTTCAGCTCAGCTTTACACTTATAATATAAAATCAGCCAGCCTTAAATAATCTAAAGCTTAATGAATCAAAAAGTCAACTCATGTCATTTTATCGATCTAGTCCTCACCAGGCTATGTACTTTCTCTATGGGAACGCCTTCAACACTCTTCCTCTTATATCTTAATCATACTTTTCTCTTAAACTATCTCGGATCTATCCCCGCGATTCGAGCCGTACGTTATGCGGCAGCGTCCCTCGGTCGGTTGGACGGGAGGTGGGCTGTACTTACGCAGTGGGAACCGCGTGAAAAAAAACAATTGACGCGGCATAGCTCACTGAGGTTATGGGGTCGTTCCACCAAATTTATTGATTCGACGCCTGAGCCCAGAAATAAGGCCGATACTTCTTTTACAAATATGCATCCTTTCTTCTAGGTCTTGGTTGGTTACAAATTTAAAGGTTACAATCGCGAGTCTCATCGCAGTTGACTCCTCCGCCGGATCCTCGCTGCTCCGCCGGGCGCTTCTTCTTGGCTACGCCGTCAAAAGTATGGTCTTGGTGGCTCAGGCGGCGGTCCTTACGCTGCTCTTCCTCCTGCCGTCGATCTGATCCCGCGGCATCCCAGCTCCTGGCTCACTGAGTCTCGCCCTTACGCCGTGGCCGGTACTTGATCCGTGTTAGTCGCAAATCGGCATACGTCGTCGTCAAACACCAGCATGCATACGCCCCGCAGGACTTGGGGCCGACCAGAATTTGCCGAACTTTCTAAGCTCACGCTTCCGTGGGCCGTTTCGTTCCACGCTGTATCCACTTTCTCCTGTATCTTCCGAGCACACCCGCGCTGACCCGCCCGGAACCGTTACTTTCCACGTTTCTCCTTTCTCCTGCTTCCGTGCACGGCTGCGCTACCCCTTCGCTCCCGTTATTACCCCTCTTTGCCACCTGTCTTGTCGTGTGGGAGATTCAATCCCCTCACAAGTTGTAATTCAGAATAACTTGGCATTTTTTTTTTAATCGTACTCGTTAGATCTAATTGGTTAAGTCGAAGTTTCACTTGCAGTGATGCAATGCAGGAAAAAACGGACAAATTATCATTTGTGGAAAAAATTCGGAAACCGAATTTTTATTCTTCGATTGTGCCCTTCGAGAGCACGAGATCTAAGTGGCTGCACTTGTGTATACTGAATTGTAGTCTCTGTAATCGTTACATCCCTAGCAGTAGATTTTTTCGATTTGGCTACTCATTCAATACATGTAGACTATTAAATTGAATGTCAAGCGCACTTAGATGATTATAGATTACCGAAAACCACCTCGCAACTATTTAAGCCAAGTCTCGGTTTGATACATAAAAGCTCGCATTTCTTCCTGAACAGCACGACACCTACAACAACAATAATGGAGGCCAACTCTGCGAGAAAATGCATCTGATGATGTGTGTGGCCTGCACGTTCTAAATTCCATGTAACCAGACGATAATGAAGACTGCAATCGGTCAAGAAATAAGAGGGAGAGTTTAGAAACTAATACAGCACTACCAACATAAGGTGATCTTTCTAAAACGATCTCATAAAGAAAGATTAAAAATGCTATACATTTTTTTGGACAGCATTGGAAAGTGTAATGTACTTTAAAGGGTACTTTGAGTAGATATTTCTTCAATCAATTAAAACTATCTGGATAAAATTAATATATGCTGCAAGAGTAAACCAAAAAAAAACGGAGCCGCAGTTAATTTATCTTTGCAGTTAAGTGGCACTTTAAATTATAAGATCGGATTGGATGAAATTTACCAATCTTTATGAGGATTTTATTATTAATTCAATTTCTTATAATTGGTATGTTTTAAAAGAAGTCCCACGTTTCTGTCTTCAATAACACCAAAGTGTTCATTTCGGATCAATCAGTGTATAGTTGTGTAGAATGGATAAATTTGAATATGAAAAAAGAGCTTATTTTCCAAAAGTTTTTCATACCGTGCAGTCGAGGACGCTGATTGAATCGTGTGATGGAAAAATATAGGAAGATTTTTAGCCATAAAAATATACCTGCTTCTTTTATTGTACCAGACTCAAAAAACAGTTATAAACTAGGCAAGAGCCAATTAAATCTTCACCTGGTTTAAGAGATGGATAACAAGCCCCGAGAAAAAGGAGAAAGAAAAAAGAATCTTACGGCCGCAGTTATTATACCCTTGCACTTTTTTTTAACTTTCACAGAGTTAACTCTGTTTTTTGTGGCCGAGTTGTTAGAGCATGGGTTTCCCAAATCCCGTCTTAGCTCGGAGGCGAAGATTCAAATCGTGGCAACTACCCAACGAATATTTATAAGTTTTTTGTAAATCCAGTATTTACACAACTGATAAGAGATCGAAGAACAGGCTGGCGTTATTCAGCAATTCCATACTATGCGGTCTGTGGAAGTTTGGGTCAGCCAGAACTAAGTTGCCAGGAATCTTCCACTTCGAAATGTTTTTTTTAACTGGGCTGATTTTTTGTGATGTGAGCAGCTGTAACCGGCTCTATGTTTACAGAATAATAAGATCAGGCACTTCAAGCAAAAACTAACAGAGGCTTCATCCCATGAAAACTCAGTGCCGAGACTTGCAATAGGTAAAGAACAGTTGGAGCGGAGAATCTAAAGTTAAATCGCAAGTCGAGGGGGGAGATGAGGACTTGGAAACCGGAACTCAATAAATACTCAGCAAGGCACAACGGTTTCTAACCAACCACGGACGAAGACATAGGATTCTGGGTCAAGACGGGTCGCGTTATATCTTATTCGAGTTCGGTTTATTAAGTTCGGGTACAGTAACCCATCTTGGACCTTTACTTTTTACATTATTTATTATCGACTTGCCTCCTACTTAGTCGACTATTAATCATTAACTTACCTTTATTTCAACTATGCTGCATAACAATGTTGGGTTTCGTTTTTCTTCATAGCCAATGGTGATAGGCAAGGTAACACGTCTAAAATATAACATTCCTAGTAAAAAAAATATAACATTCATTTTCTCTCTTTATCTTAAAGCGGACGGACGTGTTTTTTTTGAGCGCACTGCGTTTTTATGAAATCTCACATCACATTCGGTGTTTCTTCATATACTCATTTTTAAAAAACAAAATTTTGCAATTTTTAGATCCTTATCGCTTCGCGTGTGCAGTGATATATTTGGAGGTAATATAATAATTTGATTAATTTTCCTTCCAAACTTAGCCCGGCTCTGCTTTTTCATCTTTTACGGTGTTGCTTCTATTCTCGCTCAATAGAGATTCTTATCTCTATTCTTTGCATTTTACTAACTCGCACTAACCGCTCTCTTTAATCTCCCCCTTTCGTTTCCCTGGTACAGTGTTTCAAGGTTCCACAATAATAAAAACAAATAACATTAATAAATTAATTAATTCTTTACTTTTTTAAAATTTTTAATAAATTAATTATTAAATTTTTGATAATTGTGGAATTTAAACTTGTCTGTGCGCTGAAGTCTTGTAATAAGACAATCTCCTCTTCCCAGCCTACCATCCACTGCTGGCTTTGTGAAAACGTTTTACACGCTAAGTTCGCGGCCTCAGTTTCGGATGCTATTTCACGTAGGTCTGGTCTTCACTTTTGCTGTGACGATTGTCGTGCTGTTCAGGACGAAATAAGATCGTTCATGAGACAAAAATATATCTTTGTTTTTTTAAACAAAGAGGACAAAACTTTTACACCTGAAACTGAAGTTTTCGACTTTTATTCGTGTTTTTAGGATTTTGATGCCTTTTCGGTAAAATTTACTAAAATTCTGTCATTTTTGCCACATATAAAAAATAATGAAAATTGGTGAAGTTATAACGCTTTTCCCAAAAAAAGTCAATTCAACCTTGCGTGCGCTCCGGAGTACCTGTGTGTATAGGACAGGAATATGCTCTTCTTCTCATAGTGCTCCCATGGATTTATTGACTTTTTTTGGGAAAAGCTTATAACTTCAACAATTTTTATTTTTTTTTAATGAAATTTGTCTCGTTTTATTCAGTATTAATGAGACAATATTAATATGTGGCATAAATGACAGAATTTTTTTCAGAAGAAAGCAATATACTCCTATTCTTATACACATTGTTACTCCCGAGTTACTATAACTATTGAAAAACATCGAAAATTTTAAAATCGGTTGAAAAAAACGCGTAGAGGAATTTTTAAGCGCAAAGAAGTCCCGAAAAACGGTTTTTTAACCATAAATCAAGATTTTGAGGGTGTTACAAATATTTCAAATATGGTTTTGTGATATACTCGACCCAATAAACAATTCCTACTATGTCACTTTAAAAGTTCATTCACTTTTGTTTTTTTTGTAACACTGTGTTATTAATCTATATGAACTCCCCCGTTGAAGGCCTCCAGTCGGCTTCAACCAAGTTCGCGTTTATCCATTGTTCGACAAGTCTCCTGTGCAACAAGGGCCAGGTCCGCACCTGTAGGCCCAAGACGTACTCCCGGGACCATCGCTGCCAAAACATTTGCTTGATTGACTAGAAAAGACGCCATTGCCGCAAGCACGTTAGACCCTGCTGGTCCGGGGTCCGCGGTGCTGGTGGAGCGATGAGCGGCCGCTTGTCAACAAGTCAACGCCTCGCCGTCGTTTGGGTGCTGACTGAGGGCGCCCAGGTTCTCAACGAACCTTTGAAATGCCAATAAAATGGAATCAGTTTACAAATCGACAAGAAAATTCGCTGCGAAAGACGCTTCATGGAAAAATGGATTCAGCTTCTGTAGGCTTGGGCTAACAACCAGGTTTTTTGCATTTTTTTAATTACCTCCGGCAAATATCAGAAATAACTACTAATTTTTTACACTTCTTTATAAAGACTTATTCTTTATAAACACTTCTTTACATGTTGTAAAAGAACACTCGCAGCAGTTTTAACTGGGACGAAAATCCTTCTATAACTTCCAATAAATAAGAGGTGAAGGTGATTCTTTTTTGCTTCCATCTGCAAAAACTCTATTGGCGGATCAAACCGGGGACTCGTTGGCCACTTATCTTCCAGCTTCGTTTAAAACGATGGACCTGTAAATCAGATTGATTATACCGTCTCCACCTCTTGAAACGAAATCTGCCGGGTTCCGTTGGTGCTATCTGACCACTCTTGAATCTTAGCAACTCTATTTGATACGAACGTTGACATCAGTACTTTAATAAGAGGCTAAATTTTGTGGCAGAGGTCTGCGAGAAGGTTAGCGGCACATTGTAGCGGTCGTTGTACTTTGATGCCATAAGACTCATTGGTGGGGTATTACGTAGTGTATAGTAGCAAGAACATCATTCCTTGCAGGGACATATGACCTGGGGATTCGTGTTCTTCCATAAATTCCAAATATATCTCGCGATAATTTTCTCTCGAGCGACAGAAAACGGCGTTTGGCAATTTCGAATGAGTTGCCCAAAACTCTTGGATCCGACTTGAATGAAAGTCAGACTTCAAATCGACCTGAAGGTAGTATTCTAGTAGTCTTCCAATAATGTTTCTCACAAAACTCCTGATCTGGCGACAACATCTTTTTAGAAGATGGAACTTCTTCCAACGACAAGAATTTTTTCAAATTGTAGTCTATTGTAGGGTCCAATCTTTCACGTTCACTCACTGGTCAGGGTGGAAGCCTAAATTTATTTTTAAAATCCAAAAGTCGAACGGATACCCACTAACATTAATTGTCGACTTCACCACTGTGGGTATCTTTTTCTTTACTTGTGAATTAGATTGACCAATTGCACGATTCCTCAATACGGATCTGTAAGCGTTGAGCATGATCTTATGTAATGAAATTTATTTGTGACCTTGAGTCAAGCAGTTCTCCGGCCAATATGTGCTTGCCGTTAATGTAAGCTTACGATCGACTTCGCTAACAAAGCCCTTTCTAGGGACGACGCATGCAAAGCATGTGAAGTACAAGGGCCATCATTCGTTAACGCTGGAAGAGAATTTTTTGTTGGTGGTGATAACGCTAAGTTATTTTCAGCCTCTGTAAATCGGTGCAGAAGTTTATGGTGCAATCTTGCATAAATTTGACATCTAGTCGATTTGCACTTCGCTACGGTGTGACCTTTTCCCAGACAATTTAAAAATAGAGAGGCTGACTTAACAAACTCAAACCTTTGCATTACAGCAAGGCGAGCGAACGGGCCTGCACTGGGCCAAACAAATGGTCTTGAGCGTTACGTTTTCTCCTGTTTTGGTTTGCCATTCTTTTCAGCGATACCTACGATTTAATATTTTTTCGAAATCGGACCGCAGCGGCAATTCCTTATAATCCAGTGACTCTTCCCATTTTTGCCTGGTCACTGGATCTACTCTTCTCAAAACTAAATGTATAATCTTTGAGTTTGCAGTTTTGGTATTGAAGTTTTTGGGGACCCCCCATCCACGACACGACGACAGGAAAGTTTTCGGGAGGCTGAAAATTGACTTATTAGGGTCGCAAAGATAAGACATTCGTAATCATACTCTTTTTAGACTAGTCATAGCTTTGTCATAATAACTTTTGGTGGCCTGGAATGCCTTGATAGTTCCTAAGGCTTCACCAGAGAGGCAAGAAATATAACAAATTGATTAAATTTCTTGATAACAGAAATGTTCACATCTTTGTGTACTAAGGTCTCGAAAAGACTTATCAAATTTTTTAACTTCGAATAATTTCTAACTGGGAAGTCGAGCTCAAGTTGGGTTTGCAGTAGCTGGACGGGAGTGTTCAGCTGTATTAAAGGCATTCCATAAGGACATAACCCTGTGGTTAAAGATACGGTTCTTATTACCGCCACTCGAGACACTTCATCTCGACTAGGGCCAAGATTTATAATTCTCTCCAACGGTCTTGACTAGCACCACATCGTTCATTACCAAGGCAGGGCCGGAAGCCCGACATTTGGAGCGCTGCTGAAGAATGCTTAAGTACTCCTCCTTTCATCGGGCCCAGAAAGACTGCTGCAGGAAAGATAAACGCTGACAGCTATCCATACGCCTGAAAACTTTGTTGTACAGTTTAGCTTTGTGAAATCAGGCTCGATGAAACTGACTGACCTGTCCAAAAATGGGCTGGCGTTAGGACTTAAAGTTTTGTAGGGTCTTCTGAATGAGACAAAAGGGCCGTGAGCTTATGCCAGCACCAATGTGATACAGCAGAATTCGCCGCTCCTCAAATGCAAGAATTGAGCATCCAACAGCATGGTAAAAATGATGCCTTGCGGGTTTGACAGCCGCTTCCCAGAGTAAACCAAAATGCGGAGATCGAGGAGGAATAAAATGCCAGCCGATGGACTCAACCGCACAAAATTCCAACAGCGGTCGTTCATGCTCATCGCTTATGAAGAATTGGACCAGTTCCTTTAGCTCGATTCTAGCTCCAACAAAATTTGTTGCGTTGTCAGACCAAATATGCTGCGGTTTGCGGCGTGTGCATATAAACTCTTTTAAAGCTTGTGAAAAATCAGATGGGGATTGATCCTTCATAAGCTCTAGGTGAACAGCTTTGGTCGCAAAACAAAAGAAAAAATTCACGTAACATTAAACTGGAGCCTTATTGCGAACTTCTGGCTTTTAATAAAATGGGTCGATTCCACTGGTGTGGAATAAAAAACTAACTCCAGTAACTCCAAAGATCTGGCAGCAGCTAACTCTCCGCTCCGGAAAATCAGCCATAATGTGCTTCAGAAACCGAGGCTTGGTTAGCGACCATCTAGGAAATTCAGCACGTTGCGTCATGTTGAAGCTGCAACAAATAATCTCCCAATCGGAGTGATGAACTTAAGGAAAACTACCATCCCAGGACAACTTCTTACGGCATAGCTTCTGGAGTAAGATCTTTGCCTTTGTAATGACAGGCCCAACAAGTCCTTCCGGATCATACAGCCGGGCGATTGAAGAAAGGACGATGCGCCTAGTGGTTTTTAGAAGCTGACTGAAGCCCTTCAAACGAAAATAACATGCGATCAGTAGCAGGATCCCAAACGAGGCCCAGAGTCTTCGTAATATTGCTGCCATCATCAAACGCTTCGATCAGGAACGATTCCCGATCTTCCTCCGGTATGACAGACAGCACGAAATTGGCCCTTGGCGAGGATCCACGATATTTGCATTATGTGGACATCGTGATCCATAGAGCCACCTCCAAAAATTAGATCATTAACATAAAAGCCGGGACTGGAAACATATTCCCTAACTCCAAATACTCTTTTGTGAACAGCACATACTGATCCTTCAATTGAGGCTGACGGCAAAGTTTCCTTTCGAGGGAGAGAAATCTCTGCACAGCTTGAGACTAAGATTCTCCTAGTAACTCCGAGCTGCCATTCAACGAAAGCCTTACAGACACTCCAACTCCTCCTTCGTCCACTTCACAATCGGCTCGGAGCAGTTTTCGATTTACCAAAATCGACGGAGCAGACACTCTAAACGCTAACTAGCTTGGGCTCTTTACGTCTTGTGGCTGTGACCATAAACGACCTTCTCTCCAGATGTGAACTGCCCCCACAGCTCACTAGCCAGGCGGGACGTAATCACTCGCAATAGAGCTCGACAAGAAACAAAGGCCCCAGCGCGACTCCGAATGATAATGTTCGCTGTAGCCAGAAAATCACCGTGGATGGTTAAGCGCTTACGGGTTCGAAGCACTCGGCTAGACGGAACAACCGAAGTCTGCATGCTCGAAGTCTGCAATTCTACAGAATGCAGCAGGCTGTGATGCCTCTTTCCACAACTGCGAAAATTAGCAGCAAGGCACTCACGCAGGTGATGCCCAGTTAAGAGACATTTCCGACAAAGACTTTGGTAAGTTGCCTATGTTTGTTGTTAATTGGTTCTGTGACGGGGATGGAAACTGTTGATGTCGATGTGTTGCTAAGGGCTTCAGAACAAACAGTGCCGTCCAAGCTCATAGTTTTCATAACTCGTCAGCTACAATACATTCATCTCGTTTGCCTCATATAAAGATTTTAGATTTTGGTGGTTAATTCTCAGACTACAGACACAACGGTTCATAACGTTCACAACGCATATCGGCAGTTAATTCAATTATTTCTCAATTATGTATCAGGACCAACACTATAAGTCGGTCAATCGTATCAGGTGATAAAGGAAAATAATTCAAAGGCATTAACCCGACTCAATGAAAATTACGATAACGACATTATAAACGACGCTCAAGACTTGATTACAGAATTCTTAAACGTGAAACCTGTTGTACCAACGGCTCTCGTATTCATCCTGAAAGGATCACGAGGGTTTTAGGTAGTCCGGCAGCATTACATGATTTCGGCAATTATAAGACAATCTAATAATAAAAGAAATGTCCTCAAGCTTAGCTTCCATGAAATACACAAAACAATGGATGGACGAATAGAAGTGGGGCTTCCGTTCAAGAAACCGCTAGTAACCCTCTATAATGGCGTGTTCAATCGAGTCAAACCTCTCGAGCTTAGACCAAGTCGCGACAAAGGTTTCTGACAAAATATGTCGAGGCTTGAACTGAAAATTTTAGCTGTTTGTATAGCGGGAAAATAAAGGCTATGACGTACAGGCATATCACGAGTACAAGTTAACAATAGGCAACCCACTATTATTTACTGACTCCTTTTAGTGGAGCCTTTTCGAGGTATTTGTAGATGCTGCTGGTATGATTGACGACTGCCGCTGGTCTTCGCCATAAATATATTAATTGACGCCCAATTAGTTGTACGACCCCTACTGGTTGCTGTAACAATACCAACCCGCAGTGTCGACATTAAACATTAAGTCATTATCACACCAGAGTGGACCGTTCTGGGCGGCGAAGTCGAGCATTTACATCAGTAAAGAAGATAGGAGCAGACGGGAGGAATTAAAAACCAATGAACCCAGCTCAAAAAAAAATAGTTTGAGTTGACAGTTTCGCTTTAGATTATTTAAGAAAATTTTGAAAATTTAATTGAGTAGAAATTTTGAATTGAACAGTTTGGGTGTTAGTCCAGGTTTCACATGCTACATTTGTGCTACATTCAACCTTTGCAAAACTATATTTATATTTTTGGATTGCACATCTGCTCTGCCGCCCACATAATCTTTTATTTTTGCGTTCGGTTAGTTTCTGTTAATTTTTGACTGTCATCTTTGTTAAAACTCTAAGACTTATGTCCATAGCTGACTCTGAGGACTTCATTGAGCGTTTTGTGCTACAGGCTTGTGCTAGAGAAGAAGAGAAATGACAGAGAGAGTAATATGGACCCGCAAAAGTTGCAAGCTATTATATGTTCTGCGTTCACGGCTGCACTGCAGGCACAGAAGGAACATTTCGTAGTGAATCTGAAGCAGGTCACAGACCAGTTTTAGGCGGCAACACTATCTGTCCCCTGAAAACAGTTCCTGTGCAGTGTCCTTTTAATGTAAACTCTATTCATGGCTGTAATAAAATTGAAAAAAAATGTTACCTGAATAACTTTGAAGCAAATAGTTTTTTATTCTACCCGGACTTACTATTTGCGATGAAATAATAGTACTTGACCTACTAGCAAAGGTACATTGACCTCGAAAGAAAGCTTTTAATTGTCAATGGGGGCTCTGAGACACTTCAATTTCACAGATATCCCAGACAATTATCCAGACGGAGTTTAGGCATATGATATGTTCAAATGTAAATGCCTTTGCTGACCCAAATAAACTTCTGCCGTTTAACACGAAAGTGGTGGCATATGCCACCTGGCAGACGACAATGAACCATTTTATAGGAAAATATATCCATTTCATATGGCAGCTGCAGAGTGTGTAACTATGGAGATAAACGATATGCTTAAGAACGGTTTTATAAAACCATCGAGCTCCCCTATAATAACCCTATATGGGTTGCGGGAAAGAAAGGTACCGATGTATCTCCTAATAAAAGGCTAGTTATTGACTTCAGAAAATAAAATTCGAAATACCCAATGCCAAGTATTTCTATAATACTTTCAAACCTAGGAAAGGCAAGTTTTTTCAAAAATCCTAAAGTCTGGGCATCACCAGATTAAACTCCCAGAAGAGAGAAGTCATATTTTTCCGTATTCGGTGCATAATATGAGTTTTGCCGTCTACCATTTGGCCTGAAGAACGCATCCAGCATCTTCCAAAGGGCCATAGACGATGTTCTTCGCGTTGTTTGTTTCTACTACATATACATAGATGATGTTATTGTCTTCTCAAAGACAAAAGAAGAACATGTATCTCATGTGGGCGAGGTTCTTAAAAGTTTGCACGATGCTAACATGAGAGTATCAAGGGAAAAGTCTCAATTTTGTATGGCATGTGTTGAGTTTCTTGGTTTTGTAGTCCAATGAGGGTATCAGAACAAGCTTTGAAAAGGAGAGAACTCAAAAAGCCAGCAGCGTTTATGAACTAGTGTTTCATCAAGGATTTTGCAACAATTGGCTGCTACCGACAGGTGGTCAGGCAGCAGCCACTGCATAAATTTAATATAAATGTAACATATATATATAAATGTAATAAATATAGCTTAGCATATAATCATTTTTCTCATAGCTTTTGTTAGTCGCAAGCCGACTCTTCTCGGCCGCACGGCTTTATTTTATTGTTATGTAAACGAGATTTTGGGCCTCAATCTATTGGAAGGTGACTCAGTGGCAGCGCTTCGAGGGCTGTCCGATAAGTTCAATGCCCATATGCGAGCCTTAAAAAATTTGGGGACGACAGTTCAGATCGCCGGCTGCATCATTGTCCAGGTACTTCTTCAAAGGTTGGATCCAGCTACTCAGGCCAAGTGCGAGGAAGGTCAAAATGCCTCGAACTCGGATCTCATCCCTGGGAGTCGATGGCAGAGTTTTTGGAACAGCGTTGCAGGACTTTGGAGGCTATGGATGTGGCCTTGGCCGCTTACGCGCCGGGCACTCAGGTGGGAAGACGTAGAGTCGCAAATAACAGTAGAGCATCCTTTATTATTAGTAATTCACCTGCCTCTGCTTGTATACTATGCGGTGGGTGGTCCCATGTAGTCTCTGCATGCCCAAGATTTTTGTCATTGCCCCCTGAGAGCCGCCTTGGCGAGGCCAGGCGACTAGGTCTATGTCGGAAATGTCTCCAAACTGGCCATCACCTGCGTGAGTACCTCGCTGATAATTGTCGCAGTTGTGGGAGGAGGCATCACAGTCTGTTGCATTTTTTGGAGTTACAGCCTTCCAGCAGCCAGCCTTCTGCTGTGCCGTCTACATCAGCCGCAGCCGAGTGCGCCGAGCCAATAGGCGCTTCACCATCCACGGCTAATGCACTAGTTGCCCAGGGTCGCAGCGGTGAGATAGCCTTACTGGCCACAGCGAACATTCTCATTCGGAGTCGTTCTGGGGTTTTTGTTCCATGCCGGGCTCTTTTGGATTCTGGATCGCAGGTGCACGTGATTACTGGCTAGTCAGCTGCAGCTTCGCAGACGCAAATCGTACGTGGCAGTGTCTGGCATCGGCGACACTGGCTTCGCGACAGACGGATTCTCTGTTGATGTGCTCCTACGATCCTGTTGCTCTGAATATTCGGCCCTCGTCAGCGCTGTAATCGCCACCAACATCACGGACCTCAGCCTAGTTTTAGCTTGGATGTCTCCAGCTGGAATATTCCGTCAAACCTCTCTTTGGCTGATCCCCAGTTCTTTCGACCGCAGCGGATCGATTTACTTATCGGAGCCAGTCTATTCTATGATCTGCTGTGTGTGGGTCAAATCCAGCTCTCAGCTGGCCTACCGGTGCTGCAGAAAACCCGGCTTGGATGGGTTGTGTGTGGCGGTGGTTCACATCTTGAGAGAAAGTCGTTCGTAGCCACAGCCCGCAAGGACGTTGTGAAGAGCTCAAGCCAGCTGGATGAGCGCTTAGAGTGTCTGCTCCGTAATTTTTGGGGAAATCGAAGACTGTTCCGAGACCATTGTGAAGTGGACGAAAGAGGAATTGGATTGCGAGACGCATTTCGTGCAGAATTCTGCTCGCCTCGAGTCAGGCGCCTACTCGGTGAAGCTGCCGTTGAAGGTCAGCTCTGAGTTGCTAGGTGAGTCGTACTCACGAGCCGTACGGCGATTTCTCTCCCTCGAAAGGAAGCTTTGCCGTCAGCCTCAATTAAAGGATCAGTATGCTGTGTTCATAAAGGAGTATTTAGATTTGGGGCATATGTCTCCAGTACCGCCAAGTCCACGACCTGCCAGACAGTATTTCCTGCCACATCACTGCGTTTTGAAGGAGTACAGCTCAACAACCAAGCTCAGGGTTGTTTTTGATGGTTCAGCTGCCACTACGTCTGGGTGTTCATTGAATGACGTTTTGATGTCAGGAGATATTTGCAAAATGTACCGATGCGTTAGTGTTTTCCCCGAGGATAGCTATCTGCAGTGCATTCTTTGGCGGAATTCCACCCAGGATGAGTTGCAGGTTTTTAAACTGGATACGGTCACTTATGGGACAAAGCCAGCCTCATTTTTATCAATTCGAGCAATGCATCAGTTGGCACAGGATGAGCAGTGTCTATGTTTCCAAAGGGTGCCGAAATTCTGCGTCGCGATTTTTATGTTGATGATCTAATTTCCGGAGGTGACTCAATAGAGGAGGCTACCAACATAATGCAGCAAACATCGAGGATCCTCGCCAAGGGCCAATTTCGGTTGAGAAAGTGGTGCTCCAATGTTTCTGAAGTGCTCTCTGACGTACCGGAAGAGGATCGAGAGTCGTTCCTAAGGTTTGATGATGGCAGCAACTTTACGAAGACTCTTGGCCTAGCTTGGGATCCTTCTACTGATCGCTTGCTATTTTCGTTTGAAGGGCTCCAGTCACCCTCGAAGCCCACTAGGCGCATCATCCTCTCCTCAATCGCCCGGCTTTATGATCCGATAGGGCTTGTTGGACCTGTCATTACGAAGGCGAAGATATTTCTTCAGAAGTTGTCCTGGGATGAAAGTCTACCTCAAGCTCTTCACTCCGATTGGGACATGATTTGCTCCAGCTTCACCATGGCGCAGCGTGCTGAATTCCCTAGATAGTCACTATCATCACAGTCTGAAGTTGAGATTCATGGATTTTGTGACGCCATCATCGAGGCTTATGGGGCTTGCATTTATATCGTATCCAAGAGTACCAGGTCAGAAAGTCATTTACTCTGCTCAAAGTCCCGAGTCGCTCCTCTAAAAACAATTACGGTACCGAAACTGGAGTTATCTGGAGCAGAGTTGCTAGCTCGGCTTATGTCGGAAGTAGCTCAGTTGAAAGTCTACGAGAAATACGGAGGTATTTCTTCTGGTGCGATTCTGCTGTGGCGCTGTCCTGGAATTGGAAACAATTCCAGGACAGCGCCACAGCAATTCCTGGAAACAATCCAGGAATTGACCAGAACGATGGAATGGCCTTATGTTCCTACGTCTTTGAACCCGGCAGACATCCTCTCGCATGGTGCTCTTCCCAAGGAGTTAGTTACTGACAACCTGTGGTCCCATGGTCCTGCGTTTCTTCTTGGACTTCAAGACCAGTGGCCAGCAGCGGTGCTATCTGAAAAACCCACTCTGGAGCTAAGGGCAAGGGTTCTGTTAATCAAATCCCCGTACGTTGACGTAACAGCTGGTTCCAAGTACGCCAACTCTTTTCCAACACTGCAGCGCGTGTTCGCTTATGTGCACAAGTTCTCACAGCGAGTCCGTCACAAGGGTGTCACTGCTAGCGACATCAAGGCATTTGGTGCAGCGTCTGTATTTTTGGGATGACATAAAGGCGCTTCAGAATGGGAAGGAAATTTCGTCAGCCAGCATACTTTCCACATCCTCTCCCTTTTTAGACAAGTTTGGCCTGTTACGTGTGGACGGTCGTTTAAAAAATTCTACATTGGATTTTGATAGTCGCCATCCAATTATATTGCCTAGAAGCCATCCAGTTACTCGGGCTATAATTGTTGATTTCCATGAGCGTAATCTACACACGGGGCCTCGTGCTCTGCTGGCTATTATTCGATCCCAATACTGGCCGATCGGAGGGAGGAAAACGGTGACGAAGGCATTGCACAAGTGTATCCGATGCTTCCGCACCAAACCTCGGTTGCTGGAGCACATTATGGCTGATCTCCCGGAGCAAAGAGTCAGCGGTTGCCAGGTTTTCGGAGTGACTGGTGTGGATTTTTGCGGCCCATTTTACTATAAGCCAGAAGTTCGCAATAAAGCTCCCGTAAAATGTTACGTGAGTGTTTTCATTTGCTTTGCTACTAAAGCCGTGCACTTAGAGCTTGTAAAGGATCTATCCACATCTGCGTTTTTACATGCTTTAAAACGGTTTATATGCACTCGCCGAAAGCCTCAGCACATTTGGTCTGACAATGCGACCAATTTTGTTGAAGCTAAAACGAGCTAAAGGAGCTGCTCCAACTCTTCATAAGCGATGAGCATCAACGAGCGCTTCTGAAGTTTTGCGCGATTGAGTCCATCCAGTGGCATTTTATTCCTTCTCGATCTCCGCATTTTGGTGGACTCTGGGAAGCGGCTGTCAAAAAAGCAAAGCATCATTTTTACCGGGCTGTTGGATCCTCAGTTCTTGGATTTGACGAGCTGCGAACTCTGCTTTGTCACATTGGTGCTGTCATAAACTCACGACCTTTATTGTCTCTTTCAGAGGATCCTGCAGACCTTGATGTTCTAACGCCATCCCACTTTTTAACTGGTGGTTCGTCAGTCAGTTTTATCGAGCCTGATGTCACAAAGCTGAATTTCTACCGTATGGACAATTGGCAGCGTGTGTCTTTCGTGCAGCTGTCTTTCTGGGCCCGATGGAAGGAGGAGTATTTAAGCCTTCTTCAGCAGCGCTCCAACTGGCGTGCGTCCGGCCCTGCCTTGGCGATTAACGATGTGGTGCTAGTCCAGGACGAGAACCTACCCCCCCTGAAGTGGCCGTTGGCTAGAATTCTGGATCTAGTCCCTGGTCAGGATGGAGTGCCTCGAGTGGCGGTGGTTAGAACCGCTTCTGAAACTACCAAGCGCGCAGTGACCAAGCTTTGCTTATTGCCCTTAAAGGATGAAGTTGAAGGACAGGCCTCAACTGGGGGGAGTATATCAGGTCAGGCAGCAGCCACTGCATAAATTCAATATAAATGTAACATATGTATATAAATGAGTTAACAAGATTTTATTAATATTCTTTTAAAAAAAGAAATTAATCTTTTTCACGTTTTGTTTATTTGAGTATCGGATTAGAACTGACAATTGTGATTCTTATAATTAATAATTACACCTATGCGTTGCTCCATCGCTGCCGCGATCTCGGTCGCTGTTGCTGCTGCTGCTGGCGTCCCTCGATGTCATTGGTAGCTGATGTTGTTGCTGTAGCTTAAGTCCATATCTTCATTGCTGATTGGTCAATGCAAGTGCATTGTGTTGTTGGTGGATGCACTTCCCATTAAGTTCAGTGAGCTTTGCCAAATATTTGGGTGTTTTCTTTCTTTTGGCTTTCCCACAATCGCAAGCATAATCAATGCTTACTCAGCGCACGTGTCTTTCGATCCGTGTGACCCTTATTGGTGCCACGGCATCATATTGCATCCGGTGCACGGTGCACTCAATGCGTTTATGTAAGCTCTTTTGCAGTTGTTATTGAGAACTTATGTGCTTAGACTTAGCGTTTTATTAATATTATCTAGTGTTTGACATTTTGGGTGTTAACTCTTCCCCCCTTAAACGCGGGCGTCCTCGTTCGCAACGTAGAAGAGAACAGGGTTAGGTGCGGTTGGATCCGCCGGTGTTTTTGTCGTTTTCGGGGCGGCTTCTTTTCGTTCGACTTACGATCATTATGAGCAGGATAGTGGCTGACGTATAATTCACGGAAGCCTCGATTGTCTTCTCTTCTTTAATTTTTTCCAGAATCTTAGTGTTATTTATGTTTAATTCTTTGATTAATTGATTGACTTCGTTAATTTTAGGGTTTACCGCTGACAGTTGGAATAGCGGAGGTTCGGGGTCTACCACAGTGACCTCTTCCGTTCTGTAGATGTTTTCGCCGATCTGTACCGTGGAGTTCCTGTGTTGGATGATGAAGGATCCTTGAAGATTAAGGTTCTTTCCGTCCAAAGACACCATTCCGTTAAAGTCGTTCAGCATCAGTGTTCCTGGTAGTAATTCCGCAAAATTAGGCACATGTTGGCTGTTGATTGCCTTGCATTCCGGTGGTCTTAGGTTTAATAGAGCGCTTACGCAAGTGTCGTTGCTTAAATCTAACAGTTTATCCTTAACACAAATGGTTCTTTCATTATGCGATTACCATGGTTTTGATATCACGAATAGTTCCTTCTTACATTCTAACAAGTTTTCATATTTTATGTCATATATTATATGGGCTTTTTTTACTGCTTTGACTAATAGGGTTCTACAGATTTCTTTACTTATTATTGGGATACTTATGATATACAGAAGAGCTTTATTATTCGATGCAAGTTTGACTTTTGAAAATTCTAGTAATTCTTCCATATTAATAAACAGGTTATTTCCTTTATTAAAAATTTGTTCTAAAATATTTGTTGAGCTATTAATAGTTTTTAATAGCAACCGAATAACTATACGCGTTTCAAATTATAGTTTCAATATATTTATTTTGGGCTCAATTTAACCCTAATACAAGCGGCTCCAATAAACTCCAAATCACAACAAACGCCAAAACAAGAGCTTGCGCAGAAGCTCAACTAAAGCTCCCCAAAGCGCATACGCTACAAATGCCAATAAAGCGCATGCGAAACTGGGGACAAAACAGAGACGAAACATGCTGATAACAACAGCTGCAGCTTAGCATATTATAATTATTTTAGATGAATTCTTTGGTGGCTGCTTGGCCCAACATCCTCCCCCCATTGAAGGGTTAGCCTTCAATAACAATGTCGGAAGGGGCAGCAGTCACATTATTGCAGAGGTTGTTCCATGGGTTGTCCTCCCTACCACAGAGCGCCGACACATCCCGTGATAGTCCACCGTGGCCAGAAAACACCCAGCCAAATCGAGTGTTCTGAGCAATTGGGAGCCCGTGACCTATCTGGATTTGGCCAGCCGACAACAGGTCAAAGAATAAGCCGGCTCCAATCAGCAGGTCCACTCGCTGCGTTTTGTGGAAGTTGGGGTCAGCTAGGTCCATATTACCAGGAATCTTCCAGCCCGAAGCATCTATGTCCTGGCTGGGCTGATAGTCCGTTATATGTGAAGCCACAACAGCCTCAATTTCCACTGAATATGTGCTAAGGCGGGACTTCAAGCACACATTAACCGATGCTCCATCTGTTTCAAATCCAGCGCCGCCGAAACCGGCCACCGTTGTGGAGCATTTGGAGCGGCCAAGCTGAAGTTCATTCGCCAGCCGCGACGAGATGAGATGTACTTGTGAACCGGAATCCAGTAACGCTCGGCAAGGCAGGAAGTCTCCAGATCGACCACGAACGAGTACATTTGCTGTTGGCAGGAGCACTAGCTCAGCATTGCGATCCTGGTTCATAACAGGGTTGATTGAGCGGGATGGGTTCGCACCAGCAACTGCACCGATGGGACGTGAGACTCGTGCGGGTGAAACCTGCCCGCGAGGGTGCAACAGAATATGATGACGGTGATTGCACGTCGAGCAGCGGGAAGCTGAGCATCCGCGAGCGAGATGGCCATCCTCCAGACAACAAAACAGCGAGCCAGACGCCGCACTTCGTCGTATCGTTCCTCAATTGGCAAAGCACTGAACTTTGGACAAGCTGGAAGCTCGTGCGCCGAAACACCACACAGGGCGCATAGAACAGGACTGGCGTTAATAACCATGCACGAGGATCGGTTATTGGACGATCTACCTCGGCCTACTTGGTTAACTGGTGAATACGCCAAAGAAAAGTCTACGCTTTCGAGAGTCCGGCACCTTTGCTCTAAGAATCGTGCCATAGACTCCCAAGATGGAAGGCTGTCATCAGTGCTTCCTGCCAGAGAGTCTTCCCATTTGGCCTTTGTAGCGGGGTCCAGCTTTTGGAAGAGGATCTGGATGAGGAGGCACCCTTGAATTTCGGCCGACGTCCCGGAACTCATGAGGGCCCGCATATGTCCATTGAATCGGTCGGATAACTCCCGAAGAGTAGCAACGGATCCCGGCTCAACCACCCTTAGCTGCAGGATCTCGTTGATGTGAGCCTGGAAGATTAACCGACGGTTGCTGAAACGGTTGCGCAAAAGGTCAAGGGCAACATCATAGTTAGCGTCGGTAATCTCTAGCGCCCTCACAGTCTCCAGGGCTGAGTCCCGCAGGCAGGAAATGAGCCACCTGAGCTTCTCCATCTTGGTCAAGTGCGGGTGACTGTCGATGGTTGTCCTAAATAGGGCGCAGAAATCCGGCCACTCGGCATAGCCGCCGCTGAATGTTGGCATCGGCAACGGTGGCAAGGAGGGGGCTGGTTTGTATGGCATTGGCGATACACTGGCACCGTCGAGAAGTGTGGAGTGGGCAGCGATTCTCATGGAGCGCTTGGCAACCTCCACCTGAATTTCCACTTCCACATCAGTCGCCAGCTGCGAGAATCTCCAATACAAATCACTCCCGATCTCGCTAAAATTAAGCTCCTCCAATTCTTCTTGAAGCGCGGTGAACCGCTCACGCAAACGCTTCTCCACTGACTCCAGCGCCATAATAGTGCAATCCTCAGTCCGCGCCGCAGCCTTCACTTTATGATGCAGCGCCTCCATCTCCTGGCAGGTGACCTCTGCTCTTCTCCGCAGCATCCTTTCCCGGTTCGCGGCAGCAGCTCCAATAGTCTCAGCTCCAGACTCCATTATTTGATTAAAATGCAACTTGTAACAACAACAAGGGCGTTTTCTTTTTATGTTGATGTTGGCACTTTTAATGTTGATCACAATAATCAACCGGGATGAGATCACGTCGGGGTCACCAAATGTTGAGCTATTAATAGTTTTTAATAGCAACCGAATAACTATACGCGTTTCAAATTATAGTTTCAATATATTTATTTTGGGCTCAATTTAACCCTAATACAAGCGGCTCCAATAAACTCCAAATCACAACAAACGCCAAAACAAGAGCTTGCGCAGAAGCTCAACTAAAGCTCCCCAAAGCGCATACGCTACAAATGCCAATAAAGCGCATGCGAAACTGGGGACAAAACAGAGACGAAACATGCTGATAACAACAGCTGCAGCTTAGCATATTATAATTATTTTAGATGAATTCTTTGGTGGCTGCTTGGCCCAACAATATTGGTTTCTATTGTTGAGAATATAAAAGAGTTTATAATATTTGGCCCAAGTTATTGTGATATTTGCCTCTTCATTAATTATTTCGCTTGAATTTTTAGTTATTTTTAAAATGGCACTCGTTACGTTACTTATTTGATTAATTTTCTCACTTAATTTTTTATTTATTATGACCTGCTTATTATTATTTTCTAATTGTCCGTTTATTTTGTTCTTTAGTATTTCATGATCATGGTGTTCCTAGGATTTCTATTGCTCTTTTTTGTCTATTGCTTGTTTTTAGTTTGAGAAGGTTTTGTTTTATCTGATTTAATTCGTAAGACAGGTAGGGGTATAGATGGTGTGATGGTGTGAGGATGTTTAGTCCTTTGTTAAGTTCGTCAAATGTATTGTCGTATTCTTTTAGGTCGAATGTATGGATGATTTTGAATGTTCCCTCTTGTTTGGCCGCAAGTCCAGTCTCAAGTGAGATCACTTGTGAATTTGAATAATCAAGGACCGTGGACAGGCTGAGGCAAGTTGGTATGAATAGTCTGAAAGTTAGTTTCTGATGTTATTCTTGTGTATTATTTTACCGGATTGAGTTTTTATTGTAGTGTTATTATTTTCTTTGACTGTTTTGGTACCTAGTCTTTTGTCGATTTTTACATGAATTGTATCTCCTGTCTCGTATTGTTTTGGCTGTATTTTATCCTGATTATGGTATTCTAAGTCGGCTACCTGTTTTTTTTTTTTTATTTTTCCCTGATTTCGGTCCGCTGTTTCTCTATGTCTTCTGTGGTGTTCGGAGTGGACCTCCTGAAAAACACCTCAACTGGTTTTTCCTCTATTACTGAATGGATAGACCCATTATATTCTTCGACTGATTTGAAAATTAGGTCTTCGAATGTCGTACTCCCGTTGTCTTTTTTAATGCATCTCATGATTTCTGAAAGTGTTGAATGAAATCCAGGTAGAACGATTACTGGTTACTGGAACGATTAAGACCATTACTGGTTGAAGCGTATGGGGCTGTTGTATGGACTGATATCACAGGCCGACAATTTCCAACTTTTTTTTTCCTCCACGCATAATTTTACCTGCTCCATAATCTTTAGGCTCCCCTGAACCAAAGTCCAGAACAAACATAGGTTCTATCACCCACCGTTTCCGCGGTACACCTAAGAGAAGAAATTGATCAGATTTTACCATATATTGAATTATGTAGGCCGTGAAATGGCTACGACCATTATTGTTTCCAGTACATATCATTTTTGAAATGTATGTGTACCAACTAAAATTAAAAAATGGTATCTAGCAGTTACCATATCTTTGGAATACTCATCCAAAGTTGAAATCTCAGATTTTCTACGTTAATTTTTTCTCTTCTATGATTTTTCCCCAAACATTTTTCTATGGAAGATTTTTATTTTCTTATTGAAATCAGTAGATCATACCATGTTTTAATTTTGGATTTAAGGAAAAACTCGGAATAATTTTATTGAATTTAATATAGGTGGTTCAACAATATTTTCTTAAATTAAATTGGAGTTTTTAATCTCATATTTTCAAAAAGTCATGGCTATCTAAAACTGTTTCTATATTCAAAACGTATCTATTGCAGGTTCAGCTTGTTTAGTAAAGCTTTACAGAAGTTGTAGATAGCCATGACTTTTTGAAAATATGAGATTAAAAACTCCAATTTAATTTAAGAAAATATTGTTGAACCACCTATATTAAATTCAATAAAATTATTCCGAGTTTTTTCTTAAATCCAAAATTAAAACATGGTATGATCTACTGATTTCAATAAGAAAATAAAAATCTTCCATAGAAAAATGTTTGGGGAAAAATCATAGAAGAGAAAAAATTAACGTAGAAAATCTGAGATTTCAACTTTGGATGAGTATTCCAAAGATATGGTAACTGCTAGATACCATTTTTTAATTTTAGTTGGTACACATACATTTCAAAAATGATATGTACTGGAAACAATGATGGTCGTAGCCATTTCACGGCCTACATAATTCAATATATGGTAAAATTTGATCAATTTCTTCTCTTAGGTGTACCGCGGAAACGGTGGGTGATAGAACCTATGTTTGTTCTGGACTTTGGTTCAGGGGAGCCTAAAGGTTATGGAGCAGGTAAAATTATGCGTGGAGATTTTTTGCTGTTGGCCTGTGTATTTTAAGTTGATCTTCTAAAAGGAATCGAATCGCTGCAGAGTTTAAAGAGCATTCGTTGTCCATTACTACCCACTTGGGCGTGCCGAATGCTATCAGCATTTCTCTCAAAGGCGCTTTAATGTCCTCGGAGGCCCTTGATTTTAATATTTTGATTTGGGCGTATTTTGAGAACTTGTCGAGACCAGTTAGAATATTATTTTTTTCTGTAATATAAATGTCTATGTGGATGATTTCTCCTGGGTACTTAGGGATGGGAGTTGGTTGGATTGCCCCCTTCGGTGGGTGTCTATCGTATTTGGATTCTCTACATGTTTGACAGGATTGGACTATTGCCTGAATTTTTTTTTGAGCTTGTGGGAAGAAGTATTTTTTAAGAATTTGTATTTTGTTTTCTTTTGCGTCTCTGTGTGCCCTTTTGTGCTCTAATGTAATGATCTGATTCTGGGTTGTTTCTGATGGTACATTTTCAACTTGATTACTAGTAAACCTAACTTTGTAAGACTTGAAGTGCGTAGGATAAATAGTTTGAATTTTTCCCATTATTTCCTCTGAAGTGTAGATACCATTGATAATTCTGGGATCTAATCGGGCTCGGAGTATATTAATGATTTCCTGTTCTGTGTAAGAAATCTTTTTTATTATATGGCGATGAAAAGTTGGAAATGGAATTTCGAAGTTATACGCATCAGTGTTTTCTTTTAATAAAAAAATTTGGTTTTTAAATGTGTTGATCGGGGCTTCTACTGAGAATATTAGATTATGTGAGGAACTTTCGTCGCTGTGGATTGTAGAGTCTGAATGGATTGAATTAACTTCTGGTCGGGCTCTGGATAGGGCGTCTGCTACTACGTTAGCTACACCGGGCTTGTATTTAATTTCTGGGCTGTATTCGCCGATAATGTCCCTCCAGCGTTTTAGCTTGGCATTGTGGTTATTTGCAATATTCGAAAAGGTCAGAGGTTGGTGGTCTGTATAAATTGTCACTTTCGAATATCCGTACAGATAATGTCTTAAGCTTTGGAGAGCCCATACGATGGCTAACATTTCCCTTTCGTTCGTTGCGTAATTTTCCTCGGTTTTCGAGAGGATACGGGATATGAATGTTATTGGTCTATGGTTCTGTTCTAAAACGGCTCCTATGGCAAAATTTGATGCGTCTGTGGTCAATTGGAATTCCTTTGTGAAGTCTGGGTACGCTAATGTTACATCCCTAGATATAAGAGTGTTTTTAAGTTTTTCGAATGCACCCGTTGCCTCTATGTCTAGGTTAATAGCTATTCTGCTTGACTTGTATTTGGATACGCGTCCTTCTTCTCCCCTTAAAAGGGCAGTTAAAGGTTTGGCAATCTTCGCATAATCTTTAATAAATCTCCTATAATAGCCTGTCATTCCTAGAAATGATCGAAGTTCCTTTAGTGTTTTAGGTATTGGGAAGTTTTTAATTGTCTTGATTTTTTCGATGTTGGTTTTAACTCCCTCTTCTGAAATCGTGTATCCCAGAAAATCAACTTCTTTTTTGAAAAAGTGGCATTTGTCGATTTGTATCCTCATATTGGCTTTTTGTAATGTTAGAAACACTTTGTTCAAGTTTTCGGCATGGTCGTTTTCTGTTTTGCTGAAAACAATGATGTCGACGACGTACACATAACAGATTTTCCCTATGTGTTCTCGCAAAATGTCATCTAAAGCTCTTTGAAATATGGCTGGTGAATTTTTTAATCCAAATGGTAATCGTATACATTCGTATTTGCCTCCATTTACTGCGAATGCAGTTTTTTCCATGTCTGACTCTTTAAGTGGTATTTGATGAAATCCACTTTTTAAGTCTAGTACTGAGAAGAATCTGTAGTTTCCTAATTGTGCGATTATTTCGCCTATTTCAGGAATGGGGTACCTATCGGATATTGTTACCTCATTAAGCTTCCTATAATCAATAACTAGCCTGTATTTTTGTTTTTCATTAGAATCGGTTTTTTTCGGGACTACCCAAACTGGTGCATTATAGGGTGACCGTGAGGGTCTAATAATGCCATCCTGCAGCATTTCTTGAATTTGTTGTTCTACTTCTTGCCTAAGCGATGCCGGATATGGGTAGTGCTTTCCGTAGACAGGGGTATCGGAGGAGATCCTAATTTCTCCTACAACTCTGGTAGTGTAAGTTAGTTTCGTTTCGGGATCGGCGAAAAGGTTTTTATGGGTGTCGATAAATTTTTTGAATTTTTCTCTTTGAGTTTCTGTCATATGTTCGTCTGTTGGTCCGATCTTGTTTACGGCTTGTGCCTCTAATTGGTGGATTTTAATTTTCCTATTATTTTCTAACAACAGAATATCATTTTTAACATCTATTATTGCCCCTAGTTTTTTCATAGTGTCGTTACCTAGAATTCCATGGAAGGTTTTCAGTGTATCTAATAGAAAGAATTTTAGTGGGGTATCTGATATGTTGGGAAGTTTAATTATTGTATGTTGTTTTATTTCGTTATTCCCTCCTACTGAATTTACTGTAAAGTTGTTACTATTGGGTTTAGGGCTTGGTACTAGTTTCGCTTGAATGTAATTTTGATTTGAGCCGGTGTCAATTAAGAATTTCAGAGTTTTGCCGTTCCCGATAGTTACCTTAAAATAGGGTAAGGAGGAACGGTTTATTCTAAAAAATATAATTCTGACATATCAATGGATTCCTGTAGTTCGGATTCCGCTTGCCATGAAGCTTCTTCATCCAGCTCGTTTATTCCATTCTCTTCCGATGACTGAAAATATTCTTGTTCCTCATCTACTTCTGGTTGTATATTGAACTGGCGTTGCATTTTATTAGTATTTTGAACATTTGTGCTGCTCAGGGGTCGTTTCCCTACAAAATTGTTGTCCTGAGGTCTATTCATATAGTTAACGTGGCGTGAACGAATAGACTGGTCTACGTCCATGGGTGTTGGCTTTGGTTGGGATCTGGGAGGTGGGTTGGGGTTAAAGAAAGCTTGCGCTCCTGGTTGATTTGTCTGAGTTTGGTTGAGTGGGTTAGGTCGGTTTGGTGTTGTTTCAAATATCCTTGGTGGGATTGCGGGTTTTTTTACTTGGCTTGGGTAATAGTACAGATTTGGTTTGGTCATTCGGGGTAGGGCTTGTGGCGGATACCCTCTAGTGGGTACTAAGTTATCTCTTCTGGGGTAAATGTTTTTTGGTGTTTGGCCATTCCTAGTGTTCTGATTCTCTATTAGATTGCAAAGATGTAATGCATGTCCTAAGTCGTGGGGTTCTTTAATAGCCAGAAGTTGGGAAAGATTGCCGTTCAGGCCTCTTACAAATGTATCCAGTGCTTTCTCTCTATACAGTGCTGTTAGTGCCTGTATAGTTTCCTGAGATGCTTCAAGATTCCCAATTTGGTTCAAAATCAAAGAAAGTTGTTGCGACTATCGAGTTGTTGCTTTGGTTAAGTGCATAAAACTGATATTCTAGTGTCTTTAAGTCTCTCCTATCAGCAAAGTGTGCAGTCAGACACTTCGATATTGCCTCCCAGTCCAAAGGTGTGTTATAGGACTCGAGGACAGCATCTGCTTGACCGACGATTTTGTTCCTAATCGCTAATATTATGCCATAATATTTTGGGGACCCCTTTTTACTGTCATAAATTTTTAAAACCCTTTCTACACTTTTCTTCCAAGACGAATATTCGGTCTTGTTTCCGGAAAAGTCTCTAAGTGTCCGCACTATGTCTGGTAATTTATCTTACTCACCAATGTTGTGGGCTAGTTCCCTTTTAATTATTTGGTCTGAAAAGTTTGAAAAGTCCTTGTTTGGGTTAATGATTTCCTTTACTAACTAGCTAGGTTCTCTTGAAGTATGTCCCTAATTTTCTCTTCAATGTCTTTTTCCGTCAGTAGTTTCGAACTCGTCCTTACAGAGGACGAAGGTCCTGCAAGATTTCCCATCCTATCTACTAAGTCCTGTTCAGTCATTTTAATGAGGTTTTTGATGGATGATCGTTAGTGGTCTTATGGGGGTAAGTTGTTTGGATGTCAGACGAATTATATTTAATTTTTCTAAAAATTCTAGTTTAGATCTTCGTAAGGTTTCAATTGGAGCATATGTTATTAATTTGTATGATTTGATTGGGATTTCCTTAAACTTGATTTTTATATCCTTTTTAATATTATTCTTAAAAATTTTTTTTTTTTTTTGTTTAATTTCTTGATGAGGTCTTTCCTCTTATTTTTGATTTGAACTATTAATTTTTTGTTCGTGTTTTACTCAAGGTTTCTTAGGGTTTTTATGTTTTCAATTATTTCTTAACTAGCTTACATTAAAATCATTTCGGCGTGCTATCGTGACGATAGGTTCGGCTGATTCCTTTTTGTCCCACGCAGCAACGATTCCTCCTGTGTGTGGGTCTACTACGGAGCCTCTTCTATACCTGGATCACGTTCCCTCTGAACGGGTACTGAAGGGATCACGGCGATAAAAGTTGGAGCCTGGTTTTTCCGCTAGGTACAATTCCTTTAGGAGTGTGTTGTAGCGTTTCTTTTTTAACGGCACTTTTGCAATTCCGAATCGCGGTGTTTGGCGTTTTCTTAATTTGTTGAAGATATAGCCGAACGTCGGGATTTTTTTACCGATCTGAACGAGATTCGGAACTTGTATCCTTTCGCGGTTTTTCACCAGGTCCCTGCTCGGGCGCCAGTTAAAATGATTTTATTAATATTCTTTTAAAAAAAGAAATTAATCTTTTTCACGTTTTGTTTATTTGAGTATCGGATTAGAACTGACAATTGTGATTCTTATAATTAATAATTACACCTATACGATGCTCCATCGCTGCCGCGATCTCGGTCGCGGTTGCTGCTGCTGCTGGCGTCCCTCGATGTCATTGGTAGCTGATGTTGTTGCTGTAGCTTAAGTCCATATCTTCATTGCTGATTGGTCAATGCAAGTGCATTGTGTTGTTGGTGGATGCACTTGCCATTAAGTTCAGTGAGCTTTGCCAAATATTTGGGTGTTTTCTTTCTTTTGGCTTTCCCACAATCGCAAGCATAATCAATGCTTACTCAGCGCACGTGTCTTTCGATCCGTGTGACCCTTATTGGTGCCACGGCATCATATTGCATCCGGTGCACGGTGCACTCAATGCGTTTATGTAAGCTCTTTTGCAGTTGTTATTGAGAACTTATGTGCTTGGACTTAGCGTTTTATTAATATTATCTAGTGTTTGACATTTTGGGTGTTAACTAATGTAATAATTATAGCTTAGCATATAATAATTTTTCTCGTAGCTTTTGATAGTCGCAAGCCGACTCTTCTCGGCCACTCGGCTTTATTTTATTGTTGTCATTAAGTTAACGAGCTTTCGCCCGTCCTATGCTAAAAGGCGGGCTCACTTGTATTCTTTATCGCAGTGCATATGCATTCTAAATCGGAGCTTTCTGTCTCCATTTCATATGCGAATAAATAAACATTTTTATAACGTGGTGAAACAAATAATTACTTTGTTTTTATTTTGGATAAAAGTCATTGAAAAATCTCAATGACCAAACAATACCTTTGACTAATATCCTTAAAAGAGAAGCTGGTAAAGCTTGTAAGTTTCGTTCAAAAAATTGATTTGCCTGTAGATTTTGATGATACCCAAATCAATGCGTTTGACAGACTCAGGAGTTTTCTTGCTTCTGAAGATGTAATTCTGCACTATCCTGACTTTTCGGGCACTACCCAGACAACGGACGCTTCTTCTACGGGTATTGTTGCGGATTTATTGCAAAATAAAAGACCGATAGCCATGATTTCGAAAACTCTAAAGGACAGGGAAGTAAACTACGTCACTAATGAGAGGGAGCTTTTGACGATTGTACGGGCCATTTCAAGGCGACATTAACTGTACGGAATGAAAGACATCAATATATACCATACATACCATATATGACCAACAGCCGCTTAAGATTGAGCGCTGGAAAGCGCGCATTGAAGAAAGCGGCGCTATGGTTATATATAAGCCGGAAAAGGAGAATTGCGTAGCTGATGGCTTGTCGCGCCAGAACTATGCCTTTCAGAATGCTCCAGGGTCAGACGCGACAATAAACAGCGAAGAGTCGTTAACTTATGTTATCGAAGCCAGTGACAATCTGGTCAACTGCTTCCAGAATCAGATAAATCTGTAATACAATACACTGTGAGCTGCGAGTAGCGTTTCCCGCTACCAAGTAACATTCTTCATTGCATAGCATTTCAAAGGCACAGGTGGAGAGATTTCACAGTACTTTATCAGAGATAGCCAGATGCTTGAAATTGCAATGAAAGATTGATGATGTTGTCCTCTTATTTATCCAGGCAGCCATAAAAAATAATAGAACGTATCACTCTGTAATGAAGATGAAACCAATTGAAGCTGTCTATGGCAGCCTTGACCTTGCTTCGAACATAGTTGGCAAGCTTACGAAAACACAGCTGGAGAAGCGGAGTTGGAATAATCCAGCTCGATAAAATAGATCCAGTAAAATCCAAAGTATTAGGAGTCAAGACTACCCCACTGTACGTAGAGTACGAAGTTAAAGCTGATCTGGGGACCACGGTTCTTATTAAAAGGATGGAAGAAAGGATAAAATAGAGCTTTTGGTTAGATAGACTAGCCGCTTCTTACGAGACTACACTTTTTGATCAATTTAATGATTGCCCTAGCCGTTGTAAAAAAAATAACTTTAAGCATACGTACACCCAACATCATGAAATAAATGAGGATCCGCCTATTAATGGGCCAAGACTAGGGCCGCTGATTAGAAAGTCTGAATACATCACTGAAATGACACCACTCAGGTGTTAGGACTTTATTTATTACAAGAGTATGAATGAAGAAACCTTGCAGAAAATTGTTGACCTCCACATTTAAAAGCGCTATTGGGCCATTCCCTTGCTGGCCCTCAGGTATCTAAGATGAGACTTCATTCCTGAAGAACAAATCTTATCGGATATGGAAATGGCCGAGGACGTCCGTAGTTAACCGACTATTACTTACTGACTCCTTATTTTCTCATTTTCTCTCTTGTCAATAGAGCATCAACGCTACGAATCGTATGATTGATGGGTTTTTACCTAGGCGGGTAAAAACCTATAAGTTTCCAACCACAACTGGTCGAGACTCCGTAGAGTCTCCGGAGGAGATGCACTCCGACTGCCGCTGTACAACCGGGATCCCGGTTCTCTGCATCATTAGAAGCCGCACTCACTACGCTGAAACCGGATAATATATTAATTTACACAGTGACTTACGGATTTTCCGCGGCTCCATATCTGGCCATTAAAAGCTTGCATTAACGTGCAACTGCTCAAAAGATTCGTACTGATTTTTACGTTGATGCTCTTCTTCAGGTGCTGGCAATCTGAACACAACTGAAACTGAGTAGAGACAATAAACTAGGTACTGAACAAAGGAAAAGAAAAATGAAGATTGTATTTTTGGTAGACTTTTTTATAAAAAAACTTCAATGATTATTTTTAGACATTTTTTTAAAAATAGTTGTAATAAAAAAATCCTTCGGTTAATACCATGTAAATAATATATTGAAGACCTGTGTAAAATTTCATTAAGATCGTTTGAGTAGTTTGCAAAAATTCTTGACAACCAACTTTGAAAACATAGTTTTGAGAAAAAGGCGTTTAAAGGTTTGTGCTCTGCCTAAGCGACCTTTTTAACCGGCTGGATCTCCGAAACTTTTAGTCTGATCAACTTGAAAATTTACAATATTCTAGATATGTTATAGAATATGTTATATGTTTTATATCAAAAAAAAATTTTTTGATATTTTGCGATCTCGAAACCCATGTGAGCCCTTAACCATTATGAAGTTAACCAGCAACCTTTTAGAATTGATCCAATCCTCAGATCAAAAAGTTTTGATACAGCTAAATAGAGATACGCCTACAAAAATGCTTGGATTAGCTTGGGGGCCGTTCAAGTATTACGTGACACTCATGGGGGGAGAGGGAGGGGGTCGAAGCCCATGGTCACGTGATATTATCCTCCTTTCACAAAATAACTTTTTTCAATAAATTGACTTTTTATGAACTGTTCAAAAATTTCAAACAGCGTGGGAATTTCGCTTGTAAAGTTGGCAGAATTTTATACCTTTGCGTATATTAGCAAATATTAGCTACATATTTGAAAAATAATTTTATTTAAAAAGGTGTGGGGGGGGTGTTAATATATCACGTTTTTCATAGGGGGGTTTTGTTCATATCATGCGTCATCATTGTAGGGGGGGAGGGAGGTGAATAAACCAGAAATAAGTATCACGTAATACTTGAACGGCCCCTTGGAAACCTGCATCGGACGGGTTTATTTTTCAAGGCAAATTTTTATTTCTAGTAGCTCAACTAATCGCAGCATGGTGTCTCGAATTGGCTAGAATTTTGGACTCATAAGCACTCATAATGAAATGAAAGATTTACATTCAATGACCCCAAAAAATTTAATCAAGGTGTGACACACTGTGACGTCTCATCATCATTTACAAAATAGTGATTCTCTTCTTCGCCTTCACCTCCCTTCCGTACAATTCACTGATTTGCACATTAACGGTAGCATTTGTTGGCACCTAGTGCCAAGACCTACTACCCAATCAAGATGCATCAGCAGGTCACAATATACAAGCATCAGACCTACTAGCCTATTAATAATGTAACGATATTCATAAGCCAATATCCAAACTACTAACCCGGCACTAGTCGATGGGATCACAAGTAGAATCCGCGGCATACCAGTCTACTTCAAGTGTGGCTCCCGTGAAACGGATCACAAGTAGACCCCGCATTACCTAACTACTTCGAGTGTTGCTCCCGTGAAACGGACCACGAGGAGATCCCGCGGCATACCAGTCTATTTCGAGTGTTGCTCCTGTGAAACGGACCACCAGTAGACCCCGCGTTACCTAACCTACTTCGAGTATTGCTCCCGTGAAACGGACCGCCAGTAGGACCGGCCGATTAGGAATCAGCCGAACCACCATACCTCCGGTACTTGGGACTTCCGGGACTTCAAGCACACCACATCAACTCCAGCCTGATCACAGCAAGCGCCTGGTCAACCCGAGCAGTCCCTTGCAGAATCCAGGTAAATGTAGTCAGACTACTTACGGTCTTTGACTACGACTCCGGCACCTACCGTTAATCCTGCGAGTTCAAGTTTGACGTAGTTGCCGCATAACGCTCTACGGACGAACAGCATTTAAACTCGACTCTCATCAACATATACAAAAGATTCTCTTCTACGCCTTTACCGCCCTTCCGTACAAGGGGGAAATTCACTGATTTGCACATTAACGGTAGCATTTAAACTCGACTCCTCCTAACCATATCATGAGTGGCATCCATAACATAAGTGGTGCAATACCTCGATTGAAATTCTGCGCAGCAGTGCTACTTATGCGAACATATTTATCTTTTTATCATAAGCACCAAGGATACATCGTGAGGGTATATTTTTGAACAGACCCGAAAACGATACCGCAGTGGCTCAAAAACATAACTTATTTACTACAGGTACTTGAAGCTCATCGAGATACTAAACTCCAGCAGCAGCCAAAGGACATCGACTGGCAAAACGCCTTAACTCGCAAGATCCCGGCTGATATTGTATTAAGGGGTTGCAACGCTGAAAAAATGCAAGCTAGTGTGTGTTCTTATGATCATGTTATGATAAGAATTCATTAAATATTTAAACACTTTTTATTCAGATAGAGTCATCGAAGCAATCGACAGTCGTATGAAGGTTGAGTTAGGTTAATATAGCTGGCGGTTCCCTCCTAGAGAGGCAACCCCACACTTAGATAGATTTCGCTCCATTGTGATACCGTAGACTGGATCTAATTCTTTTTTCCGCAGGAGGACTCATGGTCCCCCCACATTGAGGCTTTGCTAAATTTTTGATCTTAGACAAAAATTCTGCCAACCGGCATTTGGGAACGGATTCCCAGCAATGCTGGTTTCTCTTTTGGTGGCTTCCCTTAGTTAAAGTTTATATAAAGTATTGGTATACCGGTACCCTGCAATCCACCATGATGCGGTGTGGTGGTGCCTATGCGAGCCAATTCGAGCTGATCGATTTAATAGCCGCTTGGCTGTCTCCTTATATGTTGACTTCTCTTTGTGTGAACCTGTATAGAGTTAAGTATTTAAGCACTTCCCTTGTAGCTATCACATCGGCCTGCAGTGATTGCCCCTGGATAGTATGCCATTTTTTGTAAGTGGCCAGGGAGACCTTATAGTCGGTCCAGAGGATCTTCTCATTTCCGGCTTTCGCCATATTAAACAGGGCTCTGCTTGCCACCTGGAGGGTTGTTCGCTCTGTAGACACCCAGGGTGACCTATTTCGCTTTTTCGAATTTGTGCTTGGACGTGCTCTTCTGAGGGCATTATTGCATGGTTTGGCTTTCTTGCGCAAGGGTGTTAAGGCTTTCCACGGTTTAAAGATAGTCCGGTAGCTGTGGTGCAATGGTATTCGAGTTAGCCTTTCTAGTCGCACCTTCATGGCACGAAGGGCGTAGTGGGTGGCTTACCGCAGGCCATCCCCGGTTGGGGGCGGGGTCCTCCTAGACCCTGCCTAGTCAACTGGCCCGGACGGGTGGGCTCGCCATCTGCTTCAACCCTTGGCCAGACGCCCTCGTCAATGTCGTCAGAAAGGCACCTTTTAAATTTAAAGAATATCGAGAAAAGAATCTTAAATAAATATAAAATAACAGGCTTTACAATTAGTTATTTAAGATACCTATAAGCTCGGTCCAATTTCACCGTGCATAACGCAAAATGTTATAGGAGTTATATTTGCGGATGCTTGATTCAGTTTACACAGGATCAAGCAGTTTTATACCTTTGTAAACCCCCTCTGCTTACTTTTGACAACTCACATGCGAACACTGATCAGGCAATGGCCGATCTCTTTGCACAGTTCTTTCTAGCAATGAATTCACGTAGCACCAGTTTTGCTCAGCCTATTTTGCCCATCCTTTGAAAAAAGGTTTATTATCGGATCTTCTTATGATTAAGCCCGTGTATTTGTCAAACCCTTATAGAGTACCAGGTTGTGTTCTGAAGAACTGCGCCGAAGCACTGTGCCAACCTTTCCTCTCTTCCCTTCAATCTATTTCTGGTGAATTCGAGGTTTCCCCTCATGTGGAAGGAATCTTACATTTTTAAGAAAGAAATATTACATTACATTTCTTCTGCATAAAATCTGACCCTTATAGAGGCATTTCTTAATAGACAACAGTTCCAAAGCTTTTTGAAAAACTAATCACTCCACATTTGCAAAACCTTTGTAGTTTAATAATATCATCGTGCCAGCATGGAATGGCATAGAACCCAAACATGTACTCTCGTGTTTAGTCCGCGTCCCATCTGGTTTGCCCCTAGGAAGCCATCTTGGACCCTTACTTTTTACATTATTAAATATACATATTAAATTTACCGATCATATATCCACCATGGTATGGATGTTTTTTGTTTTATTAAAAGATGGTTGGAAGAATTTATTGATCCCTAAATAAGGTTAGGATAGGTTAAACTGCTGGGTCACCTCTTGTGGAGGCAAGCGCCACACTTAGACCGTATTCGGTCCCTTGTGGGTGGATACCATGGATCGGAACTTAATTTCCTTTATTCGCATAGTATGGGCTTATGGTGAAGAAGTTCTCCCACCCTGAGGCTTTCGTGAACCTTTCTATCCTGTTGGATCTATTTTTGACATAATTGAGATGTTATTGAGGAACCTGTCACCCAGGTGCTGAAGTCTAAGAGAGTGCAGGGCTGGGAAGTAAGTAATTTAAAATTAACGTACCTAGTAGAAGGACTCGACAGTTTCATCCTCTACCCCACCCCTCCTTACCCATTGTAGGTCGTCAAATGCCCACCACGATTCCTTTAGGGTATTATGTTCGGGATACAATTTTGTCTACCATATTTTGTCACTATGCTCTTTGTACTACCTTAAATCTTGTTTTCTTAACGCGTTATCTGAGCAACACTCTTCCTCGTAACATTTTACTCTATCCTTCTCTACCCTTATTATATTATATTCCTCACCCATAGAATACATTCGAATGGATTAGAATGAGTGAGTGCAAGATACAACATGAATTGAGTGAGTCGGAGAGAGAGGGTAAAAGAGCATTCTCACACATTGAAATTCTTTTTTTTTGGTTGGTAGGTTTAGGTGGAAGCAAATAGAATAATTCGGAAAGCCGATAGCTGCCGAATGACTCGAATGGTTTGTCATGCACTTTATCCATTCATAGTTTTTTTTGTTTAATCACACTGAGAAATGTCAAAATGAAAGCGTCAGGCGGGTTGATGCGAAAAACATAAAATGAGTAAGTATAACAGAAGGATATATTTAAGCTCAATTTGAATGGATTCTTGGTGTTGTTTTAAACATTTTTATTAGAAAATTGATTTGATGCCAACAATGTTCGATCTGATATATATATAATAATATGAGCTGTTACCTAACTGCAAGGGTGTATCAACTTCGGCTCCGCCCGAAGTAAGATTTCCTTTCTTGTTATACCCTTGCAGAGGGTATTATAATTTTGGTCAAAAGTGTGCAACGCAGTGAAGGAGACATCTCCGACCCTATAAAGTATATATATGTGATCAGGATCACCTCCTGAGTCGATATGAGCATGTCCGTCTGTCCGTTTCTACGCAAACTAGTCTCTCAGTTTTAAAGCTATCGAGTTGAAACTTTGCACACATCCTTCTTTCCTTTGCAGGCAGTATATAAGTCGGAACGGCCGGGATCGGTCGACTATATCCTTAGCTGCCATATAACTGATTGATCGGAAATGCCATAGCTTTGGTGTTTTTTAAGTAAGAGGGTTGGGACTTTCCACACATGTTACATTTGACCAAACTACCTTATGTACAAAATTTCATAAGGATCGGCCGTCTATATCCTATAGCTACGAACGATCGAAATAGTAATAGAACGATCGAAATTGGCATAACTTTGGTGTTTTTTAAGTTAGAAAGATGAGACTTGGTAAAGATTCGATTTTGGACAAAATAATCTTATTTATTTTCATAAGGATCGGCAAACTACATCCAATAGCCGCCATATAACTGAACGATTGGAAATGGCACAACTGCAAGGGTATATTAACTTCGGCTCCGCCCGAAGTTAACTTTCCTTGTTTTTATTCTAGTGTCGAAAAACACACACAAACATGCATACTTTTATTGTGCATCCATGAATGCATTCGAATTCTTTCGAATGTAACCCTCAACACTCACTCATTCAACTCATTTTTCTCACAAAAATTAAAAAAAAACGTTAAGGTAGATTTAATTCAAATTTTTTCAATTATCTATATTTAATATTATATCAGTTTTTATCAAAAATATATTTATAATACTATGAACAATTTTTTTTAGGGATTTTCCTGTGTAGATTTAATGAATGCTGGTATGAGACAATCCGGAGTATTTTACCTACAAATTCGAGGCACAACATATTGGTTTTTAAAAGTTTACTGCGAGCAAGAAACATCCGAAGGAGGCTGGACGGTAAAATATAGCCAATAATTACGAGGAAAAAATGCATTACATTTTTTTAGGTTATACAACGACGCAACGACTTTGGAGAGCCTCGAGAAAATTTTAATAGAGATTGGGCAGATTACAAAAATGGATTTGGAGAACCAGCTAAGGAGTTTTGGTTAGGAAACGAAAATATTTATATGCTCACCAACAACGAAGACTACACATTGCGTATAGAGCTGGAAGATTTTGATGGCAATAAAAAGTAAGTTGTTCAAATATTAAATGGTGTGACATCTACCAATTTCCCCTTATATCGCAGGAAACGTAATCATTAATATTTTTAAATCACAAAATAAAAATGAATTTAAAATTGTTGTATTTAAACTTAATTTTCTGGTGTTGTGTGAGCAGCGGACAGCGGATATTTCGTCGCTTCAATTATTTTATTGCGCTGTATACTTTAAAATATTTCGTTATTGCGGCAGTGGTTTCGGTCGATTGGGCATCTCTGGTTGGCTGGAGCATCTCTCATCGCTGCAGTCTTATCTGCCCGTTGCATAATGGCGGTATGCATTGTCCCCTTTTCGAGCTTTCCGCATGTGTCCGATCCTTTTGATAATTTCACCAATTTTCTGTTGGTAAAAGCCCCAAGCATCTTTAAATAGCAAGGTTATAGGAAAGGCATAGGAAATAGTCGCCTGATCCTTATGAAATTTGGCAGATCGAATTAGATTACCCAAAATGAAATGACCCGTACCAAGTCCCATCTTTCCAACTTAAAAAACACCAAAGTTAATTTCGAACGTTTTATGATAGCAATAGGATATAGTCGGCCGATCCTTATGAAATTTTGTAGATAAGATATTTTGGGTAAATATCCCAACCCTATAACTTAAAAAACGCAAAAGTTATTTCAGTTATTGGCAAAAAAGTGCAAGAAAAGCGTTGACCGCACTTTTCCAAGGTGTACTCTCATGATATGACCCAAAAAAAGGCACAAATATTAAATTTTTGAGACTTTTAAGGATCCTTTGACGCAGATCGATGGGGATTAGTTCCCTGATTCATAAATGGTATTCCTTTTTTAAAGTGGATGCAAAATATTTCAGTTATTGGCCAAAAAGTGCGAGAAAAGCGTTGACCGCACTTTTCCAAGGGGTACTTTCATGATTTGACCCAAAAATGGGGCCAAAATTAAATCTTTGGACTTTTAAGGATCCTCTGACGCAGATCCACGATTATAAGTTCCTTGATTCATAAATGGTATTCCTTCACTAGCTATAGGATATAGTCGACCAATCCCGGCCGATCCAACTTATATACTGCCTGCCACTTACTGAGAGACTAGTTTGCGTAAAAAGAGACAGACGACGGACATGCTAACATCGACTCAGGAGGTAATCCTAATCAAGAATATATATACTTTATAGGGTCGGAGATGTCCCCTTCACTCTTTCAAACTTTTGACCAAAATTATAATACCCTCCGCAGGGTATAAAAAAATGATGACAATATTTATTCTCAAGTCGTTAAATAAATGTTTAAAAAAAGTTGCTGAGCTATTAATATTTTTTAAAAGCGGCCGAATGAATAAAGATTCCACAATTTACTTTTGGTCTAATTTAAATATTTTTTATTCTAGGGTTCAATTCTAACCCAATTCGCAGCCGCTCAAATCAGTGACAAAAATACAAGTGAATTAAATGAACTCAGAACAATGCATATGATTATCAATTCGATGGCAAGAGACGAGGCGGGGAATGCACAGATTTGCTAGTCTGCAGCTAAAAAAAGCTCCAAAGCGCATGCGCTACAAATACCAGCAAAGCGCATGCGAACTGGGGAGAAATAAACAAAAACAGAACTGCTGATAAACCCGCCGCTGCTCCTCAGATTTAGAATATAACTTATTTTAGAAAGCTTCGCCTTATTCTGCTTGGCTCAACATCCTCCCCCCGTTGAAGGCTGGATTTTTAACAGAATCCTTGAGAGGCAGCAGACACAACCGTGACACCGCACGCTTAGTCGTTCTAACCGCTGTTTTAAGTATGGCAACACGGTTCACTCCGTCACGCCCAGGAACCAGCTCCAGTTTCCTGGCCAGAGGCCACCTCATTGGGGGTAGATTCTCATCCTTCATTAGGACTATGTCCCCAACAGAAATTACAGGGCCAGGGGTGCGCCATTTGGAATGCTGCTGCAACAGCGTGAGATACTCCTCCTTCCAACGGGCCCAGAAAACTTGCTGCAAGTAAGAGGCTTGCCACCCATCCAGACGATTGAAGCTAAGGGCAGTAAGGTCCGGTTCGATGAACGTTGAAGGCGGCCCGCCATTTTTTTTCGCGAGGTTCCCACTGCATACGTACAGCCCACCTCCCGTCGAACCGACCGAAGGACGCTGCCGCGTGACTTACGGCTCGAATCGCGGGAATAGATCCGAGATAGTTAAGTGAAAAGTAAGAGAAAGATATCACGAGGAAGAGTGTTGCACAGATAAGGCAGTTAATATAAGCGATTTAAGATTGTTAGTAGAGCAAGGTGACAAGATGTGGTAGAGACCATTGTAGTCCGAACATAATAGCCTGAACGGATCGTGTTGGGCGTATGTCGAACTACAATGGCTGAGGAGTAAAGGACGAAAGTTTCTAGTCCTTCTACTAGGAACGTTAAAATTTAAGCGTGTTAGTAAATGTTAGTAATGGCTGTCTATATTTCCATAAATAAGATTATATAGAAACATGACACCCTGCATCGTTCTACGGTTTGTTAACGATGGTAAGTTTATTAGTAAAAGTCTACTACGATAAGAGGGGAGGTAAAGATTTGCATCCCAATTAAGTCCCCTAAGACAAAATTAAGGAAGTTTTTTTGTACAGATTTAATGTGATCTTGGTGTACTGCATATTGAGGACTCCAGACACACGATCAATACTCAAGAATCGGACGGACTAGTGATGTATATAACGTTATAGTTATGTACGGGTCATTAAATTCTTTTGACCATCTTTTAATAAAACCAAGCACACCCATAGCTTTATTAAACATGGTAGATATATGTTCGGTAAATTTAAGTTTCAAATCTAATAGGACACCTAGATCGTTAACCTGAGTTAATCGTTGTAAGGCGTTCCCATAGAGAAAGTACATAGCCTGGTGAGGACTAGATCGGTAAAAAGACATGAGTATACATTTCGATCCATTAAGCTTTAGGTTATTTTTTAAACACCAATTTTGAAGTTTATCCAAATTGAATTGAAGTCTAGACTGGGCGCTAGTGAATTTATACTGAAGGCATAGCTTAACATCATCCGCGTACATAAGTACAAGTGAATTAGTTAAGGCAAGGGGCAAGTCGTTAATAAACAGTGTAAAAAGTAGGGGTCCAAGATGGCTTCCTTGGGGCACCCCAGATGTGGCGCGGACTAAACACGAGGTAACATCTTTAAAGAAAACACGTTGGGTCCTCCCAGATAAGTAGCTCGAAATCCAGATAAGAAGATCAGTTGGGAATCCCAAAAGACTGAGTTTACTTATAAGAAGCGAATGGTTAACAGAGTCAAATGCTTTACAAAAGTCAGTGTAAATGATGTCTGTTTGTAAGCCATTCCGGAAGCCATCCGTGATAAAAGATGTTAGCTCCAATAAGTTGGTAGTGGTGGAGCGGCGATTTATGAAGCCATGCTGGCACGGAGTTATTATTGAACTACATAGGTGTTGCAAATGTGGAGTAATAAGTTTTTCAAAAAGCTTTGGAATTTCTGACAATTTAGAGATGCCTCTATAATTTGCAGTGTCGGATTTTTTCCCTTTTTTATGCAGCGGAATAATGAAGGATTCCTTCCACATAAGGGGAAAGATCGAAGTTTCCAGCGATAGATTAAAGAGTTTAGCGAGCGGTTTGCACAGAGCCTCGGCGCAGTTTTTCAGAACACAGCCTGGTACTCCATCAGGGCCTGGCGAATACACGGGCTTGACCTTAAGAAGATCCGGTAACACACCACTTTGATCGAAAGATGAGCGAAATATAAGATTGGCTGATTGGATATTATAAGTGTAAGGCTGAGCTGAGCTGCTGCTAGGTGAATACGTAGTTTGAAAAAACTGTGCAAAGAGATCGGCCATTGCCTGATCAGTGTTCGCATAAGAGTTCTCAAACGTAAGCAGTGGAGGAAAAGATACATTTTTGCGCTTAGTGTTTACAAAGTTATAAAACTGCTTCGGATCCTGATTAAACTGAATCCTGCAGCGGCGAATATAACTCCTATAACATTCTGCGTTATGCACGGTGAAATTGGACCGAGCTACTAAGTATGTTGAATAACTAACTGTACAGCCAGATAATCTATGTTTATTCAAAAGTCTACTCATACTATTCTTTAAGTTGATAAGATGCCTTGTATACCAAGGACTATCAGAATACAGTTTGGTTTTACTTTACCATGAAGTTTACTAACATAGGGTTACAAACCCTCTTGTATTCTGATAGGTAAGTGTTAGAGAAGTCATTCGTTTTTTAAAACTGAGGAAGATGAGGTGGAAGGTTGGTCAGTGGCCGTAACATGTGGGAGTTTCACACCCACAGGTTTGCTTATTTTTTTTTCACCGTACTTGGCTGATGTTCTTGCACGAAAATATTCTCTGGCCAAAAGCTGGCGGAACAAATCGTCTTGAACATCTGCAAGAGCACACGTATTTTGAAAGATGATTGTTTCGGTTTTGATGTACGCCGAGGTATCAATCTCAGAAGTATCAGGGGCAAGCCGGGAAAATGTGTTTCGATGGTGGGATCACCTGCAAGGGCTTTGGTGCCGCCGTAACTTATACTGCGGCATCAGTAAGTACCGGGGGTCTGGGCGGTTGGTTGCCCTGTTTGGTGACTGTTACAGGGGTTTGAATTATTGGGCCGGGGATCACTTGAAGTGATGCCACAGAGGACATATCGGACAATTGCTCATTAATCCTGAGATATTCGGAAGCCGAATTTTTCTCAGGTCCGGCCCTTGGGGTGGCCAGAGATATAAGCGGCTGCATAGTTGTCGGCTGAGCAGGCTGAAGATTATTCGCCACAAGCACATCAGTAAAAGAGGATTTCTTACGCTTTGGAGACTCGTTTAGTAGTTGAAGACTACTAAACTGTGTATCGAGCGCACAGAGTTGGTCATTGATTTTATGAAAACCACTAATCAACTCCTTGAATCCGCTTTTAGTCTGCCTCATGAACGATCTCATTTCGTCATGAACAGCACGACAACCGTCACAGCAAAAGTGGAGACCAGACCAACGTGAGATTGCATCCGAAACTGAGGCCGTGAACCCGGCACACTTAGCGTGTAAAACGTTTTCACAGAGCCAGCAGTGGATGGTAGGCTGGGAAGACGAGATTGTCTTATTACAAGACTTCAACGCACAGCTCAATTTAAATTCCATAATTATTAAAAATTTAAATAATCAATTTATTAAAAATTATTAAAATTTCAACAATTAATTTATTAATAATATTGATGAACCTTGTACCACTGTACCAGGGAAACGAAAGGGGGAGATTGAAGAGAGCAGTTAGTGCGAGTTAGTAAAATTCCAAGAAATAGAGATAAGAATCTCTATTGAGCGAGAAATTGGAGCAATAGAATAGAAGCAACACCGTAAGAGATGAAGAAGCAGAGCAGGGCTATGTTTGAAAGAAAAATTTATATAATTATTATTTTACCTCCAAATATATCACTGCACACGCAAAGCGATACGGATCTATGAATTGCAATTTATTATTTTTATTTTTTTAAGTGAATAGAAATAAACACCGATTGTTTATGGAAAGCTAATAAGCAAATTTTATGAAAACGCAGTGCGCACAAAAAAATCACGTCCGTCCGCTTTGAGATAAAGAGAGAAAACTGTGATTTAGATAATGAGCCGGAGTTAGCACATCTAGATCCGCCGGATTTTCTGAAACCGACACAAGCGGTCTAGAATGAATAATTGAGGCAAAGTCCTCAATTCCTCGAAACCAAGAACTGCGGGATCAACTGTACGATAAAAGTGGTGCTTCGCCGTCTTTACTGCTGCTTCCCATAGACCGCCAAAATGGGGAGAGCGTGGAGGAATAAACCGCCACACGATAGACTCCGACAGGCCAAAATCGTGCAGAGAAGCCTGGTGATCCTGGCAGAGGAATCTTCGCTTCAACTCGATAAGCTCATTCTTTTTTTTTCATACTTTTATCTTTTATTTGTTGGATCTTCTCTTATTAAGAGACTAACAACAATTTTAAAAATCTTAATCTAATACATAATTAGTTTATCTTTGTAAACATCTATACTATGGGGCCTCCGATGTCAACGGGCTGGAAGGTCATTTCTTCTTAATCGGGATTGTTGTCTAACTTGGTTTAGCGATCTGGCTAGAGGATTTTGGAGCGTGGAGAGTTTCCTTTTGTATTTTTCCTGGAGTTGAGAAATTTCGACTTTGACGAGAGGTATACCTAGGTCTCTATGGATATCTTCATTGCAAATATACCATGGAGCTCCAGTGATAACGTCTATATTGCTACTGCTTGCATTGCCCCAAAGTTCGGAGCCATACTTCCAGATAGGATTTATGACTGAATTGTAGAGTAGTACTTTATATTCCAGTCGAAGTGGGGAACGAGGATTGATAAGCCAGTGCAGTCCTCTGGATTTATGTCTTAATTGGTCCCGTTTCGCTTCAATATGTTTTTTCCACGTAAGACGCCTGTCCAGGTGGACGCCGAGATATGTGACCTCATTCACAGAGAGGACTATGGCATTGTTTAGAGTTGGAGCGGGGCAGTTTTGTCTGTTGAGAGTAAAGGTAATGTGTTTAGATTTTTTACCGTTTATCTTTATACGCCAGTCCGCCATCCACTTTTCTATTAGTGCAAGGTGAGAGGAGAGGCTTCTGGATGCTCCAGCGGGCATTTAGATCTTAATTTAGCCTTAATTTCGAAATCTTCTGTTGTAAAGTTTATTTGTTTTACAGTGAACACTCGATTAAGCAGTTATGTTTTGAGCAGCTCATGACAGTTTTGTGGGAGTAATAGTTTTATTTTATACATAAGTCCTTGCAGCCAGCAGAACAGCAGAACAGTATTCTCGCTGTTCATAGGCGGTTCGAATTTCAGATGTGATACGGTTCACCTGCTCTATGGTGCCATGCTTTTCTCGGAAGCCAAATTGATGTTCGGGGATTATATTATTCGAAGTCATATAAGGCGTGATACGGAGCAGTAGAAGTTTCTCAAAAAGCTTTGATAAGCATGAAAGTAGACTTATTGGTCTATATGAAGAGGCCAAAGCTTTGTCTTTCCCTGGTTTCGGTATCATTATTATAATGGATTTTTTCCATTGTTGGGGGAAGTAGCCAAGCTTTGTAATAGAGTTAAATAGAATTTTTATATAATTGATAGCGCACGCAGGGAGCTCCATAATCATTTTCGGCGCAATGAGGTCATACCCTGGAGACTTATTTGGGTTGAGGTGCTTTTTGATGACCTTTCAGTTGTTTGAAATTCTATAGCTGGAATTGAATCTGGAATTGGTAGCTCTGGAAGAATGAAAGGAGAGGCTGCTTGATTTGGAGTAAAAACTTTACAAAGGTGACTAGCGAAGACGATTGCTTTTTCTTCATCGCTGCGCGCCCAAGATCCATCTGGTTTTCGAAGGGGCATATCTGCTTCTATGGGCGGCTTTAAGTTAGGATGGGCTTTCCATAGAGGACACCTGGTACTTTTTGGGGAAAGCTGTTCTATGTATGATTTTTGAGCAAGTTCTTCTCTGCTCCGTAGGACCTTTGTGAGCCTTCGTGTCGCTGTTTTTAGCTTTTCCTTTAAAGAAGGGGATCTGTGTGCCTGCCATTCACGGCGGAGATGCCGTTTTTCCCGGACTAGATTTTCTATATAGGAATTTGTGGCGGAGTATGGAGGTTTTTCTGTAGTCGCAGGAGTAGAGAGCTTTGCTGCTGAGGTCATCATGTCTTCCAGGTGGTTGACTGCATCTTGAATGTCCTTGCTACAGTTAGGCCAGTTTGTCCTTTTTGATGTGAGATAAATTTGATTATTTTGTAATTCGGCATGTTGAAATAGGTGGAGAAGGACAACTGAATGGTCAGACGATAGGTCATCCAAAGGTTCGGCTCGAATGTTGCTTCGTGGAATTTTTCTAGTGATCGCAAAGTCAATTAGGTCTGGCTTCTTCCGTGGGTCCGCTGGTCTAGTTTATTTCCTGGCTGTATCAAAGCGTTGTATAGTTGTCTACCCTTTGGGTTGGTTATGCGAGAACCCCAGTGGGGGTGCTTGGCATTGTAGTCGCCGCCTGCTATAAAGCAATCGCCTAGTGTAGCAAAGAATTGCATAAACTCCATATCAGATATGCAGAAACATGGTGGGCAGTATATTGCAGCTAGGTTTAGATGACCTCCCACGGTCTGAATTCGTATTGAAGTTGACTGCAAGGAATTTGTAGCAACTCGTTGGAGGGATAGTGTTTGATGCGCTGCTTTATGAGGATCCCAGTTCCTCCATGAGCCTTCCCATCTGGATGATGTGTTGCATGAAATATATATCCCGTTAGATAGAAGATGTTTTTGTTCGTTAGATGGGTTTCGGAGAGGAGCATAATATCGATATTATTATCATCAGAAATGTCTTAAGTTCATTTTTGCGCTTTGAAATGCCGTTAGCATTCCATAGACAGATTCTCAAATAAGCCATTTAATTGGATTTTTGTTTGACTAAAAGCTCCATTAGTCGATTATTATTTTGCATTGTGACCATTAGACTTATAAGTGTGGACAACATTCCTTCGATACCCTTTATTTCGGGGGTTGCAGATTATTGGCCTAAACTTTCCCTCGTAGTACCCGTAGGCGGAGGTGGATATCCTACAGTTTCAGTTTCCAGTGGTGCTGAACCTACGCTATTTAATAGTCCTGGCCATCGTAGAGCGTTGGAGAAAGAAACTCCAGGTGTAGTCAAAGACGCCGTGGTGGTTTGGTGGTTAGTGTGAGTGGCAAACGGGCGTTGTTGTAAGGGTTTTTTTGTATTCATACGATTTTTTAGCTCTTTATAAACTGGACATCCCCTGTAATTGGCAGTATGATTTCCACCGCAGTTGCCACATTTCTTAGAGTTATGGTCGGTTTTATTTATGGTACAGAAGGCAGTGTTATGAAGGCCGCCACAAGCCACACAGACTGCACGCAAGGTGCAGTACGACTTCGAGTGTCCATATTCTTGGCAGTTTGAACACTGTAGAGGTTGGTTGCGCTTATGAGGTTCCTCTACCGTGATTCTTCTATGCAGAAGATACTGTAGTTTGTATATGGGATGAATCATATTTTTAGGAGTTGTTTTCGTTTCAGGTTGCAGCTCAACTTTGAACATAGGCTGGGGGACTTTTTGTCGGTTGATGATTTTAATGGCTCCCTTAACTTTAAAACCTGCGCTTGAAAGGGCTTCGATGATTTCATTTATTGGTACCGACGATTCAATACCCTTTATGACCACTTGAAGGCCCTTGCTGCTCTTCAATTGTTAGGTGTAATATTTTTTCTAGTTGTTGTATAGGTATTTCGTGGCTAAGCGATGATTTTTCTCCGTGTAGACCTGGAGCTTGGTCTCCCGTATATTGCCCTTGGTCAGTGGCATTATATGAAAGTTTTTATTTCCAATTAGCTTAGCGAGACAGTTTACCATATCGCTGCAGTTTTGATCACGTATGTAAATGGGTGGGGGCTTTTGCTTGGCTTTGGGAACTTCCGTATTCTCTTCATTATTACTGTCTTCGCATAATATAGAAAATCTGTTTTCAGACAGAGAATTAATCGGTTCGTCTTGATTGTTGACTTTCATTGCTTTTGCAGCGTTAGCATTTTTTTTCGGCTGAGGACTGAGCTTATGTTTTACTTGGATATATCAGCGGATGCCCGTTTGGATTGTTGCTCGGGGGGGCTGTGAGACAGCTACCGATGTTGCTGTTGTGGTTGATGTACACGATGTGGTAATCGATGTAGTAGTGCTCGTTGTAGGCAAATTTAACGGAGTTGATAGACCAGAGGGTGATAGTGCTGGGGAGGTGCACTGCGCACTCCAGGTTACTGCACTGCTTGTGCCTGGGAGAGCGGGAGAGCATGATCTTGCACGCTCTTCGTTTGCGACGAATGAGAAATAGGCATTGGAAGATCGTCTACGCTCTGTTTCTGGGACAGAGAGCTTACTTTCGTTCATGTTGTTGTTGCTTATGTTAGGTACTGCAAGCAGGGGGGCCGCTCTTATTTCTTTAAATGAATGTGCACAAGCTGTTGGTTTAGTTTGTCGTGATGGCATTTCAATTTTTGAATTTAATAAATTTTGATTTTGTGTTAGTTATTGGACACTATAAGTTCGAGACTTCTGTGTGTCCAAAAGCGTCCTTTCGCGATTTCTAGAGCACACCACTTCTTTTGCTTTTTCACTAAGTTTTCTTGTATTTGCATAGCTGCTGGCGGAGCAGCACAGAAACACGTCCACTCTCTCTCGCGACTTAAGTTGCTTTTTGCTCATAAGCTCATTATTGGCACCCACAAAATTGGTGGCATTATCCGACCATATTTGCCTGGGTTTACGTCGCGTACAAATAAACCGTTGGAGGGCGCTAAGGAACGAAGCTGTGGAAAGGTCCTTAACTAACTCCAAATGGATTGCCTTCGTACTGAAGCAGATGAATAGTCTCTGCCTTGTATAAAAATGGTCCGCAAAAATCCACACCTGTGACATCAAAAGTTTGGAATCCTTCAACTCTCTTGGTTGGAAGATCAGCCATGCTCCAGTAGACGGGGCTTTGCGCGAAAACAGCGTATGGACTTGTTCACAACCCTTGAAACGGTCTTTCTCCCCCCAATGGGCCAGTATTGAGAACGGGTTTTCGCAATTAGTGCCCGAGGGCCAGAATGCAGGTTCTTCTCTTGAAAGTGAGTCACTATAGCCGAAGTGACGAAATGGCCTCTGGGAAGAATGATCGGATGACGTCCGTCAAAATCCAGCGCAGAGTTCCGCAATCGCCCGTCAACACAAAGCAAACCAGCGTCATCCACAAATGGAGCAAGCGAGGCAAGCGGGTTTGAGGGTGGAACCAATCTACGTGATTTTAGTAAGCTTATCTTTTCCTTAAACTCGGTAAGCTTGGCGACGCAAAATAGCAGATGGGTCCCTCCTTTAAGATCCTCGACAGAAATCTCCGTCACGGAGGATGCGGCGCCAAAATTTGTAAATGTAGGCGAACACTCTCTGTAGGGAGGGAAACGAGTTGGAAAACTTTGACAATGCGGCGATATCCCTGTGTGAAGCCGTAGCCAAGAAAGTCCTGGCGCGAAGTTCGATGGTTGGCTTTGCGGCCACAATAGCGATGGGCCAATCATCTTTGGAACCACGAAGAAATGGAGAGCCTTGGGACCAAAGCTGGGAGTTTAATAGGAAGAGAACCTCTTGAAAGTAGGCTGGGCTAAAAGCAGTAGGAACATAACGGCATTTCATTGCCTTGATGAGCTCTTGTATGGAAGAGACGCGATTAGAAACAAACACGATAAATCGAACATGTTCATCTTGAATCCAGGAAAGGGCAACCGAGGAGCCAGATCAACAATAATAATTTCCAAGATCCAAGATCAGGATTCCAAGATTCCAAGATTAGATCCAAGATTCCAAGATCAGCAACTTCAGCCATCAGTCTTGCTAGTAACTCAGCTCCAGATAGTTCTGGCTTCGGTATTGTCTGAGTTTAAATGGGTGCCACTCGACTTTTTGAGCATAACAGCCTAAAATCAGACCCTGACAATACATATACGCAAGCACCTTACGCATCCAAGCTAGCGTCGCAGAATCCGTGGACCTCCATCCTTTCTTGGCAGGGAATGACTAAACGAGGAAACTTAATTCGCTGAGTTTGGTCAAAACAAATTTTTGCCCTGGTGAGGACAGGACCTACCAAGCCCATCGGGTCTCCCATAGATCTCCTGGTTGGTTTGGCGGTGGGCTAAAAAGCTTTAAAGGAAAACAGCAGTAGGTCTGCAGAAGGATCCCATGCTAATCCAAGGGTCTTTGTGAATGGACTGCCATCGTCTAATTTTAAGTATGATTCTCTATCACCTTCGGGTAAGCCTTCTAAAACCTCTGGGATGTTGGAGCACCATTTCCTCAATTGAAACTGACCCTTGTTCAACAGGCTCGAAGTCTGAGCTATTATCTCAATCGCTTCAGTCTTCGTTGGGGCACCAGGACAACACGAGAGCCAACGGGAAAACCGGCACCTTCATCCTTAGCCAGCTGGTGCATTGAGCGAACAGATAGAAAAGACGCTGGCTTGGGTAGAATCTCTCCAGAGGATGCACTTAAGCAAACTATCATCCAGAAAGACCCTTACGCAGCGGTACATCTTGCAAATGTCTGCAGTCAAAGGTACAAGGTGAGACCGAAACCGAAGCAAGGTATGAAAAAGCTTAGGTTGAATCACGGGGGTCCTTAAATTCGGATGATGATCCAGCTTACGCTCAATTGAGTGGAACCAACGCAAGGCCTAAGCGTAGGATTCCCCTAACAGCTCCACACTGTGCTTGATTGAAAGGCGAACTGAATAAGCTCCTGATTCAAAACAGACGTGGTGCATGACGAAGTGGGTCTCGCAATCGAGCTCCTCCTTAGAAGCCTGAACGATAGGCCCAGTGCAGGCATCTAATTCCCAGAATTGGTGGAGAAGATAATCGAGGCGATCGTCAAGAGGGTTTGCGGAGTCAGCAGGAATCATCTTACATGAGGCGGCGAAACGAGGTTTTCCTGGGGTGCCACCTCCTCCAGAAACTACCCATCCAAAACGTGTCTTCTGCACCAGAGGCTGAATTTGCTCGACTAAGAGCAGATCAAAAAACAGGCTTGCTCCAATCAGCAGATTCATACGCTGAGCTCTGTGGAAGTTCGGATCAGCTAAAACCACATTGGCAGGAACCTTCCAGTTGGACACATCTATGTTCAGGCCAGGTTGACGCTCTATGATGTGAGACGCCACAACTGACTCAATGTACACAGAATACGTGGATAGGCGTGACTTCAGGCAAACGTTAACCGATTCTCCATCCGTAGTGAATTCAGCGTCTCCAAGGCCAGTCACTGCTACAGAACATTTGGACCAATGAAGCTGAAGCTGGCTGGCCAGCCGTGAAGTGATAAGATGAACTTGTGAGCCGGAGTCAAGTAGCGCTCGATAAGGAAGAAAGGCTGATTTGCCATGGATGAGAATGTTGGCGGTGGGCAGGGGAACACTAGTGGCTAGTGGGTCGGCGATTGCAAGTTGGGCAGCGGGAGGATGAGCATCCGCGGGCTAAGTGCTTAGACTTGAGACACACAAAGCAGAGGTCAAGACGTCGGTCCTCATGGTATCGTTCCTCAACTGACAAGGCGAGGAACCTTGGGCAAGAAAGCACAGCGTGTGCCAGGATGCCGCACAGGGCACACGAAGCAGGCGGAGCATTCAGGAGCATGCAGGATCGGTTGTTAAACGGCCTACGTCGGCCCGCTTGATTCACTGACAAATGCGGAGCTAAGGCCAAATCTACCGTCTCCAGGGTACGGCACCTTTGTTCCAAGAACCGAGCCATAGATTCCCAAGTTGGCAGGCTGTCCTCAGTGCTTCCTGCCAGAGAGTCTTCCCATTTGGCCTTTGTAGCAGGGTCCAGCTTTTGGAAGATGATCTGGATGAGGAGGGACCCTTGAATTTCGGCCGACGTCCCGGAACTCATGAGTGCCCGCATATGTTTATCGGTCGGATAACTCCCGAACAGTAGCAACGGATCCCGGCTCAACCACCCTTAGCTGCAGGATCTCGTTGATGTGAGCCTGAAAGATTAACCTATGGTTGCTGAAAGTGCCCTCACAGTCTCCAGTGCTGAGTCCCGCAGGCAGGAATGAGCCACCTGAGCTTCTCCATCTTGGTCAAGTGCGGGTGATTATCAATGGTTGTCCTAAATAGGGCGCAGAAATCCGGTCACTCGGCATAGCCGCCGCTAAATGTTAGCATTGGCAACGGGGGCATTGAGGGAGCAGGCCTGTATGGAGCGGTTGAAATCCCAGCAGCACTGGTAGCATCCAAAAGCGTAGAGTGAGCAGCAACTATCATAGAACGCTTGGCCACCTCCACCTGGATGTCAACGTGCACGTCCGTAGCCAACTGAGAGAAACGCCAATATAAATCGCTCCCGATCTCGCTGTAGTTTAGCTCCTCCAATTCCTCCAGCAGCGTGGTGAAGCAATCACGCAGACGCTTCTCCATAGATTCGAGGGTCAGAATAGTTGAGTCGTCGGTCTGCATCGCAGCCTTGACCTTCCGATGCAGTACCTCCATTTCCTGGCATGTTACCTCTGCGCGTCTCCGCAGCATCCTTTCACGGCTTGACGCAGCAGATGCAGTAGCTTCAGCTCCCGATTCCACTGTGCAAACTTAAAATGCAACTTTGTGATAACAAGAAAAAAAAACGGTTTTTTAGTGGCACTTTTAATGCTGATCACGATAATTAAACGGGATGGGATCACGTCGGGGTCACCAAAATGTTGAACTATTATTATTTTTTAATAGCGGCCGAATGAATAAACATTCCACAATTTAATTTTGATCCAATTTCAATATTTTTTATTCGAGGGTTCAATTCTAACCCAACTTGCAGCCGCTCAAATCAGTGACAAAAATATGTCGGAGAGGAGGTAATTCAGTCTCTCGTTAGACATTAGACTTTAAGGTGTGACCATTGGTCGTGCTGGAATATACTAGTCCTGGTATGATGAGGACTCAGTTTGCGAACTAAGGCTGTGTGTGGCTTCGTTGTGTTGCTAGATCTGGTCCTTCTTTCGTTTTTATCTCTGCTTCGTACTGAGCTTAGCGTGTTGAGTTAACTGCAAACTTTATTGACAAAAGATGAGCAACAAAGGCAACGAGGACTCGCTGCATCAACCAGAACATGACTGGAACACCACCAGGGGAACGAACAAACAAATCCCGAGACCCCGCGAGGCGAAGGCTTAACTTATCCGACAAACACAAGTGAATTAGAGCATAGCAATATGAACTCAGAACAATGCATATGCTTATTATTTCGATGGCAAGAGGAAAGGCGTTCCCCGCCAAATGCAAGATTTGCTAGTGTGCAGCAGCTCTACAAAAAGCTCCCCAAAGCGCATGCGCTACAAATACCAGCAAAGCGCATGCGAACTGGGGAGAAATAAACAAAAACAGAACTGCTGATAAACCCGCCGCTGCTCCTCAGATTTAGAATATAACTTATTTTACAAAGCTTCGCCTTATTCTGCTTGGCTCAACAAAAGTTATTTTTCAATTTTAAGTATGTCCCAATAAAACATGGGTGATGGAACTCACCCAAAGTATCCGCGGTACGCTTTAAAAAAGAAACTGATAAAATTTTACCATATATTAAGTTATGTGGGCCGTGTAATTTGTCTGAACATCATATAGTACAAATCATTTTTGAAATGTATTCATATCAAATAAAATAAAAAAAATGGCATCTAGCAGTTACCATATTATTGCAATACTCATCCAAAGTTGAAATATTCGATTTTCTACCTTTTTTTTGTGCATGGCTGTTATTTTTAGGATTTTACGATAGATGAGATTACATCACTTAGGAGTGTAAAATATACAAATATGAAAATAATACAAAAAATAAATATAAATAAAAGTAGCTTGCAGCAATGCCATATAGCAAGGTCGGCTTACGCTCTCACTAGAATCTCACCAATTTATACGCTTGTGCTACGCTTATGATAAAAAGACAGGTTAAGCCACAAAAAATTACACAATATTATATACAATATAAATTTACTATACATACTTTGAAGGTCCAAAAGGACGAGGGTCAACCACCACAAGTAGGGTGCGTTATGAAAGTAATGCGCATGTTTTTGCGAGGAATCGTTCATTTTGAGTTTGTACCGCAAGGACAGTTAACGCAGTCTTTTACTTGGAGGTGCTCAAGAAACTGAAACGCTGAGACGTGCGCGCCAGATCGGATCAATGAATTCTTAGAAAATGCGCATAACGCACCCTGTACTGCGTGGAATGGAAAGAAGTATGTCTGAAAAGTTTGAAGTCGATAATTTCAAAACTGATAGACTATTTCGCGAAAAAACAGCCAGACGGACATATATCGACTCAGGAGATGATCCTGATCAATAATATATATACAAGGGTTGCTATATATATTTCTGGCCTAGCCCATACTAAGTGATGCCATCTGACGTTTTCATTGGGAAGTTTGACATGTTTTGACAGAAACGTGCTCAGAACGTTTTGACGTACGGCCATAATTTGTGTTGTTTACAGTAACTTGAAAAAATCAATTTAGCAGAAAATGGAATTACGGCGCATTCATTTTTCACGGCTTTCGATGTGAATTAACACGACAAGAGTGCATCGGTGAACTTAAATCTTTGTATGGCGATGGAGCACCATCTTATAGCACTGTGAAAAACTGTTATAATGAATTGAATCGTGGCCGACGCTCGCTCGAAGACGAAGGTCGTCCAAAAACAGCCGTTGTTCCAAAAACATTGACTCCATGCATGAACTGATAATGCAAGACCGTCATGTGACATACCGTGAGATAGAGGCATCCTTGGGCATTTCTTCCACCAGCATACTATCCAATGTATTGCATGAACTCTTGGCCGTAAAAAAAAATTTTTCTCGTTGGATCTCGCACTATTTGACAATAGCTCAAAAAAAAAGCTCGTGTGGATTGTTGCAAAAAAAAATTTGAAAAATTACAATCGCGGTGTTTCAAAAGACGTTTATAAGATTTTTACACGTGACGAATCATTGATCTATGCTTATGAGCCCAACAAAAAAGCAATCGACCGTGTGGGTCTTCGAAGACGAGCCAAATCCAACGAAAGTTGTTCATGCAAGAAGCACTTCGAAGCAAACGGTGGCCTGTTTCATCGGTAAAACAGGTCATGTGGCGACTGTTCCGCTTGAGCAACGTAGAACGGTCAATTCCGACCGGCCAAAATGTCGAATTGATGAGTCATCCGCCATACAGCCCTGACTTGGCACCCAATGACTTCATTTTATTCCCGCGTAGAAAAATGCGTAGTCAACGATTTTCGACGTCAAAATATGCTGTTAAAGCGTTCAAAAACCGTGTTTTGGAGGTGTCTCAATCGGAGTGGACAAAGTGCTTCGACAATTGGTTTGAGCGCATGCAAAAGTGTATAAGTCTTTCTGGAGAATACTTTGAAAAACAATAAAACCATTTTTAATCATAATATTCGCATTTTCAGTATTAGGCCTGAAATATATATAGCAATCCTCGTACTTTATAGGGACGAAGATGTCTCCTGCATTGCACATTTTTGACCAAAATTATAATACCCAATTAGGGGTACAAAAGATTTACACAGAAGCAAGCCTGGAAATCAAAGATGATTCTGCCATAAAAAAATGTAGTAACTCTAAATACCATTAAAGTCGGAAGCGCTGAAAAGCAGGTTTCCAGTCACCGCTTTATATACGATGCAGTCAAGCTTCTTTGCGCCATCAACAACTACTCCAAGTATTTCCTTTGCCAAAGGCCCTTGATACCTGGGCAAATTGTAAACTCTGCGGGTAATACCGCAGAGTTACCCCAGAAGGCCTTACAAATTTAATGACCATTTCTGCCACACACTGTACGCCAGTTGCCACTCACGACCCCAAAACTGGCGGTACAAACAACATGATAGAGTTTGTCCTATTGGAAAAGAGAAGACGCCACAGATGAACAAATCATATCAAATGTTGACGAAAGCCCTATCTAACGGTGAACATCAACAGATTTCGGGCCAATTCAATTTGAAACAGGTCAACCGTATAGGATTATGATTGTATTTTACAATGACTAATAATTTCCTTTCGTTTTTAGCATAACGAAAGGGCACAAAGCTAGCAATCCTTTGGGCTGCGAGATAACATGGTAAACGATCAGCTATTTTGTGACAATATCAATACCACTTGCGGATACATCTATGGTTAAATCGAAAGGTAGTTTGTGTGTGTTAGAAATAAGTCTTCCGATAATAAAGTATTTAGCAGGCGATCAAACACATTACGTTGAGTCTAAAAAAATTTAACTGGTTCGTTTCTGGCCATGTGCTTATTAACTCCGCAATTTTCTTCAGAGGAATTGCTATTGACACTAAGTCTTTGATGAAGCTTCTGTAATAGATGGCCAAGCCGACCTTAAGCTGAACAAGCATTTTTATTTCCAAGCATACGGGACAACCCGTATGGCTTTTACTTTTTTGAGAATTCGTTTCTAATCGTATGTCTGATTGCGACGAGCTAGTGGCGTTCCTTAGGTCGGCAGCAGGACTTAAATTCGTAAGGTTGACTTTATGAATCTCAACAAATTAATTATGGAATTTAATTTTTCTAATCTAATTGCATGTAAAGATATCATCTTACATTAATTTGATTACACTTTTAATTACTCAGTTTAAGTTCAGATTTTCAATGTTTTATATGGGTTAAATTTAACCCTAATGTATGCCGCTGCCATCAATGCCGAATCACAACCAACGCATAACTAAGAGCTTGCGCAGAAGCTCTACCAAAACTCCCTAAATCACATACGCTACAAATAACAACAAAGCGCATGCGAAACTGGGAAACAAACAGGCAAGAATAATTGCTGACAACAACAGCTGCAGCTAAACATATTATGTTTATTTTACACGATTTTGTTGGTGGCTGCTTGGCCTAACACCAGCTTAATGCTAAAGATAAAGCCCGTTGAAGCCGAGCGTCCGAAAAGAATCGGCTTAAATAAATAAAGATAAGACAAACTATACCTATTATATTTTCACATATATACCATTTGTGATAAGTCTATGCGGTGGCTGCTTCCTGACCCCACATTCTTCCCACAGTTGAGACCACTTGAGACACTCCATCTCGGTCGGAGACTAGATCCAACTTCTTGTCAACGGCCACTTCATAATGCGAGCTGTGGCCACGAATGAGCTTTTCTCCACGTGTGATTCGCCCCCACATACCTCCAAGCCGGGTTTCTTACAACAACGGTAGGCCAGCTGAGAGCTGGATTTGCCCAACACGCAGCATCTCATAAAATAGACTGGCTCCGATAAGCAAATCGATACGTTGTGGTGGAACAACTTTGGATCGACTAAAGTGAGGTTGGCCGGAAAATTCCAGCTGGAGGCATCCAAGCTGAAACTAGGCTGGAGATCTTTGATGTTGGAGGCGATGACAGCGTTGATAAGGGCCGAATATACGGAGCAACGGGACCGTAGGAGCACATCGACGGAGAATCCGTCTGTCGCGACGCCACTGTCGCCAATTTCAGACACTGCCATGTAAGATTTGCGGCTACGAAGCTGTAGCTGACTAGCAAGTCGGCAAGTGATTACGTTCACCTGCGATCCTGAATCTAATATTGCTAGGATATCTTACCGCTGCGACCCTGAGTAACTAGTGCATTAGCCGTGGATGTTGAAGCGCCTATTGGCTCGGGCCACTCGGCTGTGGCTGACGTAGACGGCACAACCAAAGGTTGGCTGCTGGATGATTGTAATTTCAAAAAATTCAGCAGGCTGTGTTGTCTCCTCCTACAAATGCAACAATTAGCAGCGAGGACCTCATGCAGGTGTGAGCAGTTTGGAGACATTTCTGACATAGTCCGAGTCGCCTAGCCCAGCCAAGGCGGCTCTCAGGACTCTGGCTGTTGTGCTTCTTGGATCCTCTTCAAATCCTGGAGAATATCCTTGGCCTTGCGTTATAAAATAGCACTCCGAGCTGGAGAGGATTCTCCTGTTCCGGCGCCACTGGAGTTCATCGCCACTACAATTGAACTACGCTCAATTAAAATAAAGAAACACCCTAAATAATTCTGCCGCCAAAATTATATTTCCTATAATTTATTTCATTATATTTAATTATAATTGTGCGCGGCGAACTCGATTTATACACTGTGCGCTCAGAACCTTACACTGAATGCACTTGCAAGTATATAATGTATAATGTGTATATACATTATATACATGTATATGTATATATATACATATATATGTATAATGTATATATGTATGTTATAATTAGCGGACCGGATAACAATTCTATTGTATGTATGTTTATGTATTTATTTTTATGAATAAACGATTTTTAAATACAAAATACTTTTTTCCACCCACTGATTCACTGTTTATGTTCAAAAATGTACATAAATATGTTTATATACTGCGCAAAACTGAATCAAATATATTCGCACTGGTTCTACTTTATGTTCGTGAAATTGTTAATTTTATTGATTAAATAACGTTGGGGTCACCAATTTCGTTTCATTAAATAACGTTGGGGTCACCAATGAAACTGACGTTTCATCCAAATAATAACATGAAACTAATTATTTTAAGAACATTATAATATTGTTTATTAATGCGCGCATATGAAATGAGTAATCCAAAAGCTCCAATTTATGATGGGTATGCACTGAAATAAAGGGCAATCAAAGCTAGCTAGCTTCATGCTAAAGATAAAGCCAATTGAAGCCGAGCGACCGAGAAGAGACGACTTGCGATCAACAATAGCGATAATGTAAATAAATATAGGGTAAACTATACTTATTATATTTTAATGATAAATTTTTACCGACAAATCCTAGAACACAATCTGCCCGATTGTATGAAAAATGCGCATATCGTCAACAGGAATAATTTTTAACAGGACAATGATCCCAAAAAGGATGGCTAAAAAATTATAATTTTACACTTAAAGATTTGCCTGCTCAAAGTCCCGACCTCAATTCAATAGAAAACTTGTGATGAATTGTGAAGCGACGGCTGGGACGATATGAGACAGCCCTTGAAATATGGACGACCTTTGGAGGCGTGTAGATAACAAATACCAAAAGAAACTATTAAAAAATTGATAGAAAGCATGCCAAATAGATTCCACAACGTCATTAAAAACAAGGGCCTTTGACCTAAATATTAAAAATGACTTGTTTTCTTTTTTTATATCATTATTTTCATATCATCTGGGGCTGAAGTAAGTACATGTTGCAATTGTTTTTATTTTTTTAGAACAATAGGCGTTGCTATTTACTTTCGCGTCTATGTGTTGTGAGCACCGAAACATTAAATTTTGAACATGTACTCAATTTTGCTCCCCAATATGCTTTCAAATGAGAAATTGAAGTTCAGTTGCAACTTTTTCGCGCGGTTCCCACTGCATACGTACAGCCCACCTCACCCTGCCGCGTGACTTACGGCTCGAATCGCGGGAATAGATCCGAGATAGTTAAGCGAAAAGTAAGAGAAAGATATCACGAGGAAGAGTGTTGCACAGATAAGGCAGTTAATATAAGCGATTTTAGATTGTTAGTAGAGCAAGGTGACAAGATGTGGTAGAGACCATTGGAGTCCGAACATAATAGCCTGAACAGATCGTGTTGGGCGTATGTCGAACTACAATGGCTGAGGAGTAGAGGACGAAAGTTTCTAGTCCTTCTACTAGGAACGTTAAAATTTAAGCGTGTTAGTAAATGTTAGTAATGGCTATCTATATTTCCATTAATAAGATTATATAGAAACATGACACCCTGCATCGTTCTACGGTTTGTTAACGATGGTAAGTTGATTAGTAAAAGTCTACTACGATAAGAGGGGAGGTAAAGATTTGCATCCCAATTAAGTCCCCTAAGACAAAATTAAGGAAGTTTTTTTGTACAGATTTAATGTGATCTTGGTGTACTGCATATTGAGGACTCCAGACACACGATCCATACTCAAGAATCGGACGGACTAATGATGTATATAACGTTTTAGTTATGTACGGGTCATTAAATTCTTTTGACCATCTTTTAATAAAACCAAGTACACCCATAGCTTTATTAAATATGGTAGATATATGGTCGGTAAATTTAAGTTTCAAATCTAATAGGACACCTAGATCGTTAACCTGAGTTAATCGTTGTAAGGCGTTCCCATAGAGAAATTACATAGCCTGGTGAGGACTAGATCGGTAAAAAGACATGAGTATACATTTCGATCCATTAAGCTTTAGGTTATTTTTTAAACACCAATTTTGAAGTTTATCCAAATCGGATTGAAGTCTAGACTGGGCGCTAGGTAATTTATACTGAAGGCATAGCTTAACATCATCCGCGTACATAAGTACAAGTGAATTAGTTAAGGCAAGGAGCAAGTCGTTAATAAACAGTGCAAAAAGTAGGGGTCCAAGATGGCTTCCTTGGGGCACCCCAGATGTGGCGCGGACTAAACACGAGGTAACATCTTTAAAGAAAACACAGTTGGGTCCTCCCAGATAATTAGCTCGAAATCCAGATAAGAAGATCAGTTGGGAATCCCAAAAGACTGAGTTTACTTATAAGAAGCGAATGGTTAACAGAGTCAAATGCTTTACTGAAGTCAGTGTATATGACGTCTGTTTGTAAGCCATTCCGGAAGCCATCCGTGATAAAAGCTGTTAGCTCCAATAAGTTGGTAGTGGTGGAGCGGCGCTTCATGAAGCCATGCTGGCACGGAGTTATTATTGAACTACATAGGTGTTGCAAATGTGGAGTAATAAGTTTTTCAAAAAGCTTTGGAATTTCTGACAATTTAGAGATGCCTCTATAATTTGCAGCGTCGGATTTTTTCCCTTTTTTATGCAGCGGAATAATGAAGGATTCCTTCCACATAAGGGGAAAGATCGAAGTTTCCAGCGATAGATTAAAGAGTTTAGCGAGCGGTTTGCACAGAGCCTCGGCGCAGTTCTTCAGAACACAGCCTGGTACTCCATCAGGGCCTGGCGAATACACGGGCTTGACCTTAAGAAGATCCGATAACACACCACTTTGATCGAAAGATGAGCGAATTATAAGATTGGCTGATTGGATATTATAAGTGTAAGTGGAGTTGCTTTCAATTGAAAGCTCAAGAGTGGGATGATATGGATCCTCAGGGTCAGAAAGGGGCAAAGTTCTGGAAAGAGTAATTCCATCAGAATCAGAAACGAAACATAAGTCCAACAGCCGACCTAAAGAATTTCTAACGTGGTTAATTTGCCCGAGTGACATGTCAATCATGTCCGCAGGGAAGTCTTGGTGGGAGTTAAGCTGTAAAGACGGTGAATTTTCAACATTTGACCATATAAGTTCTGGGATATTAAAGTCACCCAGAGCTATTAGCTGGTCACCATCAGACAGACGATCGAAAACCAAACGAATAGCGGACAAATGTTGCCAGTATGTTGGCGGTTCGGACGAAGGTGGTATGTAAGAACAGGTAACATACAAAGATTAATCGGACAAAGTGATTTTGATGCAAAGGAATTCAATGTCACCAAACTCTTGTGATTTTACCTCTTCAGAAGTGAGTTTTGAGTCTACAGAGATTAACACTCCTCCTCCCCTTCGCAGAGTTCTATCACATCTAAAAGTGGTGCACCTACTAGGAAAAACTTCGGAGCTTAAAATCTCCGGCTTTAACCAAGTTTCTGTAAATACAATAATGTGAGATGCAAAGAAAGAACTATCAGAATACAGTTTGGGAAGTTTACTACTTAACCCTCTTGTATTCTGATAGGTAAGTGTTAGAGAAGACTTTAGTTTTTTAAAACTGAGGAAGATGAAGTGGAACGTTGGCAACTTTTCAATTTAATTGGATATTAGTTGACCCAGTACGGATATCAATAAATTAATATTAGCAACTCGAAAGGTTGACCATGTTAAAGACATAAGACATTTTTGGACTAATTCCACTACTAGAAAACACAAACGAGAAAACTCCTGACATGTTATGAAAAAATCATGACTTCATTAGCAAAATAAAGTTCATTTTGACTAAAAATTATATTTTTGTTACCACCATTTCTATGAGCGATTCACCAAAAGTCAATGGGCTCAAAATTGGCACTTAAAATATAGACAATGTTGACAAGTCCAAGAAATGTCGGTTGTATTTATGTGTTGGTATGACAAGACAAATGTCGTATACTTTTTGGACGCTTCGCTGACTTCGTTTTTATAACAACCCATACGTAGATTCAATTGACGACTAACTGTTGTAATACTTTTTAATAACCATTTATCGACAAAGAGTTGTGTCGGGTCAGGCAGCAGCCACGGCATGAATCGAATCATATATAAATAAATGTAACATATATATATAAATGTATTAATTATAGTTTATCATATAGTCATTTTCTAATCGCTGTTGTTAGTCGCAAGCCGACTCTTCTCGGCCGCTCGGCTTTATTTTATTGTTGTATTAAGTTAACGAGCTTTCGCCCGTCCTATGCTAAAAGGCGGGCCCACTTGTACTCTTTATCTCAGTGCAACTGCAATCCTTATATAACTAAGGTGGATAAGTTTCAGAGGTTGCGATCTTGTCTTCGGGACTCCGCTTTAGAGGCAGTCCATTCCTTGGAAATCTCCGAGGAGAATTATGATGTCCCAGTGCAGCTTTTGGAGAATCGATTTAATAACCGTCGGTTGATATTTCAGGCTCATGTGAACGAGATTTTGGGCCTCAATCTATTGGAAGGTGACTCTGTGGCAGCGCTTCGAGGGCTGTCCGATAAGTTCAATGCTCTTATGCGAGCTTTATAAAATTTGGGGACGACAGTTCAGATCGCCGGCTGCATCATTGTCCAGGTACTTCTTCAAAGGTTGGATCCAGCTACTCAGGCCAAGTGAGAGGAAGGTCAAAATGCCTCGAACTCGGATCTCATCCCTACTTGGGAGTCGATGGCAGAGTTTTTGGAACAGCGTTGCAGGACTTTGGAGGCTATGGATGTGGTCTTGGCCGCTTACGCGCCAGGCACTCAGGTGGGAAGACGTAGAGTCGCAGATATATTATGCGGTGGGTGGTCCCATGTAGTTTCTGCATGCCCAAGATTTTTGTCATTGCCCCCTGAGAGCCGCAAGGCTTGGCGAGGCTAGGCGACTAGGTCTATGTCGGAATTGTCTCCAAACTGGCCATCACCTGCGTGAGTGCCCTGCTGATAATTGTCGCAGTTGTGGGAGGAGGCATCACAGTCTGTTGCATTTTTTGGAGTTACAGCCTTCCAGCAGCCAGCCTTCTGCTGTGCCGTCTACATCAGCTGCAGCCGAGTGCGCCGAGCCAATAGGCGCTTTACCATCCACGGCTAATGCACTAGTTGCCCAGGGTCGCAGCGGTGAGCCTTACTGGTCACAGCGAACATTCTCATTCGGAGTCGTTCTGGGGTTTTTGTTCCATGCCGGTTTTGGGTTCTGGATCGCAGGTGCACGTGATTACGTCACGACTGGCTAGTCAGCTGCAGCTTCGTAGACGCAAATCGTACGTGGCAGTGTCGGGCATTGGCGACACTGGCTTCGCGACAGACGGATTCACTGTTGATGTGCTCCTACGATCCTATTGCTCTGGATATTCGGCCCTCGTCAACGCTGTAATCGCCACCAACATCACGGACTTTCAGCCTAGTTTTAGCTTGGATGTCTCCAGCTGAAATATTCCGTCAAACCTCACTTTGGCTGATCCCCAGTTCTTTCGACCGCAGCGGATCGATTGACTTATCGGAGCCAGTCTATTCTATGATTTGCTGTGTGTTGGTCAAATCCAGCTCTCAGCTGGCCTACCGGTGCTGCAGAAAACCCGGCTTGGATGGGTTGTGTGTGGCGGTGGTTCACAACTGGAGAGAAAGTCGTTCGTAGCCACAGCCCGTAAGGACGTTGTGAAAAGCCTTCTTCAGCAGTGCTCCAAATGGCGTGTGTCCGCCCCTGCCTTGGCGATTAGCGATGTGGTGCTAGTCAAGGACGAGAACCTACCCCCCATGAAGTGGCCGTTGGCTAGATTTCTGGATCTAGTCCCTGGTCGGGATGGAGTGCCGAAGTGGCGGGGTTAGAACCGCTTCTGGAACAACCAAGCGCGCAGTGACCAAGCTTTGCCTATTGCCCCTTAAGGATGAAGTTGAAGGACAGGCCTCAACTGGGGGGAGTACTTGTACTCTATCTCAGTGCATACGCATCATAAATCGGAGCTTTCTGTCTCGATTTCATATGCGAATAAATAAACATTTTATAACGTGGTGAAACAAATAATTACTTTGTTTTTATTTTGGATAAAAGTCATTGAAAAATCTCAATGACCAAACAAGTTGGAAATAAAGGACCATTAGCAAAGCATGAAGAGCTGGCTTCACTGGCTGAATTGTGTGAAACGACTGTGATCTGATGAATATTTCCCACGAAACACAGGCAATCTAAGCTTATTTCCGTAGTTATACAATATATTTTTTCCTAGTAAAGTAATTTGTCATAATACAAAATTAATAATTCGACTGCATGAGAAAATTCGTTATTCGAATCTTTGCGAAAAAGAATTTCCCTCCAGCAAATTCATTTAAAGTAACGGCACAATGATGTGGGATACCTTTTAGGAAAATTACTTGCGAATCCTCCGAGGGAAATTGGTGAGATCTGTTCAGTCTGTGAGTGTTATGCCGCTCCTGTGCTACTCCAAAGGGAAAAAAACCGCCCAAGGGCGGGCAACGATACCGTACGTTCTCAAAAGCTTGCTAAGAAGGCTACACAGGTGCAAAGCGCAATGACGGAATCCGGGAGGCCTCCGAGGTTTCCTGAATATTGGAGTATCAGCTTGCCCAGGCGATTCTCTTTGCCTTGCGCAGTTCTTTATTTTACTGCGATACATCTTTCGTGTACTGCAAGGCTTGATTTGTTTGAATAAAGAGACGAAAATAAATAATAAAACGGCATAAAGCCTTATAATCGTAATCCTAATCCTTCATTATTGTCAATGTTCCACAAAGAAGGTGGGATCCTTTTGGGATCTTTCTAATGTTTTATTGTAGAGCTCCCAGATCCTCTTCTCTGTATTGCGCACCTTTTATTTTTTTAGGTTTTTGAACTTGATGACTTGTTCAATGTATCGGTGATCTGAGAAGAAATGCTTAAAACTTTCCTGTATGTGTCAGTGCATTCCCACAGGTTGTGATGGGCGTTGGCGTTGCACCCCATGATTCGGCCGATCTTTTTCCTTGCGACTTAGTTGGATAACGCGTTCTATTGTGAAAGTTGATCTGCAGAAATTTCAGAGACATCTTTTTGATTCTCCACCATACTAACTTTCACCTCCGCATGGAAGCTCAGTAAGGTATCTTCTTCCATATCCACGTCTCTCAGAACCCTTACGAAGTCGGTCTCTTCCGACTTCGCTTCAGGGCGCACCGCTTCGGATCCGCTCCAAGCCCGTTTCAATATTATCAAAATTAGTAGATTTGTTTACAACTTTAGATTGAACAATTTTAAAATTATCATAGGAGACTTCTACTGAAAACCCTTGAGCCAATATTTCTCTGCCGATTACAATATTATTTTTCATACATTCGTCTGGTACTATATGAAACAAAACAACCAAGGAGTTGTCATCAATCATGATGTTTGATTCAACTTGTGAAGCACTGTAGGTATTGGCATTACCTATCTCCTTTAAAGAAATAACGCTATGAATTCGCTTACTTCTCTTCTCTTCTCTTACTTACTTATTAGAAACGCTTTCTTTAATGATTAAGCACTCAGCTCCGAGTCAAATGTTATTGGAAATCTCTCACCATTGATCAGCATATTCGATTGAGGCTCCACTACAGCGCATAGCTCCACTCTTTTTTCTATTCTGACTCCCAATCCAGCGTTCTGCACTTTTTTTTTTGACAGTTAGTGGCTATGTGTCCCGGCTCCTGACTTCTGTAGCACGTTACGTTAGTCTTTCCATGACGGGGCTGCGCTGACCGCCACTCCTTTCCAGTTGTCGAAACCTGGGATCCGGATCTACAGTCTTGCTTTTTGTGGCCTAGTTTTCCACACTTGTAACCCTTCCACACTTTTTCTCGTAAGATAATGTCGACCGTAGCGCAACACTGCGTGGCATCCACACCAGCAACGTCCGGATTATATTACGTCAGGCAAATCTCGCTAGTCGATTGCAACTCGCCGGCATCTGTGCCCTCTTAACCAGTTCCAGAAAGTTCCGGTTTTGTTGTTCTAACAGCGCGAATACGTCTCTAGAAGAAGTTTGGTTAGGGCCGAATCCCACTTCTGATGTCGGATAAGTTAAGCGTTCTCCTCGCGGGCTCTCATGATTCGATTGTTCGTTCCCCTGGTGGTGTTCCATGCCATGTTCTGGCTGATGCAGCGAGTCCTCGTTGCCTTTGTTGCTCATCATTGGTCAATAGATTAGCAGTTAACTCAACACGCTAAACTCAGTACGAAGAAGAGATGAAAAAGAACAGAGACCAGATCTAGCAACACAACGAAGCCACACACGGCCTAAGTTCGCAAACTGAGTCCCCATCATACCAGAACTGGTATATTTCAGCACGACCTATGGTCACACCTTAAAGTCTAAAGTCTAACGAGAGACTGAATTACCTCCTCTCCGACAGATATTAATACAATTTATTTAATTATTTTGTGGTTTCTACAAATGATATATGTATATATGTGACTGAGTAGGGTTGACGACGGAATTAGAATAATGACGCGGGATCGCGCCTCAACGCTTGATGCGAGAGAGCGAGACGAACGCTAGCGCATGACGGCGGATGCTGGCCGATCGAATGCACGAGAGCGGGCGACGAGAATAGAGCGGGCGACGCGAACATAAATATAAATAAAAGTAACGTCACGAATTCAATAAATGCTTGGCGGCCAATCTTCTTTCCGGCGGCTGCTTGACCCGACAATGTTTTTAAATGTTTTTCCAATTTAATTTGTTTATATTTACATATTTTAAACCGCGCAGCTTAAATTTTCAAATTTTAGAAGCACAATAACGTCGGGGTTGACTAATGTTCAGTTACCGAGTGCTTTCGCGAATAGACTATAGAATAAAGATAAAGAAAAGATAAACAAATACAATAAATTATTGCCGGCCAAACTTTCCGGCGGCTGCTTGACCCGACAATAATATATATAGAAATATTAAAAATATTTCTTTAAAATTCAAAGCCCCCTTATTTTTTAACCCAGTCGAAAAGTATATATAAGTTAAGGTGTCCTTGATGATGATGACCTGATGACCTTGACCTGATGATGAGGAGTCGGGTCATATCGTGACGTTGAAATAACAATTTATTGTGAAAGTAACTTATTGTAACAATTTATTTGGAAAAGTATCCTAATCGGAAAATGGAAAAATAGTTTATTGTAACTTATTGTAACAATTTATTTGGAAAAGTACTCTTAGGCAATCGGGAGAAGAATCGGCTTGACGTTCTGAGTATCGAAAATAGACTGGCTTCACGGAGTTGTGGCCCTCCGGGTGTGGTGCCGGCATTCTTGCAACATTCTTGTCAGCGTAACATACTTGCGCTCTTGCGACATACCCGGCGTAGTTGAACCCACGACACTTGAATATTGAATATTGCTTATTCCGTGGATTCTTGGTTAAGCAATTGTTAAAGGCGTAGTCGGACAGGGGCGCACATGATGGTTTCGTTGTTTAACTGGACAATGAATGTTCTTTCCAGTTGGTAGTCTCTTTCTGATAACGTGTACTAATTTAAATACTCCATTGATCCGCCATACTGCTCCTTGCTGCAAGGGAACGACGGGCGCGTCGTACTTAAATATGCGCGCGGCTTATGTGAGACCGATGAGCGTAAGACTTGTAGAGCATATACTGTATATACAATTCTTGCTTATATTATTTGTGTTTTATGTTTTAATGTTTTTTGTGTGTGTAAAACAAAGGGTTGGTTTTTGTGTGCGTGTTAAAAAGAGAGGTTCATAAAGCGCTTTTTTATTATATTTCCTCTATTTCTCAAGTCTGATTTATGTAAAATTTTCCCTGACCTAGTTTTTACCGTTACCCTGCGATTCTCTTGGAACTCCTCTAGTCTAAAACGTTGTTCCTTGGTTTTAATTTGTTTATTAGCGACGAAAAATGTATCCCCCGACTCGTACTGTTTAGGTTCCGTCCTATTTTTATTATGTCCTATATTGGCCATAGTCTGGCTTCGCTCGATCAGGCCTCTAACATCTTTAAGCGTTTTCTCTTTGAAGTTCGATAATCCCTGATAATTGATGCGTGATACGCGGTTTCAAAATAAGTCGACGGGTTTTTTGTTTGTCACTGAATGGACAGTTATTGTATCTGTCTACAGCGATCAGTGCTAACTGTGCGCTCGTGAAATTAGGGTATTCGCATTTCAAACACCAATCAATTTCTATGAAGGTTGAATGGAATGTTTCCACCTGTCCTACACCTCTTTTGTGTAGGAGTATGATACAATTCGATCTCCAATGTTCGGAGGTAGTTTAGTACCGTTGGGCAAAGGAGACCTCTTTCGTTATCAGACACTATCATTCTAGGCAACGTAAATGTAGGGCCTCTAACAGTGTTTCACGGAGGTTGATTGGATTGTAGGCGAAAGAGTTAGGCGAATTTAGTAAATTTGTCGATACAACTTAGATAAACCCGTTTTTCTAAGATGAATACATCAATTTGCAATATTTCACACGGGTAGATTGGGATGGGTGTCGGTTGTAATTCCGGTTTGTTCGGATGACGCTGATATTTGAATCGTTTGCAACAATCGCTCAATGATAACTGAGCACGAATCGTGCTCTGGGAAAATAGAATTTCTCAAGAATTTGGATGCTGACTTTTTTCAAACCTCTGTGGGCTCTGCGATGTTCCCTTTCTATAGTCTCAGAAATCTGCTCTGAATCGGACAAATCTTTTACCAATTGGAAGAATGGGAGGTAGGTTTCGGCAATCTTTACTCCATTAATTATGGAGGGTTTAAGATATGTTCCGAGTATACCTATTAGATCGGACATTGTCTCGTTGTTAAGTGGAATTAAGTGACGGTTTGGTTTTCGTCAAAAACCAGTTGATTCCTAGACGCATTGATCGGCGCTTCCACATGTGGTATCAGTTGGGAAGCATCCTCAAGCGCGCTGTGAACGGTGGCCATAGAGTCAGCTACAGAAGCAGTGCACGTAGTGGTTAACGTCGTGATACGTGAAAGAGCTTCAGCGGCGACGTTGGATCTACCGGGCTTATACGACAGTGTGCAGCCATATTCTTCAATTCGCGATTTCCATCACTTGAGCTTCGCATTGAAGTTGCGATGGGAACTCACATGAGTGAGTTATCGTGGAAATCGTGGGATATTGTGGGAATATTATTGGGGACGCATAGCGTGATGCGCTTGTTGGGTAACGGGGTTGAAGAAATGGGGTGAACCTATTTGTGTGTTCCTTACGTACTTTTCCCCTGACCGATGCGTTTTGCAGCTCTTAGCAAAACAAATATGCCTCAGGCAAATTTTTCGGGCCCCGGATAATCAGTACCCCGGAAACATCCAACGCCTTGTTTCTATACATTTTAATTAGGGCGCTGGCCACGTTAGGGGGATCTGATTGTTTAAGTTTATTCAGAATCAAGGAAAAGTGATTATTGACCTCGTTATAAAATTGTTCCAGAGTTCTATTTGTTTGTGTTAATTGGCTTAATTGGTATTCGAGGGTTCGGATGGCTCACTTGTCGGCGTAGTGAAGAGAGAGAGAGAGCCCGTTTAATTTCCGGCCAATTATGATCTTCTATAATCTAAGAGCAAAGCGCCAAATCGGCGTCACCTCCTATTTTTTGCCTAATGTAAAGAATGATGGACCTATACAAAGGCTTGCCTATAATGATCTCATAATCGTTAACAATTGTTAACCCAAGGTACATATTTCCTGAGCTCTCCCTCAAAAGTCTGGAGTTCCTTCACATAATCTGGGAGAGTAGAGGTTTCTTTAAGCTCGTACTCAGTACGCGGGCGAGCCAAAGGAAAGGGTTGGGTTACCGTAGGGCTACGATTTTCGTAATACTGTTCTAGCGTAGCTACCTCTTTACCGTATCCTCTTTTACTCCTATTACCTGATCTAATAGGGCCTTAAGGCTTTCGTCGAATTTTTGTGGATTTGATTTCTTCCATTTTAAGAGGGAAAAGAGGGAAAAAATTATATTCGGAAAATTATGGAAAATTGTATAAAAATAAGGTAATTCAATTCTTTCAATTTTTGTAATACAATTCAGTATTTATAATTTTAATTATTATGGTTAAAACAAAATAAATCTTTATTTTGGTTTAACTTGAGGGAAAAGGGAGAAAGCGCTCTACTCACCCTTTACTTAGTATAGGTGTATGGATATTGTGGTGTTCGTGTTCGTATTATTTAAATTCTTCTGATGATGGAGGAAAAAAAATACATTTTAATTATGAAGAGTAACAGAATGTAATATTATTTAAATGTAATAGGGTGTAAAGTGAACGTGTGTTACGGATGCTATTTTGTTGCATATTTTTTTATATTCTTTCTGTTGCATACTCTTAGCTTTTTTCTGTGTTGCATGCTTTTAGTTTTTTCTGTGTTGTATATTTTGTGAGTTTGGTTTTTTATGTTCTTTTTTTATATTTTTTTTGGCACTGGGCGCAGTGGTCCGCCTTGTTCCGTTTTGGTTTTTAGGCCTACTCAGGTACGGTTCCACTGGGCAGCTTTTTTTTTGGGTGCATTCCACACCTCTTTGCGTTTCCAGTAGGTTGCACACACACTATTTGTTATTTTAATTTTCGATTCATATTTCTTGCTTTCGCGAATGTCTTCACGGTGGTTCTCTTATTTATTTATATAAAACAATATTTTAACACTCGCGGATATGTCAGTGGCAAACCGCCGCAGTGCGTAATTGTTTTTTTCTATTTAATAATACAACACAAACTCCTTTTTTGTGCGAATGTCTTCGCGGTGGTTCTCTTATTTCTTTATATGGAGAAATATTTTAACACACACGGATATGCCGTGGTGGCATACCGCCGCAGTGCGTAATTGTAATTGAAATAACAATTTATCGTGAAAGAAACTTATTGTAACAATTTATTTGGAATCGTAATCGGAAAATTGAAAAATTGTTTATTGTAACTTATTGTAACAATTTATTTGGAAAAGTATTCTTAGGCAATCGGGAGAAGTATCGGCTTGACGTTCTGGGTGTCCAAAATAGACTGGCTTCACTGAGTTGTGGCCCTCCGGTCGTTAGTTCTTTATCGCCTGATCTCCCACTCCAACTCCGACTGTGGTGTCAGATTTCTTGCAACATTCTTGTCAGCGTAACATAGTTATATAATTTAAAATTGTTTATGAATAATAAAAAATAAATAAAATATTCACTCACCGGTAAAAAAAATATATGTGAATGTTTCCATCTTTTTTGCAGATATGCTCAATATTCGCATTTCAAAATACATTCTGAAGCAGATTATTATAAACTCGAAATAGATGGCTATGAAGGCAACGCAGGAGATTCTCTGAACGACCCTTGGTATGGATCTAACAATAGTCCCTTTTCAACCTATAATAAAGACAATGATCGAAGCTCACTTAATTGCGCCAGTATGTTAAAGGTAAATTACATTATACTAAATAATTTTAATGTTTTATTCTAAGCTTCAGCCTCTTCTTGTATACCGTATTATTGACAAGGACCACCTTCTGAGACGATATAAGAATGTATGTCTGTTTGTTTGACTGCATCTACGTATCCTAGTATCTCAGTTTTAAAACGCTCTACTGATATCGAACGGATATCGAAGAGCTTTTAAGATAAGAAGCAGATGTCCGCGTAAAACAAGTCATCAGGGTGTTGTGATCTTGCGTTTGGACCTGCTTACTCCCTCATGATTTCGACGATTACCAGATTGAACAGTGTTCGTCTGAAAAGGTAATCTTCCCATTGTACAATTCTTCCAGATCCGCATCATCGTACATTGCTCGTAGGATGTTTATTGTGTGAAATTCTTGTGTGGTCTGAATCTTCCTTACTCGTCCCGTAATGCCAGTTCAATCTTCTCTATTAAGCTTTCATTCAGTGTAGCGCAGGGAGCTTAGAATAAAACAAGAAAGGAAAGCTAACTTCGAGCGGAGCCCAAGTTGATATACCCTTGCAGTTGTGCCATTTCCGATCGTTCAGTTATATGGCGGCTTTGGATATAGTTGGCCGATCCCTATAAAATTTGGCAAATAAGATTATTTTGCCCAAAATGGAATCTGTCCCAAGTCCCATCTTCCTAACTTAAAAAACAGCAAAGTTATGCCAATTCCGATCGTTCAGTTATATGGCAGCTATAGGATATAGTCGGCTGAAATTTGGCAAATCAGAGTATTTTGTCGAAAATAGAATCTGTACCAAGTCCCATCTTTCAAGCTTAAAAAACACCAAAGTTATGCCAATGCCGATCGTTCTATGACTGCTATAGGATATAGTCGGCCGATTTGGTAAAGATTCTATTTTGGGAAAAATAATTCAATATGCCAAATTTCATAAGGATCGGCCGTCTATATACGATCCGCTACATATCTAATAATTTAAGATGCGTGGCGCCACCTAGCGGACTGCGACTGAACTGCAAGGGTATATAAACTTCGGCTCCGCCCGAAGTTAGCTTTCCTTTCTTGTTTTTATTTTATATCAGTACTCTTTTTTTAAATATTCACAAATAATATATAAAATAATATAGAACAAAATAATTTATTTTGATGATGCAAAAACCATTTATAAAACCATGACTTACATAACTATTTTTGAATTGACCTAATTATTAATTTTGTTTGAAATATGAGTTAAATAGGCATTTATTTTTTCTGTGTCTCCTTATTAAAAACAGGGATGCCTAAAATCTAAATAGGAGTAAATTGGCCATTATACCAACAAGAGGAAAGTAAGCCTAGCGTAGAGCATTTTAACCACTGATGCGAAAGGTCCGTTATTCAAATCCGAGTTAAAACGATTGTTTTTGATATTTTTATACCCTTGCAGAGGGTATTATAATTTTGGTCAAAAGTGTGCAACGCAGTGAAGGAGACATCTCCGACCCTATAAAGTATATATATTCTTGATCAGGATCACCTCCTGAGTCGATATGAGCATGTCCGTCTGTCCGTCTGTCTGTCGGTTTCTACGCAAACTAGTCTCTCAGTTTTGGAGCTATCGAGTTGAAACTTTGCACACATCCTTTTTTTCCTTGCAGGTAGTATATAAGTCGGAACGGCCGGGATGGGTCGACTATATCCTATAGCTGCCATATAACTGATTGATCGGAAATGCCATAACATTGGTGTTTTTTAAGTTGAAGGGTTGAGACTTTCCACACATGTTATATTTGGCCAAAAAATTTTGTCTACAAAATTTCATAAGGATCGGCCGACTGTATTATATAGCTGTCATATAACTGAACGATCGGAATTGGCATAACTTTGTTGTTTTTAAGGCTAGATTGATGGGACACTCGCGGATATGTCAGTGGCAAACCGCCGCAGTGCGTAATTGTTTTTTTCTATTTAATAATACAACACAAACTCCTTTTTTGTGCGAATGTCTTCGCGGTGGTTCTCTTATTTCTTTATATGGAGAAATATTTTAACACTCACGGATATGCCGTGGTGGCAAACCGCCGCAGTGCGTAATTGTAATTGAAATAACAATTTATCGTGAAAGAAACTTATTGTAACAATTTATTTGGAATCGTAATCGGAAAATTGAAAAATTGTTTATTGTAACTTATTGTAACAATTTATTTGGAAAAGTATTCTTAGGCAATCGGGAGAAGTATCGGCTTGACGTTCTGGGTGTCCAAAATAGACTGGCTTCACTGAGTTGTGGCCCTCCGGTCGTTAGTTCTTTATCGCCTGATCTCCCACTCCAACTCCGTCTGTGGTGTCAGATTTCTTGCAACATTCTTGTCAGCGTAACATAGTTATATAATTTAAAATTGTTTATGAATAATAAAAAATAAATAAAATATTCACTCACCGGTAAAAAAAATATATGTGAATGTTTCGTCGGGTATTATAATTTTGGTCAAAAGTGTGCAACGCAGTGAAGGAGACATCTCCGACCCTATAAAGTATATATATTCTTGATCAGGATCACCTCCTGAGTCGATATGAGCATGTCCGTCTGTCCGTCTGTCTGTCGGTTTCTACGCAAACTAGTCTCTCAGTTTTGGAGCTATCGAGTTGAAACTTTGCACACATCCTTTTTTTCCTTGCAGGTAGTATATAAGTCGGAACGGCCGGGATGGGTCGACTAAATCCTATAGCTGCCATATAACTGATTGATCGGAAATGCCATAACATTGGTGTTTTTTATCTTGAAGGGTTGAGACTTTCAACACATGTTATATTTGACCAAAATATCATGTGTACAAAATTTCATAAGGATCGGCCGACTATATCCTATAGCTGTCATAGAACGATCGAAATTGGCATAACTTTGGTGTTTTTTAAGTTAGAAAGATGGGATTTGGTAAAGATTCTATTTTGGGAAAAATAATTCAATATGCCAAATTTCATAAGGATCGGCCGTCTATATACGATCCGCTACATATCTAATAATTTAAGATGCGTGGCGCCACCTAGCGGACTGCGACTGAACTGCAAGGGTATATAAACTTCGGCTCCGCCCGAAGTTAGCTTTCCTTTCTTGTTTTTATTTTATATCAGTACTCTTTTTTTAAATATTCACAAATAATATATAAAATAATATAGAACAAAATAATTTATTTTGATGATGCAAAAACCATTTATAAAACCATGACTTACATAACTATTTTTGAATTGACCTAATTCTTAATTTTGTTTGAAATATGAGTTAAATAGGCATTTATTTTTTCTGTGTCTCCTTATTAAAAACAGGGATGCCTAAAATCTAAATAGGAGTAAATTGGCCATTATACCAACAAGAGGAAAGTAAGCCTAGCGTAGAGCATTTTAACCACTGATGCGAAAGGTCCGTTATTCAAATCCGAGTTAAAACGATTGTTTTTGATATTTTTATACCCTTGCAGAGGGTATTATAATTTTGGTCAAAAGTGTGCAACGCAGTGAAGGAGACATCTCCGACCCTATAAAGTATATATATTCTTGATCAGGATCACCTCCTGAGTCGATATGAGCATGTCCGTCTGTCCGTCTGTCTGTCGGTTTCTACGCAAACTAGTCTCTCAGTTTTGGAGCTATCGAGTTGAAACTTTGCACACATCCTTTTTTTCCTTGCAGGTAGTATATAAGTCGGAACGGCCGGGATGGGTCGACTATATCCTATAGCTGCCATATAACTGATTGATCGGAAATGCCATAACATTGGTGTTTTTTAAGTTGAAGGGTTGAGACTTTCCACACATGTTATATTTGGCCAAAAAATTTTGTCTACAAAATTTCATAAGGATCGGCCGACTGTATTATATAGCTGTCATATAACTGAACGATCGGAATTGGCATAACTTTGTTGTTTTTAAGGCTAGATTGATGGGACTTCCTTCGGATTTCATATTGGGCAGTCTTATTTGATCTGCCAAGTTTTGTAAAGATCGGCTGACTATATCCGATGGCTGCCATATAACTAAAAGATCGAAAATGCTATAACATTTTTTTTTTTTGTAAGTTATTTTTTTTTAAGTTGGAGGGTTGGGACATTTCTCCAATTTTATTTTTGGCCAAAATATCGTAGCTCGTAACTAACATATTACAAATGGCATAAATATCGGCCGACTATATATTGTTGTTGCCATATAACTGCTGCCATATTCAAAAGTTAAACTTTAACTATTCTTTTATAAATTCGATGAATATATAGTATATTTTATAAACTAATTAAAACAAAGGATTGATGCTGGTTTCCGTAATGTTTATTATGAATCCTCACATACTCAGCCCCCTCACCACGACAAGGTCTCAATCCACGAGAGGTAAATAAATAACTAAATCTATATTGCACTTTATTATTAAATAAATAATTTATCGAAATATACAAGCATATTACTAATTTCTATAAATATATACTGTTGGCACCTAGTGCCAAGACCTACTACCCAATCAAGATGCATCAGTAGGTCACGATATACAAGCATCAGACCTACTAGCCTATTAATAATGTAACTCTAAGCATGAGCCAATCCCCAACCTACTAACTCGGCACTAGTCGATGGCTCCGGAAGCAGAAACAGCGTGATCAGCGGGAAGAATGACCAACTGACCGAGGCACGCCGAAACCAGCCAGCGAAGCCGAAATTCGTGTGGAAAGCAGTACGTGAACAAACAACCCCTGAGTCAGCAGACTCAGAGGTGGGTGACCCTGGCATTAACCTTAGTTTAGCACGTCCAGAACTTTGACCTTTCTTAGATTTAATGATGTATAATTTAGCATCTTATATAAGAGTTATTCTTCTGAAATAAAGACAGTTCCGAAACCAGAATCAATCGTCTCGTTACTCAGTGTCTGGACCACGGCACTTAAAATCAACCTACTTCGAGTGATCCTGTGTAAAACGGTTCACAAGTAGAATCCGCGGCATACCAGTCTACTTCTAGTGTTGCTCCCGTGAAACGGACCACAAATAGACCCCGCGTCACCTTATTACTTCACGTGTTGCTCCCGTGAAACGGACCACGAGTTGATCCCGCGGCATACCAGTCTACTTCGAGTGTTGGTCCCGTAAAACGGACCGCCAGTAGACCCCGCATTACCTAACTACTCCAAGTGTTGCTCCCGTGAAACGGACCACGAGGAAACCCCGCGGCATACCCGTCTAGCTCGAGTGTTGCTCCCGTGAAACGGACCACCAGCAGACCCCGCGCTATCTAACCTACTTCGAGTGTTGCTCCCGTGAAACGGACCGCCAGTAGGACCGGCCGATAAGGAATCAGCCGAACCACCATATCCAGGTAAATTTAGTCAGGACTATTTACGGTTTTGACTACGACTCCGGGACCTACCGTTACTCCCGTGAGTTCAAGTTTGACGTAGTTGCCGCATAACGCTCTACGGACGAACATTTGGTGACCCCGACGTGATCCTTTAGGATCACATCTTGAACAAAAACCTCAACGCAATTTAACTCAACGAAAAAAAAAAAAGAGAGGAGAGATACATCGCAACAATGGGATCAGAATCAGACCCCGTAATCCAAATGCTCATTGATGAGCAAATTGAAAGCAACATAGCCATCCAAAGGCTAATAAGAAACTTCACTAAGGACTCCGCAGAGCGTAAACTCAATGGAGGATACTTCGAGGAGAAACTCAGACAGCTCACTCACTCATGGACCCAGTTTAAAAAAAATGATGCCAAGCTCCAGGAGCTAGCACTAAGTCCTGAGAATGAGTATTTCACAAAGGCCAAAACGCTAGAAGAGCTTGTGAAAAAATATGAAGCAATGTTTTCGGATGGAATCCCATCAGTGTCAGGCCCGTCACAAAGGCCCCGGAAAACAGGCGAAAATCTCGAGCCAAAGGCACAATCATCACGAGGAAACGAAGGAGAAGACCTTCGATTAACATCATTAAAACGAAGACATGAAGGACGATTAGACGATATGGAAGACTTTCTGTGCAACCGCACCGAAGGACGGGAAGTGTCCACACACGTCAGACAACACATGAAGGAGCTATGGAAGGAAATCGTCACGGGATACCATGATCTCGTCGACCTGGAACCAGCCATAAAAAATGATGGACACACCGATGACAGATTTCAGGTTGTACGAGCAGAATACTTTTCGTTTTTGAGCGAAGAATCGCAATCAACTTCAGCATCAACACAAAAACTCGCGATTGCACCTCCGTTTGTAATACCACCAGTAGAAATTCCAAAGTTTGACGGAGACTACCGGCATTGGCTACGATTCTACGAAATTTTTACGGAATGCATCCACGATCAAGACTACAGTGATTACTAAAGTGACTACAAGACTACTAAAAAATTCCGTCATTTGGAGAATCATGTAACAGGTGAAGCACAAAACCTAATCGCAACGTCGATTGGCAGACAGACCAGTTACCAGGATGCATGGCAACGACTAAAGAATCGATACCACAATGAACGGCTGTTGATTAAATCCGCGATTCAAGAGCATTTCGGACACCCCAGAACAAATGGATCAGCGGACCAGCTGCGCAGCTTACATGATACCGTGCTCCGAACGGTCGCCACTCTCGACGCACTCAAAGTGTCAACAGACAACTGGGACCCAATCTTGATACACATCATTGAGGAAAGATTGGATCCACACACGCTGTCAGCTCTAGAACTAGCCGTCACCGATCCAACCAATCGACAATCTCTGAAGCAGATGTTAGAAAACCTTGAGCGTCAGGCAACCAGTCAAGTAACAATGCAGAAAAATACGTCCGCTGCTCCACTTCGATCCAGTTCATCACGATTGGTGTGTTCAGCCACAGCCCTGCTTACAGATAAGCCCACATGGCCCAGCCGGAACCCATCAGCAATGCCGCACACTCCTAGATTCTGGATCACAGATTAACATAATCACCAGAAGGATGGCTGACACACTTGGACTACAATTGGAGCCATCAACCCTGAACATCGCTGCACTGGGAGAAACAACTAAAAGATCACGAAAAAAAGCTGTGGTGACCCTATCATCATTAACCACTGACTTCGAAGATCAAATCAACGTCGTTGTACTACCGGAAATAATGCCCAATCAACCATCCCACCCTATTCAAGCGCCAAGAAATATCTCACCTCGGTTGCGCTTAGCCGATCCTGAATTTACGCAGCCCCAGAATATTGATCTGTTGTTGGGCGCCGAAATCATCTCCCAGCTTATGAGGCCACAACAGACATATTTGGGAGAAGGACAACCACTACTAAAAAATACCGCGCTTGGATGGATTGTCATGAGGCCAGTGCGACCGGAATCAGCTCCTAATAGCAAGGCAGAACAAGTCGTCGGTAATACGACATGCATCGGCAAGGAGCAAATAGTAAAATCCGGAAGTTCCCCACTCATTGCGGATCAAAAAGAAGCTAACGAGCCACGACAAGATCGACAAGGAGAGCCGCAGACGGACCCCAATCCACAAGCCCAAGGTTGTCAACTCACAACTGAAGAGCACAGAGTGGAAGGGCCACTAACCAAGGAAATTCAAGGAGTAGAAGTCACCTCCTATCTGGCATGGGTAACATGCATCTCCGAAAGGGAGCAAGAAGCAAGGTCAAGAGAGGACCAAGAGTCCTGTATGCGCACTGACCAACCAGAAAAAAGGTGTAGTACTTCATGGGATGCCCAAGGAGAATGGTTACGAGGGCGCGCAACAAGGCGAAGGAGACAACAGGTCGGATAGAATTATCGTTGGTAGAGATCTCACCCACATGATTCAAAAAATTTTTTTTACTAGTCGATGGCTCCGGAAGCAGAAACAGCGTGATCAGCGGGAAGAATGACCAACTGACCGAGGCACGCCGAAATCAGCCAGCGAAGCCGAAATTCGTGTGGAAAGCAGTACGTGAACAAACAACCCCTGAGTCAGCAGACTCAGAGGTGGGTGACCCTGGCATTAACCTTAGTTTAGCACGACCAGAACTTTGACCTTTCTTAGATTTAATGATGTATAATTTAGCATCTTATATAAGAGTTATTCTTCTGAAATAAAGACAGTTCCGAAACCAGAATCAATCGTCTCGTTACTCAGTGTCTGGACCACGGCACTTAAAATCAACCTACTTCGAGTGATCCTGTGTAAAACGGTTCACAAGTAGAATCCGCGGCATACCAGTCTACTTCTAGTGTTGCTCCCGTGAAACGGACCACAAGTAGACCCCGCGTCACCTTATTACTTCACGTGTTGCTCCCGTGAAACGGACCACGAGTTGATCCCGCGGCATACCAGTCTACTTCGAGTGTTGCTCCCGTGAAACGGACCGCCAGTAGAGCCCGCGTTACCTAACTACTCCAAGTGTTGCTCCCGTGAAACGGACCACGAGGAAACCCCGCGGCATACCAGTCTAGCTCGAGTGTTGCTCCCGTGAAACGGACCACCAGCAGACCCCGCGCTATCTAACCTACTTCGAGTGTTGCTCCCGTGAAACGGACCGCCAGTAGGACCGGCCGATAAGGAATCAGCCGAACCACCATACCACCGGTACTTGAGGAAAACCACCCCAGGACTTCAAGCACATCAACTCATGCCTGATCACAGCAAGCGTCTGGCCAACCCGAGCAGTCCCTTGCAGAATCCAGGTAAATTTAGTCAGGACTATTTTCGGTTTTGACTACGACTCCGGGACCTACCGTTACTCCCGTGAGTTCAAGTTTGACGTAGTTGCCGCATAACGATCTACGGACGAACATATACAATTTAAGATAATGAATTTAATAAATAAATGAATAATAACAATTAATATGATAAATAAATAAATTAATAACTTAAGAAAATTCCATCATGATGACTGTAGATTGTTTTGTATGTAATAGCTACAGCATTCCTCATCTCATTTTCAGCAAATATCCAATCAATTTGCGTTAAATGATTTGTAGTTGCAATTGATTGGACTAAGGTTATGTTCACTTAAAGCCTCTTCAAGTTGATCAGTGCTTCTGGATCTGCATATATTAAAATCTCCTAATATTACCAATTTGCTATTATTTTCTAATCTGCGTATTCTTTCTACATCCGCCATAACTTCATTTCGAAATTGTGTTATAGGATACGCAGGATTCCTATAAACAACAATAAAAGATGTATCAAGATATTTAAAAGCAATCGATTGATATATGGTTCTAGGCTTTAAAGACTTATTTGTCTCAAACAAAAACATTACATTTTCAGAAATGTTTTGCTTGGCATAAATAATTATTCCATTTTTCCCAGAACCATTTAATCGATTGCTATCAATTCTTTTTATAATGTCGAAATCTTGCACAAATAATAGAGTCGTTAAAAATATCTATATATATATAGCCATCGCGAGCTTCGAAGAGACTCAACATTATGGTAATATAGACTTCGTTTGCTTCGTTTCTGTTAACCACAAAATCAAAATGCGTAGTCAAGAACTTTTCCTCTCTTAAATTTTGCTCAAAATCTTGTTGGAGGAACAAAGTCGCCTAAAAAGAAAAGTCCCGATGCGCTAGTGGCTCTACTGCATCCAACATATAGCGAAGCTCGTTTAATGCCTCTTTTAAGATACACCGCGACTTTGCTATATGTTGCTCCTTGGCTTTTATGGATGGTAATAGCCTCAGCAGGAACAATTGGGAATTGTTTTCTGTCAACAGAAGCATGCTCTGATCTTCCACACTGAAAAACTCGAGAGGCTTTTACTATAGGAGTTCATTCGGGATCTGGACTATTTCGAACTTTTGATCTAGCGATAGCACCAACCATGGGCTCGAAAAAATTAATCCAAGTCGCGTTATTAAATTTGAGCCATTAACTACGCAATGGTCAATTTGCTTTAGCTGACCAGTTGCTCCATTTACAAGTCCGTCATTTGTGTCAATATTAACGGTTACCATATATTTAGCAGTTGTTTTGAGATGAAGAACATATGGTAAACCCTGAGTTTCAGAGGTTTTCATATTTTGAGCATATCTTAACGTATTTTCTCTGTATTGTGCAGATATGTTCGCAGTTTTCAAACCAACTCTTCCGTCCCAATTTGTGCTAATTTAATGGAATTGAAATGGTTTACTTCTTCGTTAGAAGAAAATAAATGAATGGCATCATCTGGAACTTCGCTGGGTGAAACAACTCTTTGTTTTAGGAGCTCTATGTCTGCAATTGTCATAGAAGCCTCAGATAAATTATTTAAGGCTTGTGCAAATGCATGATCGCCTCTTTGACGCATTATTTCAGTGAGCTCAAAATACTTAAAGTTGCTCCATAGGCTATTTCCTGCTAAAACGCTATAAGGATTATTCGTCCTCTCCGAAAATATCCAACTGTCTCCAACTGGGGAAAGCTGCTTTAGGTCTCCAAAAACTATAATTGATTTTCCCCCAAAACATAAGTCTGCGCATCGGAAAATTTGTCGAAGCCTTTGATCCAAAAATTAAAGCATTTTTGAGCCAACCATGGAAATTTCATCAATTATAATTAATTGAAGATCTATCAATTTGCAATGAATTGTATTTAAACTATCATTGCTTAAAGGTCTTAAAGGACCTGAGGCCTGATTAATTGGAAAAGAAAACACTGAATGAAGAGTTAATTCTCCAATCCCAAAAGCAGCTTTTCCAGTTGGAGCACATAGTAAAACTTTTGCCGAATCCGTAGCACCAGGAAGCTTATTGGCTCGCCAAGTCACAGACTGATATATGGTTGAAATCAGTCTGCTTTTCCCTACACCGGCCCCTCCACCAACATATTCGTAAAATATATTTTTAGAAACAACATTATGCATTACATGTGCATAATATTGTCTTTGTTTGTAGTTGAGGGTCCGAGTTAGCGAGCAAAGGTCATCATTGGAAACTAACGGGGGGATTCTAATTAATTGAAGTTCGCCATCTTCTTCAGGCAGGTTCTTCCAAAATGGGATTATTATCCCCTCTATCCTCTTGCAAATCTTCAAGAACTCTTTCTAACTCCATATCATCAAACACATCATAGTTTCCTTTCATGATCCTAATAGATTCATGATTAGTTCTGAATGTGTTTTCAACGTCGTTGGAAAGAAGTTCAGCTTCTTCATTTCGCCAAGGATAGAAAAGCATTGAATGCTCTCGGAAATAATTCGATGGTGAAAAGTTAATGCTAAAGCGAACCCATCTAAGAATCAGGCTTACGTTTCTTAACGTAACCAGACCCGTCCATCAGTGGATAGTTTTGCTCAGCAACTTCGTCTTCAACATCAACCTCCAAATCATTTGCTTCATCATAGTCCTTACTATGATTAGCGGCAGATCGTGTATTGCGCTTATGAAATGTATACCAAGCTGCAGAATCTGCTAAACAAATTCCTTCCAGCTGCTCATGCCTTTGCACATATCGGTCAAGAATATTACGCTCAAAAATATCCACCGAGTTGTTTGGTAGTCGCTCTAATTCTTCATTTGAGCGAGCCAATCGAACTCGTTTGTCTGGATGACAAGTGTTTATAAAAATTTTACCTTCACTTGCCTCTGACATATGCAGGCCCAAAATATTGTATGATGCTTCTTGGGCTGATATTTCTGTAGCGTTAATAAACTTGTTCCCTATGTGCTGCAATTTCAATAGATAAATTCCCATGGCTTATTTCTGCCATGGCTAATTTGTAGGCTTCAAAATTAGTATCAAGGTGGGACATAAAATATTCAAAATTATTAAATAAAGCTGCGTCTTCATTGGGAATTGTCCTTAAAGTTTCCTTAATTTTTTATACAAAGATTCATGTTCTTCAACATTTACTTCGTTTTCTTCTATCGAATGCTAAACAACCGTTTCGGTCATAGGAGGGTATGGCATATTAAAACGGCAAAACTCCTGTCCGCGTAACTCTCTTAGGCAAGATGAACTGTACTTGTGACGTTGATACTGAATTACTTCTTGTAGTTCAGGATCATCTCCATTTGTGGTAATAAACCTATCGATAAAGTTTATTACTTGCTCGGTATTTTCGGCGTCATCGAGCTTAGGAGCACCAGCAAGCCAGTACATGCCATGAGAATGCGGAGGTCCTCTGTGCTGAAATTCGATTCTCCAATAAAAATGGGAAAGATTAAATTCCCCAAATATATCGGTTTTGAACAATTTCATTAATTGTCGCAACCTATAACCGAGCCTTTTCGGAGCTAGAAAGAGCTGCCGCTTCTTCCTCGCTTATAACCCTATTATCCAATAGAAGAGAAAGGATAACTAACAGTTCATTCCACTTAGTTTCAGCAGCGGAAAGTGTTATAAAAAACGTTGGCAACCCGAATTGTCGAATCATGGCGATCACTTTCTTTTTCTCAGCCTCCCAATGAGCTGGTGCAGACTGTAAGCCTTTAAGGATGTGGTAGCCATCATCATGTTGCACAAGTCTATGTACAAAAGACTCATCTCGCAGATTACCAGCGGTAACTGATCCGGATTTTTTGCGTAAAGCAATGGAGATTGAATTTTGTATACGCTGCATTTCGTAAAATTTATACATATATAAAACTCTAGGAAACACAGCGCAACGACGGTCGTAAAAACGGATTTGGGATCTGGCTTTTTTTGCATAGGTTGTATTTCCTTTAAATATTTCTCCGCAATGAAAGTTCCTCTGCATCTTCGTCAAGCGTTAAGCTTTTTGGGCTGCGGCCTTCTCCCGGTGTCAATGCAATGCGTTGAATTGCAGAATCATTATTTTCATGGCCTCCGGGATTTAAATTTTCTTCGAGTTCTACAGCATTTTGGGATAGGTGCTGCTGCTGAAGAAGTTGCTCTACCGCTTCGCGATCAGATTCATCCGCAATAAAAGGAATTTTATTTCTTCCTTGAAGTTGTGCTAGCCATGACTCCTTAAGTGAAATTTTGTGCTTGCTGTAGAGCTCGGTAGTCACTAAGTACCGTACAGCTTCAAGGACCCGAGCGGGTCGAATAGTTTCACTCATGAAATTGTGAGCGTACTCTAGCCTCCTTTTTAAATGGACTTGGATGACATGAGTAGAGTCGAAAGAGCGCGGAAGCGCAGTCACAATGTCAGGAACTGAAATAGGAACGTTCACTACGGCGCCTCGGACACCGCATTGCCTTTCATAGCCGAGAGAAATAATCCTCATGAAAGGGATTCTCGGTGAAATAAGGCGCTCTTCGAGGCAGGTGAGTCCATTTAAGCACTCGGAAATTTCTGGAAGGTCGAAACCATTCGAAAGGCAGAGCGATGGGAGTTTGCCTAAAGAGATGGCACGACGGCAGGTATTGCAAAAATTATATTTGCCGGACGGACTAGGAAACTTTCTTGACAAATAGAAAGCGTTGCCAACGTTTAGGAGAGGAAATTTGGAAGAGATAGCCAGGATGTATAATCCACTTACCTGCGAACGGAACCACGTTCCTTCACAGCAGACGCAAATTTCCATTGGTCCTTCCTTTATGCTCCTGTGGTAAAGATCCCTCGCCGATGATCGAATCCTGTGACGCTGTAGTTCTCGTTCCTGCTCCATCTCATCCTCCGAAAGTTGTGCTCTTGCGTCCATATTCCTTTGTGACTGCCTTTGGGAGGCATCCAATCGATTTTGGGGGTTCATCCTAAAGTTTATCAGTCGATCCTCTGCCATTTAGCGAATTTGTTCCTCCCGAATCCTCCGCTGTTGTCGTGTTTCCCGCCGTTGAGATGTGTTCATCCGTTGTTCCTGTGATCTTGCGATGGGGTTTCTCCTAGTTGCTCTCCTGTTATTTGCGTCTCTTTCCCGTTCTCGCTGCCTGTCTTCCGGATTCCTTCGTCTTTGTCGGTGCTCCTCAGTGTTCCTTTCCTGTTCCCTTGCATGGTCCTCTAAGTCCTGCCGATGATCAGCGCGCGCTGTGGCATCCCGAATCCGTTCGGGAATACGGTACTCCGGATCGGTCCTCCGAGTGGCATGATCAGCAGTATTTTGTACCTGGTCTCGTCGGCGCTCCTCGGGGTCCTCTCGGCGATTGGCCCGTGCCTCCATATCCCGAATCCGTTCGGGAATTCGGTACTCCGGATCGGTCCTCCGAGTGGCATGATGAGCAGTATCTTGCACCTGCTCTCGTCGGCGCTCCTGGGGGTCCTCTCGGACTCGGAATTTTTTGTTTCAAATGTAATATGAAAACTATTTTTAAATACACTATGCACTATATTTTCCTTTCATAGAGATACTTTTCTCACACTTATTTTTGCACTTAAAAAAATACTTTTTTCACACTCACTTTTTAAAAAAATACTTCTCACTGCTATCTGGCAGAGTAACGTCGTCACTCAATAAATTTTTGGCAAGGGATAAATCCCATGGACAAATAAAAACCCCTATTCCTAAAAGGGCTCTTTAGGGCTGTAGACCCAAAATAAAATTCATTTAAATTTTATGATTGTTAGTCCCACTTAGAATTTGTCACATGAAACCCAACTCTTTGAGTGTTTGGCTGAATGGGATAAATATGTTTTTTTTTAAATGGATGATGATATGAAAAAATTTACCATATGAATAGTTAACTTTATAGAAAATTCTGCAAGGGTATATCAACTTCGGCTCCGCCCGAAGTTAGCTTTCCTTTCTTGTTTTACAAACATTTTTTACTTTTTTATTGAACCCAACAATTTTTTTTTGTTTACTGATAGCCTTGGAGATTACGCAACTTTTACTATCGCGTATATGTGGAATAATCCGCATACTCAAAATATAGTCCTATAGTCCTTGGAGTTACACGTGTATATTCGATTAACAGTATCGTTTTTTGAAGTTTGTGCATATATGTGTTCCACAAATTAGAAATTATTGTTTGTAAAGTATTGAGTATTGAAGTACAAAACAAAATCCATTTTCGAAACTAAGGTTTGAAAACCGGACTTTCCATGTCGGCATTCCGGATCTTTTTTTGGGGTGGTGGCCAATATTAAGTTAATTCTATTTAGTGTTTCAATCTCTTAATAAAAACAAGAAAGGAAAGCTAAATTCGGTCGGAGCCGAAGTTTATATACCCTTGCAGTTGAGTCGCAGTCCGCTAGGTGGCGCCATGCATCTTATATTATAAGATATGTAGCGGATCGTATGTAGTTGGCCGAAACTATATGTCTCCTTATAAAATTTGGCATATCGAATTATTTTGCCAAAAGAGGAATCCATTGAAACTCTCATCCTTCTAACTTGAAAAACAACGAAGTTATGGCATTTCCGAATAATCAGTTATATGGCAGCTATAGGATATACTCGACCGATCCCGGCCGTTCCGACTTAATACTGCCTGCGAAGGAAAGAAGGGTGTGTGCAAAGTTTCAACTCGATAGCTTTAAAACTGAGAGACTAGTTTGCTTAGAAACGGACAGACGGACAGACGGACATGCTCATATCGACTCAAGAGGTGATCCTGATCAAGAATATATATACTTTATAGGGTCGGAGATGTCTCCTTCACTGCGTTGCAAACTTTTGACCAAAATTATAATACCCTCTGCAAAGGGTATAATAACTCAGAAAATTTCACAAAGACTTACAATTTTACGAACAAAAAAAATCATATATTGCATATGAATAAAACCCTGCAGTACTTAAGTTCCTCGCACCGCCGTTTCAGGACGGTGTTTGAAAATAAAAATTAAATCATAAATAAAAAACTAATCAAAGTAGGCGAACCGACTCCGCCACGCCTCTGCTGCTACTGAAGGTCCCTCAGATATTCCTCTTTTTTCTTATTAATCTCTAAAGTTTTCAAGGCACTCCAAATATTTTCCGCGGAAAACTCAAGCCTCTTGGTCAACTTATCTGCTTGTATATCTTAAGATCGGGGGTTCGAATTCCAGCAGATAAAGTTAAACCCTAACTGCAAGGGTATATAAACTTCGGCTTCGCCCGAAGTTACCTTTCCTTTCTTGTTTTTCGTTAAAAAAGTTATTGAATGTATCATTTTATTATTAGACCCCGATATTAAAAAATAAATAAACGTTAAAAATATATCTCATTATACACAATCTCATTATACAATTATCTTTTTATACATAAGATATATTTTTAATGTTTATTTATTTTTTAATATCGGGTTCCAATAACAAAATGATACATTCAATAAATTTTTTAACGAAAAACAAGAAAGGAAAGCTAACTTCGGTCGGAGCCGAAGTTTATATATCCTTGCAGTTAGGTAGCAGTTTAGATAATTATATATATATCGTATCGTATATAGTTGGCCGATCCTTACGAGAATAGGATATAGTCGCTCGACCCCGGCCGTTCCGACTTATATACTGCCTGCAAAAGAGGGATGGGTGCAAAGTTTCAACTCGATAGCTGCAAAACTGAGACTTAGCGTGGAAACAGACAGACAGTCGGATATGCTCATATCGACTCAGCACGTGATCCTGATCAATAATATATATACTTTTTAGTCTCCTTCACTGCGTTGCACACTTTTGACCAAAACTATAATACCCTCTGTAAGGGTATAAAAACGTCCCATTAGTGTTTACCTTATTTTAAAATTTTGAAATAATTTGGGTATATTTGTTACTAAAATTTGAGCAATATTTGTTCTACGATTTTTATACCCTTGCAGAGGGTATTATAATTTTGGTCAAAAGTGTGCAACGCAGTGAAGGAGACATCTCCGACCCTATAAAGTATATATATTCTTCATCAGGATCACCTTCTGAGCCGATATAAGCATGTCCGTCTGTCTGTCTGTCTGTCGGTTTCTACGCAAACTAACTCGTCTCTCAGTTTTAGAGCTATATAGTTGAAACCATAGCTTGCAAATAACTGTTAACCGATTCGTGCGGTCTCAAAATAAGTGTTTGTCACTGAGACTTTAAGCAAAAAGTCTGAGAGCAACCGATTGAGTTGCTCGTATACAAATTTTGCTCGCGCTCAGTCAAAGCACACTTTTTTCTGTTTTCGTTTGGTCTGCTCATTGTAGGACCATTTGCTTCAGTTCGACGATTCAAAAAGTCTTTTGTGCATGTATGTGTGTATGTGAAGTTTAGTGGGCTCAACTTGTCAATTTGCTTTGTAAATCTCTCGTGTAAAAAGTGATTCATCAAATTTATTGAAAATGGGACGAGAACTTGATAAAAAAGTGCATCAATTTTGAATCAAAAAATTTTGATCAAAAGTGTGCAACGCAGTGAAGGAGACATCTCCGACCCTATAAAGTATATATATTCTTGATCAGGATCACCTCCTGAGTCGATATGAGCATGTCCGTCTGTCCGTCTGTCTGTCGGTTTCTACGCAAACTAGTCTCTCAGTTTTAGAGCTATCGAGTTGAAACTTTGCACACACCCTTCTTTCCTTCGCAGACAGTATATAAGTCGGAACGGCCGGGATCGGTCGACTATATCCTATAGCTGCCATATAACTGATTAATCGGAAATGCCATAACTTTGGTGTTTTTTAAGTTAGAGGGTTGACTTTCCACACATGTTATATTTGACCAAAATATCTTGTGTACAAAATTTCATAAGGATCGGCCGACTATATCTTATAGCTGTCATAGAACGATCGAAATTGGCAGTACTTTGGTGTTTTTTAAGTTAGAAAGATGGGATTTGGTACAGATTCTATTTTGGGCAAAATAATCTTATTTGCCAAATTTCATAGGAATCGGCCAACTATATCCAAAGCCACCATATAACTGAACGATCGGAAACGGCACATCTGCAAGGGTATATCAACTTCGGCTCCGCCCGAAGTTATCTTTCCTTTCTTGTTTTAAATTACTTAAGGTAACGTTAAAAAATTAAGAGGTTTTAAAATTGAGAAAAGCGCGCTACTTTACAACCAATGAAGTTCACTTCACAAGCTTTTAGTTGCCGAGCAAAAAAATAAATGTAAAAATTCAGAGATTCCAACTTTGGATGAAAATTCCAAAGATATGGCAACTGCTAGATGGCATTTTTTAAATTTAGTTGGTATGCCCATATTTCAAAAATGATTTGTACTATAAACAATGATGGTCAGCGAAATAACACGGCCTACGTATCTCAATATATGGTCAAATTTGATCCATTTCTTGTCTTGGAAACTTCTCGTGGAAACTTTGGGTGATGGAACATATGTTTCTTCTGGATTTTGGTTCAGTAGAGCCTAAAGGTTTTGAAGCAGTTAAAATTTTGCGTGGAGGAAAAATGCCTTAAGGGTCGCGAAACACTGGTTAAGAAGTTAGCACCAAACCCCGGCGCCGTTCTTTTCCACGCCGCCTGGTACTCCACCCGGACCATGGAAAATTAAGGGTATAACGTTATTAAGGGTGGAAAATTAAGAGTATTTTGAAAAAACTTAAAATTATGGACTGAATTTAAGATTAGCTGGTTATGTAATGTCATCTTATGCGTATGGCTGATCTGACATTTTTGGAGTTGAATAAGTTGTTTGAAACAATGTTGCGAATAGATCGGCAATAGCAATATCAGAGCTCGATGAGTTTCGGAACGCAGGCAATGAAAGAAAAGAAAAATACTTTCGCTTTGGATGAGACGACTGGCGGAATTTTTTAGCTTGAATTTCAACTTACTAAGACGTCAACTGCGGCAAAAGTCGTTATGGGGAGATTTCATCCATAGCCTATGCTTGCATGGACTAGCGTGATGCGTAATGGCTCTAATAGTCATGCTGATGGGGGTCCTACCCTCATAAATAAATGGGATGTTCTTTTCTTTTTGCAGGGAGATGGATCTTTAACCTATAAGTGTTGCAGCATAAATACCTTGGTGTTTCCTTCTATAGGCGCCTCACTTTTGTCTACCACATAAAGATTGTTGGTGCCACCCTAAAGGACAAGATGCGGTGCCTCTATTGGCTTATAAAAGGAGCCGAAGTTGATATACCCTTGCAGTTAGGTAGCACCATATATTATCAATCACCATCAACTCAATTTTCTAACAAAAATAATGAAAACAGCCTCAAGCATCTTTAAAAGTAACAACGTTGTGCCATTTCTAGTTGTTTAGTTACATGACAGCTATAGGATACAGTCGACCGATCCCGGCCGTTCCAGCTCTAATACTGCCTGAAAATAACAGCAAAGTTTCAAGTCTGTAAATTACTACACCTATCCGTTTAAAAGCAGCAAGAGGCTCCAACTTTTGAGACTTCTACACCGACTTTTATTTTATTATTTTTTTTTATTTTATTTTTATACATCGACTGAATAATGTTTGTGAGCGTAGCTAGAGTAGCTTAGAGCCCGATTCGAGAGTCGATTGTCTGTTCTAGGAGGGAGGTGAGTTTCTTTATTGTTTGGGCTTTTTTCGCTGGCTGCTTTTGGTAAAGATGGGAAACTTGAAAATGTGAAAGGGTTATGGATAGTCCTAATTGTTGGGTATCGAGAACAAAGAAGACTCCAGGGGTGGTCGTGGAATAAGTAGGAAAGTTTGGATGGGTGACATGCTCGCAGGCGCTAGTTCGATCGTAAATAGAATCCGTGTGATTCTTACCCTGTTAACCATGTTTGTATCAAATTTGACCCTGCTATTTCAGAACTCTGCTTCCAAAGCTTCTTCGCCGGAGCCACTGACCACAACTATCTCGAGGCACACACGCTCAAATAGGCGGATTGAGCCACTCCTTCAGGGAAAGTGCTGATTCCGCAGAGAAAGGCAAGTGCACTGGTATCCAGCTTCCTATAATTTTATATAGGAATATATTTTAAATCTTCCTGGTATTAAGATTTAATGCAGCTTCCTATAATTTGTTAAGAACTCTTTAATGGGACTATCGGACTAAGCATGGTACTATCGAGCAGGTAAACCGAATAAAATCTGAAATACATTCGAGCCCAAACTTTAGACTGCGTTTATATCGACGGCCTGGTTTACAAAATAAAGGTCTTTCGTTACAAAACACTCGCAAGTTGCTTAGGTCGCACCTCATAAATAAGTACTTTACTGTAAGATGCAAAAATTGTACAAATGACGAGCTTAACATTGAAGCTTATGTTCTACAAGGGAGCGTACTAGGACCAATCTTGTAACATACATCCTGTACACAACAGACATTCCCACAAGCCACCAAATGGTTATATCAACCATCGCTGACAGCACTGCATTATGTGCCGCTTAAAATCTCCAAATACAGCAACAGAAAATAACAAAACCCCCTCGAGAAAACCACCTTTTCTCTCTCTGTAAAAAAGTGGCTAGCTGAATGGCGTATACGAGTCAATAAGCAAAAATATGACGTTATCATATCACGTTTTTACTCAACCGAACCACTTATCCATCACTAACCTTAAATACAATACCAATTCCACAAGTTAACGAAGTCACCTACCTTGGCATCCATTAAGAAAGGCTACTTAACCTACAATGTTATAGAAGCAAAAAGAAACTGCCTAGAACTGAAGGCCAACAGTTTCCATTGGCTAATAATTTTCCGTTCGCCTCTCCAACTAGACTACAAATTCCTTCTCCATATTCCTATCTAAAAGCAATTTGGACTTACAGCTGCGAACTTTCATTAACGCATCAATATAGAAATTATTCAATGTGGAAGTTATCAAATGGAAACGTCCCGGTGGCTCATTTCATGCCTGCGGGAGTCAGCCTTGGAGACGGTGAGGGCTCTGGAAATTATTGACGTGAACTACGATGTTGCCCTTGACCTCATTATTATTTCAGTCTCACATTAATGAGATCCTGCAGCTTCGTGTGGTCCAGTCTGTTGGCACTTTTCGGGAGCTATCGGATCGGTTCAATGGGCATATGCAGGCTCTCATGAGTTCCGGATCAGCTGCCGAGATCCAGGGAAGCTTGCTTATCCAGATTATCCTCCAAAAGTTCCACAAAGGCCAAGTGGGAAGACACTCTCGCCGGAAACAACGACACCCTTTCATCTGGGAGTCCATGGTACGATTCTTAGAGCAAAGGTGCGAGACTCTCGAAAACGTTGACTTTTCTTTGGCTTCACAAAACACAGAGAGTGGACCTGCTGATTGGAGCCAGCTTATTGTTTGGCTGCCAAATCCAGTTAGGTCACAGGCTCCCCATGGTTCAGAATACGCGATTTGGCTGCGTGTTTTCTGCATGCTGTGGACTATCAGGGGAAGCGTTAGCGCTCTGTGCTAGGGAGGACTGTGACCTTCCAAAATTGTTATTGAAGGCCCACCCTTCAATGGGGGGAGGATGTTGAGCCAAGCAGCCACCAAAAAAATCATGTAAAATAATCATAATATGTTTAGCTGCAACTGTTGTTATCAGCATTTATATTGATTAAAGCGGCATATATTAGGGTTAAATTGAACCCAAATAAAATATTGAAAATCTGAACTAACACTCGTCTATTTATTCGGCTGCTATTAAAAACTATTAATAGCATAGCAGGCCGTTTTTTGTCAATACTGCGGATGGAATTAGGTTTTTTACCTTGCCTTGGTCTTGCAGCCACAGCGAGAACCAAGTACAGCAGGAGCACAGTCAGTAAAAAACCCGGCAAGCCTTCCCTGACTACTCTTTTTAAAAAACTCTTTTTTTTAAACATTTTGTTGTCCTCAAAAAATTGAATAAGTACATTTACAGCACTGCAAACTCATAAAATTGTCATGCAAAATAAGAAGTGTATTTAAACTTGTCAATAACTTGGTCTTCAATATCAGTTGACATTTTTTGAATGCGCGTTTTAACAGTGTCATTAGAAA